>NC_083647.1:1147006-1459506 GCF_963576545.1 Limanda limanda
TTATTACGGTTACTCAAGCAAGTCCAGCTTTTCCCCCCTTTGTGGTAAACGGCGGTTGGTCTGACTGTGAATACATTAGCTGCTACAACTCCATCCCGCAAACTGAGACTTCAATACATGTGTATGCATGATTACACCCCAAATGTCATTAGTGCTATAGATCCAGACAACCACAATAGACTTCTTTGGTGACTGGCACAGCAAGGTGCCGTAAATTTGTTTGATTGGGGTCTCGTAAGGAGGAATACATCAAATAAATCCAGAGAGATCTGATTTCTTTCTGTGCAAACGGCTGCACACTGGTGTTTTGGCTCTCTGTTAATTAATGACACACTCTAGTAACCCTGCCCTTTTGTGAGGCATTAAGGCACATTGGGCTTCAGCTTAGGTGGACATGGTCTAAGCACCCCCCACTGCCCTATATTTACACCTTGCTGCCCCACACAAGTCTCTGAAAGCCAGTGTAGAAATAAGATATACAAACATGCCACCACATTGATGCTTCAAGGATAGGATATTAAATTGGAACAAAACATAATAAACCAGGACGATATAGTCTGATGTTTGTAGGCTTTTTATTTCTAACAACTGTAACCTTTAGGGATGAGCGAGTACAGCATTATCTGTATCTGTATCTATTAACCATATGAATTATCCGTATCTGTACTCGGAGTGGGCGGGGCCTAACCCGGAAGTGGGTGTGATTTAACCCGGAAGTGGGCTGGTTCAACATAACTTTCTTTTTTAACTTTGACATTTTTTTATGATTTTTTTAAATTTATTTCCACACCAGGTGTGTGTGTGTGTGTGTGTGTGTGTGTGTGTGTGTGTGTGTGTGTGTGTGTGTGTGTGAGATGCGAGGGACGTTCACTGTCTCCCGGAGAAACGAACACTCTGTGTCCCCAGCACAGATAGACGCGATCCACATTCGTTCACAAGTCATACAGACTGGTCCTGCCATTTTCACTTTACATTAACACTTAAAGTTTAGTGCAGTGTAATTGTTTGCCGTGATAATTAAATGCCAGTGTGATAATAAATGACAATTTCAAACCATACAAACTGTCATGTTGTACTGTATTTAATAGAGGTTTACTTTACTGTAAAGTAAGTGTAAATGTAAAGTGAAAACAACAAAACCAGTCACCATGACCCGTGAACAAATATAATTCACGTCTTTCTATACTAAAAACACAGAGCGTTCACTTCTCCGGGAGACAGTGCAGCGCTCCTCTACTTAGCCAATGCAGGTCTCGTGAACAATTTTCCAAAGACTCGTACCCGAAGACCCAGTCGGGAAATGAACTAATCATTTCTGCTTCCTTGACTGAGCCTATGGAACAGTCCCGATGCGCAGTGAACCTGAGTGACTGAGAGACAGAGAGCTGTTCTGTGAGTGAGTGAGCAGAGCCGTGTGTGACGGGAGGAGCGCTGTGACGCTGTGTGAGGATTTTCATTCAGTCCGATCACAGATAATGACTCCGATTACTCGTATAATAATCGTACTCGGCAAAAGTGCTTTATCCGTACCGGATACTCGTTTCAGCCGAGTATCCGGCTCATCTCTAGTAACCTTACTTGTTCTTCCGAATGTCTCTGAACTATGTCCTCAGGGTTAGGGTTAGTAAGATCACTTCGGCATTAGATGTTTTACAATTATGGCTAATTGATATTCAACGAGGTGAAAGCTTAATAGAGCCATCATTCAGATCTCACACAAGGCTGACTAATACAACACTGTCTTCATTCACATTGTACATTCTTGTGGAGTTTTGCTCCCCTACCTTAGTATGTGTTCATTCTTGAGCAAGAAAAAAACAATGTGGTTGTTTTAATTATTATCCTGGTTAACCCACAAATATGATTTAAGAAAAAAGACTTTCTCATTTCCTCTTGATTAGACTAAGCTACTGCGACATAGGGCAATTTATGTCCACTTGAACATCATCTTCCTGTACGGTCAATGATGGCAAGTTTCCAGGGAATTGCCTCCACATCAGTAATTACAGGTTACACACTCAACTACACCCAGCTGTAAAGGCCGGCGCATGCTTCTGCGTTTTCACGGGAACGGAGACGCAAGAGCCCTTCCGGGCCCCTCACGGCCCTTCCTACGTCCTTACGTGTGTCGGCCAATTTTTCTAACTAGACGGCAAAGCCCCGCAAGCGTCACCCGGCCGCGAGGGCTGTGATTGGTCTGCTGACTACATCATTTCCGGAGTCGCATTTCCGGTTCATGCCCGGAAACCACGGAAGATTTAGAAGAACGAATATGGACCATATAGAAGAGCACTTGGCAGAAGAGATCCGAAACTATGTCCACTAGTATAACCCGTCACTAACCGGCGGATTTTTCCGCCAGAAAAAGGCTCTGCGGAGCCGCCGTGGCGATGTAAATAAATCGCTCTTCTTCGTGCAACACACGAAGAAGAGCCGACTTCGACAAAAAACATTACTGCGCCTAGTGTTCTGGCGGGGAATTGCATGGCAACACGCGCAACGGTTGGAGAACCATGAATGACAACGAGTCCTGCGTTACAGCTGCGTGCCTGCGGGCCCCTGACGACGCAGAAGCATGCGCCGGCCTTAACAGTGGAGCCATGTTGAAATTTATGTTTTTTTATTTGACCACAGACAGGTTTTCTGTTCCAGTGCCTTGTCCAGCAGCTCTGATGTCTGTGCCAAGGGGTGCCCCAGGGCACTAACGTAGGGACCAGCCCGGTTTCACGTGTTCCACCTCTCTGAAGCTCATAACTCAGTTTTGAAGTGCTGTTGGCACACTCCCAAAGACATACCGATCTTTCTCCAATGTATGCAACGCTCCTGCCTTGAGTCCTTTCTTTTCCCACTAACAATGACAATAGAGCTCAGTTCCTTAACAGCCCACTTTTTTTTATCTCTTATTGCATTCACATAACCGCCCCCTCTTTTTTCTCCCTCCAGTCACAGCATTATCATGATTTATAGTAGAGTCCATTTTGTTTTCAGTTCCAAGACGCTCAAATCAAAGTACCATTGCAGTACTTTATCTTGGTTTATTGGAAGCCACTGCATACTCCCATCGTGGTCAGTTAAATGTATTTAAGTGTATATTTAGATAAAAATAGTCTCTGTCTGAGCCGCAGATTTCATTGTTTTCTGTGTCAGTGATGAATCTCTCTTTTTTGATAGTTACTCACAGGGAGAAGAAAAATGCAGGCATGGCTGCACAGTTATTTCCTATGAAGAAAAAAGAGGAGGCACTCAGGGTAAGAAAGAAAGACCAACTCAAAAGAATCTGATTACTTTACCTTGCTTTGAAAGTATACCATCTGCAGCACATTCACCACTGTGGTTTGGCATTTAATTAACATGTCAAAAATATTTTGGTTATTATTTCAAGCCTCCCCCTGGGGTATTTGCCCACAATCCTGGAATGTTACCATCAATTACTTCTCTCCTCCACTGGCTGTGAGGACACTGAGAGAGGTCACTGGAAAACTTGTCTTACAGACTTGAAGCACATTAAAAACATACTCTTCAAGGGGTTTATATGAAAAGCAAGGTGATGAGAGGGCATGCTTTTGTTGACTCCAATTACTATTACCTACATACTTATGTTGAGCTTTTCAGAATAACACACCATCTCTATCCTTTCTCCCTGGCTCTGCTGAACACCCAACTCAACAATTTCAATGAGCTTCCATGTTCTGTACCACTGAAAGGAAGGGAAAAAAACACACAGAAAACATGAAAACCCACCTTTGTCTAAATCAGGTACCAAAACCTTACTGTCTGTCAGGCAGACACAAAAGCCTGTAAGATGCACCCCACTGTTTCTATGATTCTGAGAGAAAGCATCTGTATGGCTGGATGACGTCCTATGATTTATACCATGAGGACACAGCATAATAGAACAATGGCCAGAGTCCTTCCGTGGAACAAAGAGTGGAAGCTGGGAAGCCGCTTAAAGGCAAGATGCTGTCACGTATTGCAGGTAATATGGATGGACAGAGGCCAAATTTGATTTCCAGGCTACAATACCTTTGTGAGGTGTTTGCTGGTCATCACTTGTATATCAACACAGCCTTACTGATGGGTCATAGATACCTCACAGACAAGATAAGGAACAGGGGAGAAGAATATTTTGCACGGCTGCATAATAGTGATGATTCCTGTTCATTTCCATTCTTCAATATGCATGATGTACAGAGTGAAATGATAAATGTTGTTTACAATGAAAATATGATGTCAGATGAGCATATATTCAACACAGACACACACACTGACACAAGACACACAGAGGAGCAGGGCTTATGTTTTTGAATTCAGCCCACTTCTTTGGTCACCACAACTTTTGGGTTTAACCTCCATCTGACTTCTGCACACTTCTTTTTAACTGCTCTCTACCAAGGCGACCAGGGGCACTGTGTATGCTTCCTCGCCTTAAAATCTTCTTTCTTATGTTCTGGGAGATTGAAAGTGTCCAGCGTATTATTCAAATGACACGCTGCCTCACCGGGTGCTTCTTTTCTCTCTCCTCTACCCAAAGACCCCCCCCCCCCACACACACACACACACAGACACACACACACTCCTCACATTATTGACACATATAAGACAACTGCAGGCTAGAGGATAAGAATCCTGCTTGCAGTGCTTGCCGGCACTTCCTCCTCGGCCCTGATTTGAATAAAGAGCTTTGAAATTAAGTGGACAGGCCCGTCAGAAAAGCAGCGGTGTGCCTTTAAGAAAGCCACTGTGCCTGAGTAAATTATTTTGATTGACGGTACCAGGACATTTTTTGTGAGTTGGTTGATTTAATTGCAAGTGCCATGGGGCATCTTCAGGGGCCAGGTACCGGCTCTCTTTGCCGTTGCCCGTTTGATCTCCTCTAGCCGTCTCCCGGTGGTACCGGCTGCCTGGGCACCAAGGGCCAGAGGGCAGATGAACAAAGGCAACTCTGTGTCTGTTAGCCTCTTTCCCCTTCACCTCCTCTGAAATAGAAAAAAAACAAAGCTGTGGAATGGGCAGCCAAAAGTGTGAAAATGGATTTCCAAGCTCATTTGATGTTAAGTCTTTAGTGTCAGGAGCGGTATATTCATTGATAAAGAGAAAAGAGAGAGGGCGGGAGGGAGACGGTGAGGTGGAGATGGAAGGGGGGAGGAGAAAGAACGGAGGGAGAGCAAGAGAGCATCTCCTCACAAACAGCATTTTCATTTTTCCTGGATGGAGAAGAGGTGTGGACTGGGTTTCAAATGGGAGGGAGGATTAGGGAGAAGGGGCTTAATGAGAAAAGGATCCCTAGTCAACGGACAGGCCCTGTCAAAAAGAAGAAGCCAATACTCACTCACAGAAACCAAGCCAAGACCAAGTCAGCAAGCACTCACACACACACACACACACCTCCAGACCCAACAGTTTTCTTTAAATCTCATCAACCAAAGCCCAGCATCAACCTATATTACCTATACTACTATCTCCACCAGCTGTCTGTCTCACAGCCGCTCTCTCGGAGCAGAATAGACCAGCTGGAGAACCAGTTGTCCTTATCAGTCCCAGTACTCGACATAAACTGAACTGCAGCACTAGGGCCCAGATGCCTCTGGTCTCAAACACAATCCTGTTTTGTTTTTGTCTCTGTTGCTACTGCTCTGTGGCTGATTTATTGCCTAAGATCTGCTCATTTACATACATATAACATTAGCTGAGCCATATTTCCCCCATCTGCTGCGGACTTCAACAATGCTGAAAAGCAACTACTAAGTATTTAGCACAAACTGCTAGCCACCTAGCAATAAGGTGACCACCACTCAGTAATGTTTCAAAAGGTATGGATGGATTTCTCATAAGACCCTCTCCAATAGAAACCAGGATGCTATCTTACCAATAGTCTGATTACTGTATGTCATGTTTGTCATCAAATGATAAAATCTAGACACAGACCTAAGAGTGAAAAGAATGGGATCACAGTGAGATGACAAGAGTCTGTCAGATGTTTAGAAAATGATCTGGATATAGCTGGATAAGTGGTTCATGCAGCGTAAACATGCACCATACAAATTTAGGAGATCCACTATCAGATACTACTAAAATGCATGTTAAATCATATTCCCATTCAAATCAAACAAAACACAGTCTTTATGCATTTGGTGATAGTCAGAATGCATGAACCAGTACAAAGTGCATCAAACACTATTTGTCTATTCAAACTAAACATTTACTCAGCAAGATGTATGACAACTGAATACGGACATATATCTGTGTAAATGCCCAGTCTGTTCAGACGGACAGCAACCCTGCCTTTACTGCACTGCATCCACACCGCTGATGGCAACGTTTCCTCACTTCTCTCTGTGCTTTTTCATGGCTTCTCTGTTTGCATGATTGTGAAGAGGCTGTATGCAGGCGTGGGCTTTGGTACTCAATGTATTCTAATCTACTTGTTGATAAAGAGGATTGAGATTTCCTATTTACACTTTGAAGACGCAAGCTTGTGTGGAGATGGTCCAAAACTCAGAGCTGTAGCTAAAGGCTACCAATGATTACAATGCTTATACATAGCTAACAATGAGATGGAGCTGCACGTGGTCGATATAGAGAAAACACTGTGTTTATGAAAATCGCACATTCCAGTGGAAGGGAATAATTTCATTTGCAAAGAAAAGACCCTAAATCGTCCCCAAATGAAGACCCCCGAGGGATTTTTCTTCAGTACAATAGACCTTTAATCCACTGAGACTCCCATACACACACACACACACACACACACACACACACACACACACACACACACATTTGCCATCACTCTACTTCCAACACGTTATGTTCTACATCTGTTTTGAATCCTGTTATATTCTTTTTTCTTTATTAGTTAATGTTCAATCTTGTGTCTTAAAATGTGGTTTTCTGATTCATAATACAGAAAGGTTAAATAATAATTGTTGGTCATTGAAACATTAGACTGAAATGACCTTTCTTCAAAGATAGAGACATCTATCATCGTCAAGAAAAAGACCACAGTCATGTGAGAGTGAACGATAAAGTTTTGAGATGGAATGCACATCTTCTTGATATAAGTAGTTTCCTCAGTCAGCACCATGTAGCCATTCAAAAGTACAAATTTTAAAGAATGTTTTTTAAATATAAATTGAATCATCAATATATAAAATAACATAGTATAATATCTGTATAATGCATCTCTTGGTGGACTTCATGAAGTGTATCTATCGTATGAGGATAGAGCCAGCAGGCAGAGAGCATATAGATTAGCATAACGACCAGAAGAAAGGGGAAACTCAAGAAATCTATACCAACCCCTCTTAAGCTGACAATAACCATATATTATTTTAAAGTTGTTTAAAATGTGTCAAGAGGATATGTTATGGCGTTTTTATGGCATCATACGATATGGTTTACTTAAGAACAGTAACTTCCTGCTGTTTCTGTCTATAATAATTATCTCTCTCCTGTTTGCAAATTAAACCAAACCTGCTGTGTCTATTTGAGGGAGAATGGGGTATTGTGTGCTTGTCTGTTTCATTTGGTGAAAACACATTGAAGTTAAATTTTTCTGACTGAGAAATTATTCGAGATTATTATATAATTACTAGCCCTAATTACAGTGTTACATTACATTCACATACTGGAGGGTTTTCATATTTAGGTGTCTATTCCCAGTCCTGTGATGCAGAACAAAAGGAATATTATCCACCTGTCTTGTGTGAGTAGGAGATAAGATGTCCACATGCTCCTGTGCATTAGATCCACACCCGTATCTAGACACAATGCCTTCTTTAAAATGATACTATTGATCATGTAAAATACACTATTTCCTCAGCATGGGAACCCTTGAATGGGCTCCTGGAAGTCTGACATTTTGAAGGAGATATTTCAGATTTAGATGTAGATTTATGCATTGTCTTTAAAAAAAAGAATCTTTCAATGGCTTGCTTGTTAAAGGACTTGCTTGTATTTTAAGTCCCTCCCCACTTTCCACTCAAACACCGTTTCTCTCCCTCTGTGAATCTCTTCAGCGTTCCACTCCCACTTAATTGACTTGCATAAAGAGGTTCTCTAAACTAGGATAATAATGTCAAGATAAACCTTGACACTTTGCGTGGTGAAATCAATAATTACATGTCGACTGTTACATGATGCACAATGCAAACTCTATCCTCTACAGGCCAAAGTGCTCTGCGCACGCACACACACACACACACACACACCAGGGCCGGGTCTAGACAGGCATGTATGAGGGGGCAGCCACAAATCTTGAGGGGGCATTGTGCTTTATTATATTATTATTATTATAAATTGGGATTTAGTTTGAGGGGGCACAACATTTATTTGAGGGGGCCAGGCCCCCTCTTGCCCCTGCCTAGACCCGGCCCAGACACACACACAGTGTTTTGTAAATATTTCCACACATGCCCTTCATGTAGATCCGTACAGGTTTATGTCATCTTAGTTCTGTGTGTTCCCTTGTTTTCTGTTTTGTTCAATGTGGCATCGGTGCAGGGAGAACTTTGATTCATCAAACAATATGAGCTGTGTATGTTTGAAATTATAATAAAACTAGTCCACAGTGTACCATGTGTTAGGATTTATTGCATATAAATGACTGTAGGGTACTTGAGGAATCAGTCAAATTAAACATTTGGACATTAATATAATAAACAGCCTGATATGGACAACAAACTTTATACAATGCAATTAATAATAAAGTGAGTGGGACTAGAATGATTCTACCTTTCCTAAAATGCAACTAATTTTCATTAGGGTTAGACCCTCCCTGTCTAAACTATGTATTTTAAAATCCTGGAGCTTCAGTTTGTCTCAGTGGGTTTAATGGAGCTTCTTTCCTTTGTTTTCGGTAGCACGCTGAGAACATCACAACATTTGATCAATTATTTAGATTGTGTATTTTTTGCTTTGTATATATTAATAAAGCACTTAATAAGTCACTAATTATGCAATGAACAACACAGAATAGGTGTTCCAGCAGCATACAATGAGGAAGGGGAAGTGGAACCAAATATGAAATTACACAAAAATAAACAATGAAATTTAGGTTCAAAAGAACCAATACAAAAACGTTAACCGATGGTGCAGTACAGACAATAAATATTTTTAAAGGTTTTGTACAAATAACAATTTGTGCAATTTAGATGATTCCACACTGTGAAAACGTTTCTAGGAATTGATTTATATTCAATTTCTGACAGTAGATCCCTTTCACCTAAATCTTACACACTAGAAAAATAATTATGGTTTGAACTATTTCTATGTGTGCTGACATGGCTTGCATTATTATAATATTCATGTGCCTATATCTCCACAAAATACTCTCAGGTTTACAGCACAAGTATTCGTTTCTTGTGTCACATAAAATACCTACAGTATCAGATTTTAAAACTAGATTCAGGTGATTGTTGTTAAATGTCTTTGTATATTATTCTTCAAAGGGAATAGGGAAGGATTCTTCATTGAGAAGTCCAGTGTGCCTATGATTTTAAGACAGGAAACACTCAATAAGCTCCAATTTTTAAATAAACAAGCTTTTGTCTATGAATTGTGATCGGCTACATGCATGAATTCATGTCAATCTATTTTGACAGATTTAAAAAATAGCATTTATTAAGAATATACTGTTATCGGTAAATTAATCTCTAATTACTGACAAATATATACATAAATACTGATATTGCTACAAAAACAGACGAAGCAAAAAAATTCAGATTTTGTAAAATTAATTATATATAAACCATCGAAAAAGTATTTTCCAACTGAAGAGTCTTCCCGGTTTTATTTAGTATTGTTTGCATGCATTTCCTGTGCAGTGGAGTTATCTTAGTAGTGGAGTCTGCACCAAGCCGGACCTCACAGTGGAGGCTTTCAGGAAGACCGTCTTGAATTCTGAAAGAGAGAAGGCCTAAGAAAGGTTTAGACAAATTACCTTCGTCAGCTCATGGTCATTTCTTGACTGTAAATGTTTTATGTCCCTAAATTTATAAAAGAAATTATGTTTTCTCTTGGAACTCCATAGATTTTATTCTATTTCTTTATTTAACGTAGTCAAACTTATCTGATGGAGTTTTTTTTGTTATGTAGACACACTCCTGATTATTATGATAAATAGACTTTTATATAGTTGGTAAGATGGTGAGTGGACAACCTGCTATAACTCCTGAGCCACAGTCACCCCTATCTACACAGTTTCAGGTTTAAAAGTGACATTCTTCTCCCCCTGGAAACATTGTGAATATGTTCAAGCTCTCTAGCCTTTCACTAGACTAGTCCAAGTGTGCATATTCCTGAAAGTACAAATCAAAATTAGAACCAAAGTCCACTTTTAAGGTTCTGGACAAGCATACTTTTACTGTCTCCATGTTTCAGGGGCTGGGGGAGTTTAAGGGGGACAGTGATGGGGAGTAACGGAATACATGTACCGGCGTTACATATTTAGAATACAAATTATGAGTAAATGTATTCCGTTACAGTTACAATTTAAATATATGGTATTCAGAATACAGTTACATTGTTGAAATCAATGGATTACATGACGGTACTTCTCTGTTTCACAAGTTTATTCACTCTCTAAATAAATTAAGGCAACGTGATGCATTTCCCAGAAGCCCCAACGTGAAAACAAATGAAAATGAGCTATTTGCGTGATCAGTAGCTGCTAATGGAGTCGGAAGAGGAGCCAGTGCCAGAGCCAGCACAACAGAACCAGGGAAGGAATGCTTTTCTATCCTGGAAATTCAAACCTCTTTCTTTAACGTGAAATGCTAACACTAGACGAAAAGCAGTATTATTGTCACAGTGAACCTCTACGGACAGGCCTAATCCCCTGCTGTAACCAACTGTTTCCATGATGTTACCTCGGCGTTCGCCAGTGAAGACAAGGTGGGTCTATCGGCGTTTGCGGACCTTAAGGGGGATTTGGAGAACAAAGGAGAGAGCCGCGGGGGGGCTCGCTGAGCCTCGCGGACCGATCGCGACGTGTAATCTAATTAGCATATGAATCGGAGTCCAGCCGCTGGCTAGAACCTCTCTCTACTCACCATTGGAGGATACCACAGACCCTTGAAACTAATGTCACTCGTGATTGGCTGGTAGAAGTGTTGCTATTGGTCACCTTATGGGTCATTGCAGTGCACACGTGGGGTCACAGCATTCCGCACGTGGGGTAAGCCCCTCCCACACAATATTTATAATAAAAATGTATATATTAATATTTATTATTATTTATAAGTAAGCCTTTACCAAAAGCACTGCAGTTAATTAAAACTAAACATTCATGTGATGCTATAGGTGAACATATTGTACAGGGAACAAATGTGAACAAGGTATATGTGGAGTCAAAGCTTTATTTACATACAGCAAAAATATTGTACAAAAACTCAGATGAGGCTTGAAATGTTTCTCTGCAGCCTCTGGGTCATGACTTCTTTGTGGGACTCTGTCTGAATCTTCTCCAGTGTGTAGACGTCTGTGGTGTGTAGCTGTGAGATCAGTGTAGCTTCCAGTCTTATATGAAGTGTGGGACACAGGTCGGTGCGCTCCTGGCTGTGGAAGGATGGATCCATGTCATCTGTCCCGCTTCAATCAGCTGTAAACACATTCAGTAAAATTAGCACAGTTCAATGACAACATACACCTTTACATGTAACTGGAAAATTATTTAATGAATATAACCTTACCCTCTTTCTTCTCCGACAACTCCTCAATGCTGATGTAAGGTCTGGTCGGATCATACTGGCTCATAGTGTGTCTTTGTACGTCATGGACAGGCAGCTGGAAAACAACACATGTAACATGACTTTATTATTAATAAACGGAAACAGCCGCGCTGCATCACCGTTGGAAGATCCACAGCAAAAAAACACCAAAACAATTCATAAACAGTTACTTACATTCAATGGCTTAATTTTCTGCACTTTAAATCCGGACTTTCAGCGTCTCAGCCTAACGCCTCTTTGTTTGTGTGTGTGTGTGTGTGTGTGTGTGTGTGTGTGGGGGGGGGGGGGGGCGGCTGAGGCTGTGAAAACATACAGAAAAGTCACGTTGATGAAAAAACTTAACGAGAACAAACTGTTACATCTAAGTAATTCATACATATTTACACATGCACTAGATCTGCTCCAGCACTCGATGCTGTATTCGTATTTTAGCAACTTTCTCGCTATCCCAAAGAGTGGCGGACATGCTTTCAGATGTACCAGTTAGCTTAGTGGTTAGCATGGCGGCTCCGTTTAGCTCTCACCTTAACTCAGGGACCGTGCTTCCGTCTTCTCCGCCTCGACTCGTCCACACCGGGCCCGCGGCTCTGCCTCCACACGCACTCATCTTCTCCTCCAGGGAACAGCGTCGTGTCGACTTCAGCAAGTTATTTACCCCGAAAACAGAGTCACTCGTACGGGACAAGCTAAACACGACCCGCTTCCTGTCTGCGGGACACTCGACGCTGCTGCACTGTGTTTACGAGGCTGTGATTGGACGAGTCCATCAGCTGATGACGCGAGCGGGTGACGTGAGCAGCGGTTACTTCATATGGGATGAGTATGTGACTGAGGCCAGGTTTATTTTTTGTGGTGTTTAGTACATTTACACACATGATTCACGCTGTTCTGTGTTGGTAACCTTATAGTTGAATGCACTTATTGTAAGTCGCTTTGGATAAAAGTGTTGACTGTTTTAATGGAATACTGAGAAAGTTTAATAACAACAATTAGACAATTGAAGTTCAAATTATGAAGGAATTTAAGCTCTATATTGTGTCTTCTTTATATTTAAAATAATAATCAAACTGAGTGGAGATGTATGTTGTAGCCAAACAGCCGGCTGCTGTGTTTTGTCACTGTGCAGTCCATGGGGGATTAAATATTACACTGAAAAAATAAATCATTAAATCAATGAATGTTTCATAGCAATTTTGAAAGTAGTGGTGAAAAGGTACCATTTATAATTCATGGAACAGCTTAGTTTGCCATTGACATGTGAATTTAATGCCAGTATTTTGGGAGGACAGATATTTTTATGGAAAGCCAGTAGAAGTTTGGAGCTTACAGGACACAGATGATCATACCCAGCACCATTTCTTTGCTGGTAGAGGTGTGGTTAACAAATCCTCTGTGCATTTAACCAGCACAATTGAAAAAGTGACTGTAATCATGCCACTCTGTACAGTTGTTGAGATTTAGGATTGTTTTGGATGACAATAAAAATTTGAAATAAAGTGCATTGTTTCATTTCTTTTGACTGCATTGACCTTTGTTCGTGGTATACAATATAATTCATTATAGCACACTTACTTACTTAAGAACAATTTAAAATTTCAGGTTTAATATTTATTTTAAGCCTGGTTTACTCAGCCAGATAGTTTGTTGGTGCCTCTTACACATTGGTGTTATCTGCTCTCAGGGAAACTGATTTGCATTTGTGAAGCTCAGAGCATTGTCATTTGCATGTGAAAGCGTCCTCTAGGCGTTGGAGCAGGGGGGTCAAATCTCAACAGCTCACAGGCTTGACAACTGCAGGAACCCTGAGCGTTTCCTTTGCTGCCTGCAGATATGTGTGAAAGTCGTTAACCGAAGGATGTGCCAACACTTCTCTGCGACACAGATTGACACAAACGCTTCTTTTCATGCAGTGTAAAGGAGAACGTAATTTCACTGTGCAGTGCAACCTCTGCTTGCCAGCAACCAACCTCCTTTCAGCATCCAAAGACACCACCTCCAACCTGAAGAAGCATCTTAAAGTAAGTTTATTTTTTAATTAGCCAAGGGTAGTCATCTGCTGTAGTATTACTGGTCACCTTGCTATTTTATAGTTGTATCAGCCAGATGTGCGACTTTACATTCTCCAATGTGCTGATCTACGAGCCACGGAGCCGTTGAAAGACTCTGACCTGTTTGACATGCTAGCTAACGTTAGCTAAAATTAGCTCATGTTAGCTTAAACTGCGGTTCGATTTTTGCAGTATGCAGTTCGGGACTACAAACACAAACATGTATCTGCGAGTTGAGGTACTTGTTAGTAGCACTACTGTGGAAGCTTTATGTTTAAATGCTTCCACATACTTTTAGTTGCATGTATGCATGCTCCTGTTGTTTTAGCAAAGTCATACCCCTTGGCTAGCAAAATTGTTTCAGGATAGTCTCCCTCAGTGCTTCCAATGAATGACGAACGGACCTGATGGTGGCTTCTCAGTTTTAACCGCTTTTTTATCTGCACTTGAAATTAAAGCTTTTGCATGTTTTCACACGCACTCACGCCACACATCCAATTTCTCACAGCAAAAAAAAAAATTGGATTTTGGGCCGAGAAGCGCACGGCGCAACTCTCTCTCTCTCTCTCTCTCTCTCTCTCTCTCGCGGTGCATGGTGGGAGTGTGGTGTGTGAGCGAGTGTTGGAGTGAGAGCGTTTTCGTTCTTATTTTCTTTATTTGGTTGTAAATGTTATATTTTGTTCAATCACATTGCACATTAGAGTCACCGTAGTTTATTTTCTGGTGGTTTGGGTTCCTGCTGTGGGTGTTTTCCCCTCACCAGCGTCTGGCTGGTGGCGTGGCTGCCGCCATGGCCAGCGGGAATTTTAAATCACTGACAAGGAAGCACGGAGTTAAAATATGTGTGAGTTTCCCCTGCAGCGTGGAGAGCATCGGCCTCGCTGTGGGGGGGCAGGTGGGTCACAGCGGCGTGGTGTCGGCCGCTCGGATGAACAGCGCCGTGGTCGTGTTCCTGGACCGGGTGGAGAAGGTGAACTCCGTGGTCGAGACAGGAATCACTGTGAACGGTTGTTTTGTACAGGTGCTGCCTTTGTCCCAGCCCGCTACCAAGGTGGTCCTGTCAAATGTCCCTCCGTTCATCACCGATGAATTCCTCAGTAAAGAGCTGTCCAGGTACGGGAAGGTAGCGTCCCCCATACGGAAGTTGTTATCTGGATGTAAGTCTCCTTTACTGAAACACGTAGTGTCTCACCGCAGACAAGTCTATATGATACTGAACAACCGGAACGAGGAGCTCAACCTCTGCTTCCACGTCAAAGTAGATGATTATGATTACGTGATTTTCGCAACAACAGCGGTGATGAAGTGCTTCGGGTGCGAAGAGGAGGGACACACGGTGAGATCCTGTCCGAGGCGGAGTGACCCGGCTCCGCCCGGTCCTGAGGCGGCTGCGAGCGCTGGGGCGGGGGCCCCAGCTGCTCCTCCTCCGGTACCGGAGCGGCGGGCCCCCGCCCGCCGGGCCGGCCGGTCCCCCGGGGGAGCCGGTCGCCCCCTCCGCGGCGGCCGGTCGCCCCGGGGAGCCGATCGCCCCCCCCGCGGTGCCGGCCGGTCCCTCCGGGGAGCCGGTCCCCGCGGGGCCGACCCCCATGTCCGAGCGGCCGACAGCAGCTCCACGGGCTTCTCCGCCAACACCAGCGCGGAGGAGCAAGGCTGTGACCGAGCCTACACAGGGGGTGAGTACAGTTAATACACCGGGTGTTGGGGGGGACGTGGTGGGTGAGGGTGGTGTGGTAGAGGAAAGGGAGGTGGGAGGTGCAAGTAGAAAACAGGTGGAGAAGAGTTCAGAAAAGGATGGAGGGGACAGTATAGAAAAAGGAGTAGAAGCAGGTGAATGCAAGATGACGTGGAGTGAACAGGTGGAGGAGGAGGAGGAGATGGAGGAAGAAGCAGTCAAATCAAAGATATCAGTAAAGCGCAGGAGGTCCACCAGGACGGTTTTAAACGAAGCAAAGAGTATCAGAATGGAGAGTGATGTGAGTGAGTGTGAGAATGAGTGTGTGTCTGACAGCAGCGACGTTCCGCTTTTTAACAGCAGTCAGAAAAGAAAAATGTTCACCGTAGATACATTTAAATCATTTTTACAACACACCAAAAATCAACAGCTGAAACTAGAAGAACACTTCCCAGATCTCTGTCTTTTTATTTCCTCGGCCAGACTCCACATGAGCCAGAGGGAGGAGTCTGGCCTCACAGACCAGGAAGTTTTTAGACTTAAGAAGCTGGTGCTCAGAGCCAAACGCCAACTATCTCGTGATGGAAAGGACAGCAATGTGTGTTTTAATTAATTTATTGTTTTCTGTTTTAAACGTGAACGGTGCAAGAGCGGAGACTTTACAGCGGCTGGTGGATGCTGTGGGGCCGGTACTCAACAGCTCCCAGGCCCTGGGCTCCCTGCTGGGGCTGCAGTCCACCCGGGTGGCCCAGAGGATCCTGAAGCTCTGGACCCAGAGGCTCTCCACACATGAGAGGGACCTCCTGAGGGCCCACCAGAGGGGGGAGACCGAAAGAGACACTGCAGACCCCGACCCAGAAACCATCCTGAGCCCAGGCCTGGGGGAAAAGACCGGACCCCTACTAACAGAAACAAACGAACACAAACAAACGATCAACATGAACTGTGTCGAAAGCATCCACCAGACCGGACTGAACCACAGACCCCCTACTGTGTGGTCACAGAGGGGGGGGGGAACTTGGACCCAGCCCAACCTTTTATCGTTTAACTGTGGTTTTTAATGTTTCAACGACATCCTCTGCACTGTCACCCACAATGAGCTCATTCCTTTTCCACACTTTTTAACAGACTGAGTTTTTTTACAACAGTTTTTTTTGTGTGTATCTAATGAATAATACTGTATGCAGGTGTTTTGTAAAGTGTTTTAACAGACTGAGTTTTTATTAACATCAGCACTTATTTATTTAAATTATAATACAAGCAACGGTTTTGTAAAATGAAGAAAATGTAAATAAAGTGTTTTTGAAAAATCAAAAAAAAAAAAAATCTCTAGCTCACTCGCGTGCCCAGGTCCGGGGGCATGTTTGCTGTCGGGGGGGGGGGTGGGTGGCAGCGCGAGACCCAAGCGTCCAGAGGTTGTTCGGGCTGCCTTGGCCGACAGGGGTTGAGCTGGCTGTACCGGTGATGATCCCTCCGCAGGTTCATCTTCAGTAACTATTTTACGAGTTTTACTTTTTCTAGAGCAGGGGTTTTCAACCGGGGGTCCATGGCCCCCTGGTGGTCCGCGACGGCATTACAGGGGGTCCGCGAAATTCGCTGATTCGCAGATTACTCTTGAATATCGTGAAAAATATCTAAAATAAGAAAAATATGTCTAAAATAATATAAACGGGCTGGTGATCATGAGGTTAAACTTAAGTAGGCCTCAATTGTTTGTGTGATATTGTATGATTATCATTTGTGACATATTCTGCATTACTTCTTCTTACTGCATCATCTTCCCTCTTCAGTTGTAGCCCCAGTTTATGTTGATCGTTATTGATCACCGTTACTTTAACGTTCTCTCAACATGTCAAACAAGTCTGTACATTTAAGTCATGAACGTTATATATTGATGTACATATGGTTCTGAGATGCAGTACCACTACAAACTGCATTTTAATTTTGTTTTCAATTCTTAAGCACTGAAAATCAACCGTTTTTGTTGTTTTTTCACAGATTTTTCTAGATTTGTTTGAGGTTTTTTAATTAAACCAACATGGAAAACCAAATGTTAAAACTTCCTTCTATCCACATGCACGCGCGCACGTAGGCGCGCACACAATTATTAACAATATAGGTTAGGTTTCAGTTAAGAATTAGTTGAATCCCATTTTAATCAAAATGTCAATCAACCTACCTTGGTCTATTCTTAAACACAGGTCAATTAATTAGGCTATATTGTGGTACATAGACAGTCATTGAGGCACAACAACAGTTTTCTGGTTGAATGTTCAGCTCTAGTTTAGAAGGCCCTACAAGTCATGATCAGATGAACATGAATCAGAATAAGTTCAGGTATTGCACATCTTTAGCATACCACCCAAAAATCCACTAGAATTCAGGAAATAACATCTACTTAAACCAAAATTTCCTGGGGGTGGACCTTCAGCTATGTCTTTGCTTCACAGAATGTAACCAATGTTGTCCATCTCCAGTCGGCCGCCCCTATCAACGACTTTGGGCCCCACAAACCACCAGAATGAGTCATGGGTACAACGCCAAATTAATTCCAATTCCCTGATAATTGAGCCACCAACGTGTGTGGTTGCGTGCGCTGCAAAATTTTGGTCACCCCCGACACAATCTCACTCAAAGGTTTTTTGAAAAGTTGGCAGCTCTGTATTATCTATATCTACATATTAATGTACAGTTAATTACAGTTAGCCTCCTGTCTTCAGTTAGGCTACTGTCTTCAACATGTTTCCATAAATGCCAAGTCCTCCTATGTACTATAGTGCTACTGTGTAGTTCTACTGTGAAATATATAGGCCATGATGTGGTAACATGGTATGTTGAATAGCCTACGTGGTAGTAGACTTCACATATTACATTTAAAACAGATGATTATTATGGGTTAGGGTTAGTATGTGAGTGAGTAGGCAATGCATAATGATTACTAGGAAGTGTAATGACACCATCAGCACCTCTAGGACATTTTATTTTGCCTACACATGTATTGGCCTACAATTAGTCCTCTTTATTCTTGCCAGCATAAACAATTTCAGTGTTATTAATTCGTGCTCTTTCTGTCTTTGTTTATTTTAGAGGATGCATTCCGATGTCTCGAAAGAGCAGAAATGGCATCAGATGATGGTGGTGAACGAAGTGCCAGGCCCACCACACCTCCGCTCAAACAGACAAAACTCAGCACCTCAGCAATCACCCAAAGGAAAGTAAACTCCCTGGTTCTGGAGTTCATAATTGCAGATGTGCAGCCCTTTTCATTAGTGGGGGTGGGGGACAGTGTTGCTGGTCTCTCTCAGTCCAGGTTCACTGCTTTCTGGATGAGGTCTAACATATGTAGTGTCTCTAATGTTTGTTTGTGAGTTTAACATTGTTTCATGTGGGCAGAATGATATTTGATGGCATAGTTTAAACTTAATTATATTTTTTGCCATCATCACTTTTAGTTTGAGATTCTGTTTTGTTTTGATGGACAGTTGTAAGTGTGTCATCTTTCACAGCTGAGAAAATAAAGAAACTGAAAAGGAAAAATTGGTTAATTCTTTTTTTTTTAAACCAAGCAAACATCTTTTGCTTTAACATACTCTTATAGTCTTTGTTCCTCTACAGCAAATTATAATACAATAAAATTGCACTTTCAGGTAGACTTGGACCAACACATTCAGCCAGTTGGAACAGAAGAACACACCAGAATAGGCCTGTTTAGTAAGCAGGATTTCATGGCCGCATTCCCACACTTATAAAATGCAATTCAATGTGGAAGTAATCTAAGTATTCAGAATACGATACTCAGATTAGTTGATGTAACGGAATACGTTACAGATTACATTTTTGGGCATGTATTCTGTAACGGAATACATTTTGTAAGTATCCTTCCCAACACTGAAGGGGGAAGGGGGTTGTGGGAGATGTTGGGGTTGATAGGGAGCATTACAGTTATAAGTTTAGTTCAGTTATGGGATATAGGCCCTGTAGCGTCTCCCAGGAGGCAACAGGGTGAGAAGATGGTGGCAGCACACAGTTGAATGCTCCTTGCTTTGTGGAGGCAGTTTCACCTGAAATAGTCTAAAATCTGAGGATATCTGTCTCTCTGCAGAGCTGTTTTGTCTACTGCTGAACAAAGGTACCACATTGTGATGCAATATGTTGATATCCTCTCTATGGAGCATTGGTAGAATGGTGCAAGCGTCTTCATAAATACATTGGCTTTCTTTAATTTCCTTCCCACTATCAGCCAGTCAGTGCAGAGCTATTGGTTGTCCACGTGTCTAAATGCGTGCTCTGTCCCAACCAGCTCTCTGCAGGAAAACGTGTAACACTACCCACTTAGAAAACCTCAAACTTCCACTTAACCACCTACCATCCCCAGCTCTAATCAACATTTTTGCAAGTTGTACAATAAACCTCTAAACCTTGATCTGACTCCACTCTTGTGTTCTGCATATTGAGTTTCACACTTTAAACATAGCAATACACACACAATGGTGATTTTTATTCACTTTATTTATGTGTATGATTTTTACAGGTATTTAAATCATCCATACTCATTTCATACTTTGAAGCATGTTTTCCATAATTTTCTATTTCTATTCCTTTTAGCTTGACACTGCATTATTCTTTGAACTAGCTGCCTATTTTGTTTGCAATTCCTGAAATATACAAATTTAACGGCGGAACATTTCTGTGTAAATAAATAAACAAACAAAATAAGAAGTGGAAACAAACCTGTTTTACTGGCCCCGTGTGCATGGTCCAGGACTGAGCTCGCTTCACCTTGTCATCTGCACAGAAAATATGGACTCATGAGATAAAGTGGTGTATGACAGAAGTAGAAAGAATGTGGTGAATTTGACCAAAGTTGCCTGAGTGTCCTGAGTTTGCATGAGTTCCAGCAGAGAGAAACAAGTTCTACCCTCCTTCTGCCCTCCAATCTACAGTCGAGGGCAACGGGGCAAAAAAAATAAATAGAACTGAAAAAGCAATCAACAGCCCCCCTTCCACCTTCACCCATCTCACCCCCACCCCCTGAGCTGATTTGCATCTGATCCCCAGATCATGTTTTATTTATCAGTAATCACAACCAATCACGAAAGAAATTAATCAATGAAGGCGCGAGGCAGGAGAGATATCCGCCATCTGGGGGTTGAACTGATCCCTCCACCCCCGGACAAGCACACACAAACACACATGGGCATGCACGCATGTACATCCAAGGTCCAACATACACACACACTCACATATACTCATACATACATGGACAGGGAGCAGAAAATGCAGATATGCGGTGTGAAAAACACACATCCACTCAACAATGATAAGAACCATTTGTATCATCCACAGACCAACACGCACACACACACACACACACACACACATACACACACCTACACACACACAGTGAAGTCCCCTTTCCCGTGGCTTGTCATAGGCCCATATTTAGGTGACTGATATTTTTCTCTCCCCCTACCAATGAGCTCCAAGCAAGTCCATATGGCCCGGATCAAAGGTGTTGCTGGGTGCATGCTTCTGCTTTATTGCCAGCCGCTGCTGTTAATTAGGAAACAAGATCACAGGCAGTATTAAAATCCAATTAAATTGATATGAACAGATTGCCAAGTGATGTTCGCTAATGTATAATTGAGCACCATGCAAATTTCTCTGGCTGCCTTTTGTTTTGCCATGTCCCTGCCTCTATCTCCCTGGCCCACAATGAGCAGCCGAGCTTGAAACTTTTCCTCTTTCTGTCATTACCGACTGAGAGATAAACAAGTTAATACTTTGAGATGGGGTATTGCTTTTATCAGTTAAAGTGATTCCCGTCATGCACCAGGGGGATGTGGAGGATGGGAGGTAAGGCAGCAGGGTGCATATCCCAGGATGATCTCAGAGGGCTTCAATCTGGGCTCTCTGGACATATACATTTGAAAAATGTGTGCGTCTTCTGAAAGCTACGTTAGCAAGTTGCCTCATATTGGAATATACTGAATATCTAGAATATGTGAGATTCACGACATTAAATTTTCGAAAAAATGTCACCAAAAAAGAAAAGTTATGTTCATATCAAATACAAATTTGTCATGAATTGTCACGAATAACAATCATAAATCACATTACTAGGGCTGGGCAAGTTAACTCGTTTTAATCTAATTAACTCAAGTGATGAGTTAACTCGATTAATTGTTTTATCTCGCATTAACTCAGGTTTGATTATTTATTGTTTTATTGTGAAAGTCAGGCTTTTATTTTGTGAAAGTCTGTTGCTGAATGCTGCGGAACAGGAAAAAATAAAATAATTGGCGGATAAACAACCATGGATAAGGGTACGGAGCTTTTACATGGCCATTTTCATTTTAAAGTTCTTCCAGACGGCGGAGTCGACAGAACCAAAGTAATTTGTAGGCACTGCCAAGGTGAATTTTCTTATCACCGGAGTACTTCCAGTCTAAAATATCACCTAAATGCAAAACACACAGTTGATATCAGCAAATCACTCAACAAAACAGCAAGTGGAGCGAGGCTTCGGCAGACTACGTTATACGCAGGGAGGAGTATAGATTTTTCATAACGAAGAGGATAACATTAATGCCCTGGCAGTGGCATTGACCTTTAATTTTGTATTTGCTTTGATAACATTGTTAATATTTACACTGAATATTTTATTTAACTGCTACTGTATTAAATGCTGATGTTAAAAGTGTTTGCACAACAAATGTTATGGCACTTTCGTTCATATGGCAGAACATTGAAAATAAAATTGCGCTATACACTACTTTTTAATTCATTATTGGATTTGGGTATACAAATGCGATTAATCGTGATTAATCAGGGAAATCATGCGATTAATCGCGATTAAAACTTTTAATCGTTGCCCAGCCCTACACATTACAGATACAGGCACACAAATACTAGATACTATACAGACCCCAGTAGACCAAGTACAGAGGCACAGGTTTGACATATAGCACATAAAGGAAGCCCCAGTGTTATTGGCACGACAGTGGGTTTCTTAAGAACGTCTAACTTTAACAGTGATCTCGTCAACCTCCTCTAACATTGCAGGTCGGCCAGGTTATTGGATTGGACACATTAGGGATTAGGATTTATAAAGTGGATTATAAAGGCTTCCCCCAGCCCAGGATTTGCTATGTGACATATTCATACATGAAGATGTGACTGGTCAGACTGGTTAAGAAGGATTTTTTTTCTTTGAGCTTTAATCTGGTCCAGCAGTGGGCTGGCAGGTTTTAACAACAGGGCTTAGACCTGCTAGAATGATAAGCGACATGAACGATGATCAGGTTGTCAGACTGTGCCAACGAGTAAAGCTGTCACATGCCCCTGCTTTCCTGAATGACTTCTTTGGATCTTTTTAACATAATAGTTTTCAAACGACTTCCCTGTTGCACGGCCCCTTGCTGTAATCCAGGCTTTTTGAATATGTTCTAGGGGGCATCCAGGTTCACGGTGGTTGATGTCAGAGACATCTTGGTGTTCATGGGGGGAATTTCAGGGGCTTGATATCCTTCTATTGTATCTCAGTTAATTTTTGAAGATGTTTCAGGGTGCGCTACAAGTCTTTAAAAGGGGTTTTAGTGTTTAAAGTTTAAGTTTAGAGGAACAAGTTAAAGCCTTGAGGTATCATTGTGAATTTTCCAGGAATTTAATGTAACTCACCTCTCAAGAGGTGAGACTTCAGTAAACCCTCCCAATCTTTGTGGGTCCTTAAATTGTGACAGGACTTGCTGAGGTTCTTGTGGGTATTGAAATTATTTTACAAGAGATGCCAGAGCACCTAAAATGTCTAACAGACCCACAGAGTTTCTTGAAAAGGTCTATAAGGGTCGGTATCAGTGGCTTTCAAGGATCTTTACTGTAACTTAATTCACCAAGGTCCCCAGGGGTCAAAAGGTTTCTAACAGTACGGCTCTGTGAGTCTTACAAGGATCCCAGACCACATAGAAGTACTTGTGGATGTTGAAATTACTCTGGATGGCCCCAGAGTTGTTAATGATGGTGTTATTTTATATTCAGAGGTTTGTAGTTATCCTAAAGGATGGTTCCAGAGGCCATCAGGGACTCCCACGGGTAATTGTAATTGTCACTGTAATTTCCCCTCACTAAGGCCTGGCTCACATCTTCTCAACCAGGCCTGTGTGTCTATTTGAAGGTCCTTGACATATAAATCTGTTCCAGTAAACAAACCCAGTGATGACATAGTCAGAGAAGTATGCCATTCTGAGCCCAGCCAGTTATAACCCCATATCATCAGTGATTAAATACCACTCACTCAACAGCTGAATGAGCCTAATCACATATATTGTCGACATATCATCTCACATACAAATGAAAAAGTAAGAGGCTTCGATCTAAATGAAAAACAACAATCTCTCTGTCAGATGCCACCATCACCAGAGAATGGGCTGCTGGCCAAGTCAAAACCTACGGGGAATGTCAGGATGTCGCCAAGTCAGACCAAGCGTGCAATGAAGAGAAAAAGTGAGATGAGGAGAGAAGGCGGGATAAAGAGATGGATGAGGAGAAGTGGGTGCAGCTGGTGCCCTTTGTCTCTCCGGTGCTTGGCCCTCAGAGCTTCAGATTTACTGGGAGGGCAGTGAAAGCCCCAGTAATGACATGCTAATGTGACTGTCAGAAAAGAAAAGTAGCGAGATCGGAAATTGTGCCAATTCTCTGCTGTAAATGGGCAACATTGCAAGAAGGAGGGGAAATACCTGTCCTTTTTATATGAAAAGTGATAAAAGCCCAGATAAATCCCAATAAAAAGGGATTTGGAGATATGAGACGAACAGATAAGAGTGTAATGGTGGAGATGAGATGCAGGTGGGGGTGGATGGATAAAGGTGTAATTTTGGCTGGAAAGAGTGGAAGTGTACAAGGCCTGCTGGGAAATCTACGTATGGAGTTGGATGGTGTTTGGCTTTGCATCCCAGTTTGACAATGTGTTTTATACTCCCTTATGAAGTAGACCAAAATTAAAGGCATACACCAAAACAATCACTTTCACCACTGAGGTAGAAGCCTGAATATTGTAAAAGAATTATGCAGAGCTACCAAATATATTGTATTGCATATAACTATGTTTTGCAAATCATATAAAATAACATCACCATATTAAATTAATTGATAATGGTAAACAGTTTTACTTGAGACTGTCTTTACATTAAAACAGCCACATACTGTATATAAAGATGGATGATTCATCTCCACCTCCTCCCGTTGTTCAAAACTGATGCTACAATATCCAGGATTTGATGCAGCCATCCTGCACTATAGATGTAATTCGGAGCCAGAGTCTGCAGAGTAATGGTCGTGGTTTGGAGCCGTGGTATCAAGGCCCCGCCCATACATGCAATCAACCAATCGCAAAATCGGTCTCAGCTGCTAATCACTTCATCAAAAAACAAATTAACATAATCACTTGAACATACATCAGTGTGACAAGAATTACCTGAATTGAATGAAACCATCAATGACAACAAATTTATATGACATAAAGTTGAACTATTTAAATTTTTCTGAATGACGATGGTGATATGAAGTAAAAACATTATTGACATACACAAAGAATCCAAACAAAGTTGCTTTCCATCAATACAGTTTATTTCGATTGCATAAACACTAAAATCAAAAGTATTACACAATTATCAAAATCTTGCACTCAAGGAGCAAAACATGAGCCCAGATCTGAACGACTATAAGCACAATGTCAGCCTCACACTTTTTGCAAAACAATACACTCAGTGATCTGCAAAACACTAAACACACTTTACTTCACTGCTATACATTAGACACAGAAGTATGTCAAGATGTCACTTCCTTGCAATTCCAAAGCGCTGACTGTCAAATGACCACCCTATGAGACAATTGGTTAAACACAGCCATCAGGTGCGCAAACACATGATTGCTTAATTGTAGACACACCAATCAGGTGTTCACCTGTCTTCAACCAAAATGGAAGGAGTCCGAAGAAGAAGAAGAGTGAGGGTGAAAGGGGGAATCCACAGAGGAGGAGCAGCATGAGTATGTTGTGGTATGTATTGTTCACTTTAGAACTGTGAAGTTGCATACTGCACACGTAACCTTTATAATGTAAATGTACTGTATAACAGACCTATGCTTAACTACACAATCTTGTCTTTCACTGTATTTCGAAGAGTTTTACAGATGGATGCTGAGGAAATCCAGCATGAATTCATACACATAGATGAGGCAGGGTTCAAGAATGGGGTCCTCCTCCGTCATTCCAGTATGGGCCCTTACAACACACCTCACATTCTCACATTTTTGGAGCGATTGCACAACATCGTCACAGCAGTAAACCACAGGCACCAGATGCAATACATTGTCATTTGGGACAATGTGTCATTCCACCGCTCTGCTCTTGTCCAGAACTGGTTTCAACACCTTCCAAAGTTGACAGTACTATACCTTCCACCATACCCTCAGTTTCTAAACCCAATCAAAGAGTTTTTCTCGACATGGCGTTGGAGGGTTTACGATCTCCGGCCCCAGGCTCAGGTACCCCTCATTGAAACCTGTACTCGATACAGAATTTTCTGTTTGTCTGGTATTTGCTGAGCTTACAGTGTTAAGCACACTACTGTAGTAGCAAATGTTTTGTTTTGATTCTCAATGTTGACTGATTTTGGGTATATGGAGAGAAATAGATTATATTTTCATCAGTCTGCAGCATTGGTCTGGTGTAGTGTTTGTTATTATTACGTAAGAATTAATCTGTATTCTGCCATACATCTGCATGTGCATAATACAGGTGATTTATATTGTTATGTTAATTTGTGTATGTATTGAAGATTATTTTAAAGATAATTCTTTTCAAAAAAAGAAACTAAACAAGAATTGAAGGCTGTAGTATGTTGTTCCTCTGTTTATTCACTAACACACATGGATCTGAGTTTAATTCACAGTGTATCCCTTCCTGGTGAGTATAATGCTGCTAATTAAGAAACATTTAGCCCACTACATAAATCATTACTGCTTGTACTATTTTATTTTATTATTATTTTTTCTATCTATCTATCTATCTATCTATCTATCTATCTATCTATCTATCTATCTATCTATCTATCTATCTATCTATCTATCTATCTATCTATCTATCTATCTATCTATCTATCTATCTATCTATCTATCTATAGATCTACCATTTAACTATTTTAGGTGCACATACTCACCATGAACATTTAAAACAATGTGTTTTTGTATTATTATATCTCAGAAGTGATAAGACAGTTGTTTTTTAGTTTTCTTTTATCTGCTGGTTGAGTCTCTACATTTGTATGTGCAGCTCCACCACAGAGTACAGTATTGTTTGTAATTGTGTGTGTGTTCGTGTGTAACTATGAAACCATAAAAGATCCAATTGAAATAAAAGGACAAAAAGGAATATTGGGCAGAAAGCTATAGAAGGGTGCTGGGGTGTGCATTTGTGTCGTCTAAATATGTCAGATGAGTGTAAGGTTTGGGCATGTTTGAGCACCTAATTGGCCCAGATATAACAGAATGAAATATTCATGTGATGGCTCTGCGACTTTTCAAAAAGAAACCTGGTGTGTAATGATGGAGTTGGACTATTTTATCAGCCGCGCACCCCGCTGACACACTTAAAGCACACCATTCCACCACATCTCCTAAAAAGTGCACAAACTTCAACAGTAAATATGATAACACAGTTGTGACTGAATAATCGTTTCTGTAACATGATAAACACATGCCTATTTGTCACGAAAATAAGTTGATATTTAATGTAATAATAAAAGAGGTGTAAAGAGAATACATTTGTTTTTCACAATCATAATCATAATTTAATAAAAATATGTTTAACTGTGGATGTGAACCTATGCTCCGGTCTGAAAGTAATTGTGTGTGCTGCCATTCACCTTGAAACAAGCTACTCTTGCCTCCACAACTGTTAGTAACTTCATTAGTTCAAAATATTGCCTCTGAACATGACCCAGTCACAGAAGACATTATCTACAAAACATTGTATTTCAGTTGATTTAAACAGAGCAGTACAAATATTACACAATTCAGTTTTATCACAGACTGCATGCTCCAAAATTATTTAGCTAAATCATTGCCTCTGCCATGCATTTTCAACACAAACTGAACATTACAGCCTTCAAGAACAAACCACACCTTGAGAAACAGCACCTTGATCTAGGATCTCTGATTAACTATTGGCCATTCACACAAATTCCATTGCTAGAAAGAGATTTGTTGCATCAGCATTCGATCAATTAATCACATTTTTTTGTATAGCCCACCTTTAACAGTGTGACACATCCTCTTTTCTCAAAGAGAGCCCCATGTGAGGGAGCCCTCTCCCAGGACAGAAAGAAGTGCAATAGATGCCACGTGTATAGGAGAACATCAGAAAGATAAGGGTATTTGCAGCATTCCTATGTATCAAGCAGTCCTGCTGCAATCATAGTCCATGGTCAGCAGCCACAACGATAATGATCCACCATCAAGATCGGATGCCACAATAGTCCACAGTCATTGTCCACTGCCGCCATCAGGATGTGTTTGCGGTTCACCAGCATTACTGGTCAACATGCTCAAAGCCATTATGGATCCAACCAAACTGACAAGGAAGCATGAAAATAATAATTACTGGCTTTTTCTTCTTCAGTAGAAAACTGTAGTCTGAGGAAAGTTGTTGGGTTAGGGTCACAGCAGCACCTAGTTTGCTGCGCCAATGAAAAATATTTTGGTCATCTTTGTAGTGCTGTAAAAATTATCACTGTGGTGGAGAACAGGGTTTAATGAAACTATAAATGCATCACTGTAGTGCCTCTCACCTCACCAGCAAAAAAGAGACTTTCTCTAATGTTTCCCCCAGTCATTAGTTAAAATACTGAAATGGGAACTAGCATGGATTTTTTTTTTTAAAAAGGACAGTTTTCTCTGTTAAAACATAGACTGTCATACATGACATGCACCACAGCGAAGAGGAGCTGAATTTAGCCTTTTAACCGAGAGTGGCGGATGGTGGTGTTGCAATATTTGCAACAGCAGGTCTAAAAACGGTTTAAGTTCTGATAAAGAGGAACAACTCACTAGAGCTTGCAAGGAAATAACTCTATGTCAAGGTAGACTTTTTTGAAAACTGTGGGATTGTCCAGATGGGATAGGCAGAGACTGTTTGAAACACACCTGTTTCCTCCCTGACTGGGTTGTTTCAGTTATGATGTATATTTTACTTCAGGAATGGGCTCATGTCCTAATCTTTTCCTGAAGAAAACAAACTCCATCAGCCTCGACTGAGGTTGACTTTGAGTCAAGACTGTGTTGTATAAAGCTGTTTCCAATGTCAGGAATGAATAGATCAACTAATAATTAAGTTATATATTCTGTACAACAAGGCACACAACCATAGCTTATGGCCTTGACAACCATTGTTGTGAATGTTTCAAACCCTGTTTCTTTGTTTGTACTCTTTCTCAGCACTGTCTTCTTTCTCCTCTGCTGGGACTCCTGTTGCTTGCATGAACTCTGACTCCAACAGAAGAGTAACGAGACCTTGCTGTGATATTGAGATTTAATATCTCATATTCAAAAGTTTGCAACACTTCTGGTGCATCTTCATGCCTACTTTCCAGATGGGGTATCTTCTATGGAGTCCAGTTAGAGGACAACACAGGAACTAAACCTTGATCCCCCTTCTGAATACAACGCAGGGTTGCTGAACAAATCAGGATCTCCCTCCAACACGGAAACCTCTGGAACAGGCTCATACACACATCAACACACTGATTTTCCCATCACACAAGCAGCCACTAAAGCCCTGGCAGAGAGCAGAACAGGCCTTGGCACAGTTCAACTTAACGAGTGGCAGCTTCAAGCCCCCTCCCACTGCTGGGTGGCAGAGAGAGATATAGAGGCAGACCAGAAAACAGAGAGAGACCTTATTGAGCAGAGTGGATTGTGCGGTTGGCATATGCTGTGTGTTTCTATCAGGCTTTGGCCTGCCGACTGGCTACTGAGCGCTCTGAGTCTCCCTGAGGTGATGCTGAACAGAGAAAGGAAGAAAAATGAAAAAACAAAAACAAAACCACAATGGGGGTTTTGCCCTTTGAATGGACAAATAATTAAAATCCATTTGTTTCCTCCTTTTATTCTTTCTGTTTCGCTGTCTCTGTTCTGCTAAAACAAAGCTCATAATAGCTGGCCATAGAGAGGTAAGTGTGGCCAAACTGGAGCCTCCCATCCAAACCACACCGCCTGACAGCCTTTAAGGAGCTGCCGAATGAAAAGGAGAGGAAAAAAGGGAGCCCAAATACAACGGATGGTCTCTATAGGCCCACGGCAGTACAATTACAATCCTTAAAATTCTATTCAGCATATCAACAATGAAGCATCTTCAACAAATGTGTTTGTTTGCCGCCACTAAATTATATTATGTAAACAGCTAGTCTATTAAACAAAAGATATCAAGTGTGTGGTATAGAGGAAAAACATTTAAAAAAATCACACCAAAGCTAACGGCTTTAAGTTTAATATTAAATACTGTCCAGTGACAGATCAGAATCCTGGGATTTCCTGCCTCACTATGCTGCCTCACACTTCCAAGATTTACTTCAGATTATAATGGACAGATCATCTCCACAACTTAATTAACTAAATCAATTATTAATATAACTTTGTATGGCTTGTGTATTATGTTACATGTTTAATTGTAGATTTGTAAATTTGATAAATATATTATCCCTATGAAAGCTCTCCCTGCAAAAGAAGTTATCAAAAGCCACAGTTCACATGGAGCACCTTAGTTGGTGAAGGTGATCAGTATTATGAGAGATGATTAATCTCAGTGTAATTTTCTTGTTTCCTACTTCTGCTACCTTGTGATCATCTCAATATCTATTTTTAGCTTTAACTGTTCAAGGACTGCTTGCCTTGCTTGTTCTGATAGCACACCAGTGGTTAAAGGTGTCAGGTACCCAACTGTCCACACCAACTACTACTATCACGTCTGTTTTTCACATGCTGCTACATGAGGTTGCTGGTATGACTAATTGACTATTCTCTGTGTCAGACTAGCACTTGGCAAATCTTTAAAATGACGTTTATCAGGGCGAGAAGGAAAAGTCATCAGGCGGCTTTCACAAAGGTAAATAAATGCAGAACTCCGAACTGGAGAATCAGTTGTAAAGTTGTGTATGAACTTCAACTTCATCTGTTTTGTCTTATATACTATATTGCTGGAGTAAAATGTCATCTTCAATTATTGATGTTTCAAATGTTTTATATAATAATTCTGAAGAAAACGTAAAAAACGATAATGTATACATTATCAAAAAAAGGAAACATAGCTGCGGGTTATTCAGAGTCTAGTTGTTCACTCAGTTTTTATCAAATGTGACCTGTTTGGTTGCAGAGGATCAGGGGCTTCCCTGTTTCAAATGCAAAACCTCCTCCTCCTCCACCACCACTGCCACTAACACACACACACACACACACATCACAACAATTCCCAAGGGCCTGAGACTAAAGTCATGCACTGCTCTCTTTGGGGTCAGTTGTGGATGGAGGATAAAGCAGAAAGCCAAAGTATATATACGTATGCTTAGTTGATTCCAAAACGAAAATAAATAAAAACTGTAAAATTTTAAACAGTGACGTGAAGAAAGCTGGGTAAGTGACCACAAACTGACAGAGCAGTTAACATATTCGGATAGATAAGGTAAATTTATGTTTGTGTTCATATTTTTAATATTTCCTATATTGTTGATTTAACAAATAAATACACTTATCCAGAAAAGTTTTCATTTGTATGTGCACTGATAAGATGTAAGAGGTCAGTAAAAATGTTTTAGAATGTGATTGTTCCTCAACGTCATCTCTCTGTTGTCTCAGGACTCAAACACAGTCACTTCTTCATTGGTTCTTTTACAGTGACTCTTGCTCTAGTAATTACAACACTGGGTGGCAAAAAAGCCAACACAGTATATTGCCATAATAACTGTGGATATTAAAATGTGATTTCATTAGAACTCAATTTCAGTTTTTTCTGAAAGCATCACAAGATGCTGTACAGAAACCTAAATCAACAAAGGCTAATCTGGTTTTGAAAATTGAAATATTACCATTTTACTATTATACAGAAATCTTATCAAGTGCCGATATGTCGACGATTACCAATGCAGAATGTGGGGTCTCCAATGACTGTTACTAAGGCCAACCCATCCACTTAGAAATAAAGGCAATGAATGCCTCTCCATTATTATGTGGAGAATTAGAGGAAATTCTTTTTGCAGGAATGGTTGAAGAATGGAAGTATGATTACCATTTTTTCCGTCTTTTACTTGGTCTTTTTTTAAAGAAAGCAGAGAGCTAATCTTTGTGCAGCCACAGACAGAATAGCAATGGTGCCCCGGAGAAATGTGTTGAATAAATGGACAAGGCAGGAGGATTGGGAGGTGACTAAGTGTGTGTGTGTGTGTGCGTGTGTGCTCATGTGTGTAAGAACAGCGAAAATAATGCCATTTTCTTTTCTTTGCAACAGCCCTTCTAATGAAATTGCGTAGAATCTGACAGAGTTTCTTTCATCACAAAGGAAAGGATTTGGCGTCTGCTTCCTTCTGCTAATTTATTCGTTCAGAAGTCTTAATATCTGTGCAGCCGGCGGAGGATCACACAACACAAGCATTTTCTCTGCCACTCAAGATTTTTTTTCTTTTTGGTTAGAGATAGATTTTTTTTCTTCAATGCTTTCAAAATGTCAAGTTTCTATTAACAGGATAGTAAAAATGCAACAAAAGACAGTGCTTGATGAATTTAGTGAGGCAGTAAGTGTGTGTGTGGATGGGTTCATAAACTGTATTAGGAGCAGACAATGGAAATAAAATAATAGTAAGCTATATTAGCCTAAATAGTTTTTTGACAATTCAAACTTGGGTTCACAAGGATCACAAAAATGCCTCAAATAGTTAATAAATACCGTAGTGGACTCTAAGGTGGCTTCTTTCACCTGTAATGGCGGTGGTCATTTACAAATGGAGACAAAGCTAAGATACTTTTATTGTGAAGTGGAAATCAGTGGAAAGAAGCTCAGTAGCTGTACAATAGCAGCAATTCGCAGTACAGTTTCACTATTAGCCATTCCAACCCACTTTCATACAGTGCTTATATGTGCAGCACTTTCTGTATCTCGCATCAATCACACACACTAGCGACCAATGTGGGGTTGGTGGTAGACACACTCTAAGTCCATCCTCAGGATATAGTGAGGTCGGCATCTGATCATTAGTTCCTTCAGGGATGGAGAACAGCCCGAAGAAATAATCTCCACATCTGAGCACCACATATTGTTCACCATGCAGCAGACACCTCCTCCCTTGGTCTTCTCCAAGTATAATGTCCGGTTCTGGCGGTGAATGGAGACCCCTTCGGGAACAATGGCGGAGTCCAGCATCGAGGGATCAAGCCAAGTCTCAGTGACAACCAAAACGTTACAAAACTTAATGTCCAGTTGAAAAACCATCCTGCTCCAAAGTTCGTCCAGCATATTATTCAGAGACTGACAATTAGCCAAAAGAATACCTGGTAGAGGAGGCTGGTTCTCCTGTTTCCTCAGCCGGACTAGGACGCCGGCCAATGACCCTCGTTGCCTCTGTGCTCCAGGTATAACAGCACCTTATGTGCAGAAGTTGTTCTCTATCATACTGTATGACAGGGCTTGCTTGGTCATTGTGCACAATGCAGAATAAAGCTGAATAAATAAGCAAAACTTTGGGGGGGAACCATCCTCGGCGCCATCCTACCTATGGATACGTAGTTTTATCAAGGTATGTCCTACCTTGATGACTCGATTTGCTTTCAACATTTCAGAACGTTTCTCATGGAGTCTCCATCACAAATCTCAAAGAGGATACCTGCTTTACATCAGTTAAAACTAGGTTGATTTATATTTTTTCTGGTTTTATCAGTCAGTCATGGAATCATCTGGAATTCAGATGGAATGATCATGGAATCAGTCATAGAATCATCTGGACCTTCCCTTGTCCTCGACCTTTCCAATTGTAACGATTCATTTGTCTAGAATTTTTCCTGTCAAGCTCAACTGATTGAAGTCTTCCAAACGAGCACTGAGCTCTCAAAATTCTCCTTTGGCTCTACATAACTACTCTAACCTGTACCTGAGCTTTGTAATGTCTGCATTATACACACAAATTCAGCAAAATCACATGGAATGAAAGTACAAAAAGAAGACATCACATAAGAGACCATTGTTTCCCTCATGGATAACACATGGCACATACCGATATGTCAATAGTGTGGCCTCCAACTCCCCCCATCCACACACACAACTACCATCACCCATCCAGCAGTAACAGAATGATTCATTCCAGACTGTTTTTATCTGACCTGAGCCAAGTGTTCTGCACACTGCGGTAAGGTATGCCCCGAGCACTCTCACTTAGAGATTTCACAGTGTGTGTGTGTGTGTGAGTTTGCCCTCTGCCTTGTTCGCTGGCCATTCTTACAACCTGTCTCAGAGATAAGAAGCGTTGCTTTTTCATTTCAGGAAACTCTCCCCCTCTGTTCATGCTCTTGGGAGCAGAGAGCTAAGGACCAGCAAGGCTTTTCCAATTCATCCAGTCAATATGACAGATTCCAAATCAAAGTAAGGCTTTAAGAGCAGCTTTAACCATCTAACACACACACTACTCTGTCTTTCTCTTGAACCTAAAGACTGCTCCTCCCTCAGTCAAATAATGGATAAAGAAATTTAAGTAGTCGGGGGAGGAGGGTAAACATTTATATGTGACACTTAAAAACTGTGTGTGTATTATCCCTGTGTTTGCTGGCAAACTGACCGATGTGCACAGTGTAAGCCAGGATTGGCTCCAGTTTGACTCTCAAAGGATGTACGCTATAGATAATGTATGAATCGATTGATTAAAAACAATGGTGGCAGAGATTTTATTGTGATGCCCTGTAATTCAATTTGATTCTTCATGGTGCCACCTACAGTGTAAGCAGAGTTAGTTAAGGTACATCTGGATCCTGACAGAGCACTTTGTCACTCTTTTTCATGCGTAACCGAATAAAGTGAGAACCTGATCAAAATCTCAGGACTCTCAGGAAAAATCTGTAGCGATCGGTGAACCGGTCGCTCTGATTGGACAGCATGTTGCATAGGCTCATGGGACTGTTGGGTGTTTTGTGGAGGTGTAGCTGTTTTGGATGCTGTTTTGTTGTGGCTCACACTTGGTTCTCCAGTGTTTACGGTAAGCGTGCTGCGTCCTTTCGTCACTTCCTGTTATTGCCACGGGACACGGGTGGTGGTCGCTATCTGAATTAGCTCCTCCGCTAAAACACAACTGTCTTTCTGTTCTACTACGGCTAAAATCACCGGTATATAGTTCAGCACCCTCACATACCAGCCCCTACACTCTGGTGCTTTGTGACTCTGTGTTCTGTTTAAATCTCACCCTCGTAGTTTTAGCAGCGATGTGTTCTCTCTCTCCCTCTCGCTCCACCGCTCTCTCCTGCTCCGAGTGTCTCATGTTTACTTACTCCTCCGCCTCCATTAACAGTAGTGGTAAATGTAATAAATGTAGTATGTTGGTAGACATGGAGGCGAGGCTTAGCAACTTAGAAGCTCGGCTCCTCAGCTTAGAACCCCTGTTAGCTGTAGTTAGCCGGCCCGTGCTAGCCGCAGCGAAGCCACCTAGCTTAGCTTCAGCTGGCAGTCCCTCGACTTGCCCCGGGCAGCCAGGAGCCCAGGGTGGCTGGGTGACGGTCCGGAGGGGGCATAGTACCACCCTTAGAAAGCCCACGATTAAAGACCCACCAGCTCACGTTTCAAATAGATTTTCTCCACTCAGCGACGCACCCGCTGAGAATCAAACTCTGGTTATTGGCGACTCGGTTCTCAGAAACGTGAGGTTAGCAACACCAGCGACCATAGTCAATTGTATCCCGGGGGCCAGAGCCGGCGACATCCAATCCAAATTGAAGCTGCTGGCTAAAACTAAACGTAAATACAGTAAAATCGTAATTCACGTCGGCAGCAACGACTCCCGGCTTCGTATGTCGGAGGTCACTAAAGTTAATGTTGAGTCTGTGTGTGCTTTTGCTAAAACGATGTCGGACACAGTAATTTTCTCTGGCCCTCTCCCTAACACAACAGGTGATGACATGTTTAGTCGCATGTTGTCTTTTAACCGCTGGCTGTCGAGGTGGTGTCCTGTAAACGGTGTGGGCTTTATAGATAATTGGCAAACTTTTTGGAGGAAACCTGGTCTTGTTAGGAGAGACGGCGTTCATCCCACTTGGGATGGAGCAGCTCTCTTATCTAAGAATATTACTAAGTCTATCACATGACAACCCAGAGTTGGGACCAGGAAGCAGAGCTGCAGTGCTAAACACTTCTCTGCGCTCCCTCTGGATCAGTCACCCAACCGCATAGAGACTGTCTCTGTCTACCGTCCGATTCAATTATTTAAATTAAACAATAACAGAGCGAGAACTCCACACAATAATCTTATACTTATTAACACAACCTCTGGAACAACACAGGAAACAAAGATTTTCAAATGTGGTATTTTAAACATTAGATCACTGTCCTCAAAGGCTATTTTAGTTAATGAACTAGTCTCAGACTACAATATAGATTTATTGTCCCTTACTGAGACGTGGCTGCATCCTGATGAATATGTCAGTTTGAATCAATCTACTCCCCCCAGTCATATAAATTCACACGTCCCCAGGGAACTCGGGCGAGGAGGTGGAGTTGCTGTTATTTTTAACTCCAGTCTATCAATTAATCCTAAACCTAAACTCAGCTACAACTCATTTGAATGTCTTGTTCTTAGTCTTCCACGTCAATCCAGGAAACACCAACAGCCAATCGTATTTGCTGTAGTTTATCGTGCTCCTGGGGCTTATACTGAATTTCTAACAGAATTCCCTGAGTTTTTAATCAAACCTAGTCCTAAAGACAGATAAAATTATTATTGTTGGTGACTTTAATATTCATGTTGACAATAATAAAGATAGCCTGAGCGTAGCATTTATTTCAATACTAGACTCAATTGGTTTCAGTCAGTGTGTGCATCAACCTACTCATTGTTGTAACCACACACTTGACCTTGTGTTATCATACGGTGTGACGTGTATTTCTGGTCAGCCGAGAGGTTGATGTGGTTGTAGAAGTTGATGATGAAGGAAAGGAACGCGGACCCAGTACTAACAAGTATAATAATGTTTATTACACAGAAGTTTCCCAGGTCAGGACGAGCTCTAGAACTCGGAGAAATCACACAGCCAAATGGTGAAGTCTGACAGGCCGTGGTCAAACACACATTATATAGAGAGGTTAGTTCCACCCATGGCTTCGGGTAACATGTCATCTCACCTAAGGCCTCCTAATAAGGACGTGTTTAGTACATGAAGATGAGAATACACTGGTCAAAGATTGTCCCTTCACCTCTAACCATTTGCTGGACAGAGGTTATTCCCTAGGTCAAAGGTCCTTCCAAAGAAGGAAATACCTACTTAAATAAACAACTGAAAGACTCTCGGAGACTGTCTGAGTCACCAAAATAAGCATCATATACATCAGCCTGTCATTCTATTTAAACACATACTAAAGTTGCTTACTCTAGTGAGTACACGACAGGTGTCAAAATTGAACATTTAACAGTACTTCCGCGCAATCCAGTACTATCAGACCATAATTTAATAACCTTCGATTTTTCACTATCTGAATATATGCCCCTAATAAAAAACTCATTTTCTAGATGTCTACCTGATAGTGCTGTAGCTAAATTTAAGGAAATAGTTCCGATTACATTTAAACCCGTATTATCCGTCGACATAAACAATAAATCCTTTAAAAACCCGAGCTCTGTTGAGATTGACCACCTCGTAGATAGCTCTGCAGACTCGTTACGATTAACATTAGACTCAATAGCGCCTCTAAAAAAGAAATGTGTAAAACATAGTCAATTAGCTCCGTGGTATAATTCCAAGACACATGAGTTGAAACAAATATCAAGAAAACTAGAAAGGAAGTGGCGCTCCAGCAACAGTGTTGAAAATCTCCTAGACTGGAAGAGTAGTGTTACAGAATATAAAAAGGCTCTCCACAAAGCAAGAGCTGCCTATTATTCAAAACTAATAGAAGAGAATAAAAACAACCCAAGGTTTCTCTTCAGCACTGTAGCCAGGCTGACAGAGAGTCACACCTCCACCGAACCCAGTATTCCTGGATCCCTAACTTGCAATATCTTTATGACCTTTTTTAATGATAAAATTCTAACTATTAGAAATAAAATCAATCATCTCCTGCCCTTAATTGGCACTAATACCCTCCCAACAATAGAGATCTCAGAAACGGCTGAGAATCCTTCCCATTACTTAGACCGCTTCTCTCTGATCACCCGTGATCAGTTTACCAAAATAGTCTCAGGTTCTAAACCAACAACCTGTATTTTAGATCCGATTCCAACTACATTACTTAAAGAAATTCTGCCCCTAATAGATAATTCGTTACTTAACACAATCAATCTGTCATTATCATCAGGTTATGTACCACAGTCTTTTAAAATAGCTATAATCAAACCCCTACTCAAAAAACCCACCCTAGACCCAGAGGTTTTAGCAAATTACAGGCCAATATCTAAGCTCCCCTTCCTATCTAAAATCTTAGAAAAAGTTGTAGCCAATCAGCTGTGTGAGTTTCTCCAGGAAAATAATATATATGAAGACTTTCAGTCTGGGTTTAGAACCAATCACAGCACAGAGACAGCCCTGGCAAAAGTCACTAATGACCTTCTAATAGCTTCAGATCAGGGACTTGTGTCTGTCCTCGTTCTGTTAGATCTCAGTGCAGCATTCGACACAATTGACCATCAAATTTTATTACAGAGACTAAAACAGTTAATTAACATTAAAGGAACGGCCTTAAACTGGTTTAAATCTTATTTTGCTGATCGCTCCCAATTCGTTCAAATCAATGATGAGTCATCGGTGCGCACCAAAGTTAACCATGGTGTCCCACAGGGGTCTGTGCTCGGCCCAATTTTATTCTCAATATATATGCTTCCACTAGGAAACATTATCAGGACACACTCTGTAAATTTTCACTGCTATGCGGATGACACCCAGTTATATTTGTCAATAAAACCTGATCAAAGTAATCAATTAACTAAACTTCGAGCATGTCTCAAGGACATAAAAACCTGGATGACCCGCAATTTTCTCTTATTAAACTCAGATAAAACAGAGGTTATAATACTCGGCCCTAAACACCTTAGAGATACATTATCTAATGATATAGCTGCGCTAGATGACATTGCCCTTGCTTCCAATGACACAGTCAGGAACTTGGGAGTGATCTTCGATCCTGATTTGTCCTTTAATAGTCACTTAAAAGTAATTTCTAGGACCGCGTTTTTCCACTTGCGTAATATCTCAAAAATCAGACATGTCCTTTCGCAAAAAGATGCAGAAAAACTAGTCCACGCCTTTGTTACATCGAGACTGGACTACTGTAATTCACTATTATCAGGCTCCAGCAGTAAGTCGTTAAAGACTCTGCAGCTGGTCCAAAATGCCGCAGCACGTGTCCTGACGAGAACTAAGAAAAGAGAGCACATTTCTCCAGTATTAGCATCACTACACTGGCTTCCTGTTAAATCTAGAATAGAATTAAAAATTCTCCTCCTCACCTTCAAGGCCCTTAATGATATGGCACCTCTTTACCTTAAAGAGATGTTAGTTCCATATCAACCTACTAGAGCACTCCGATCCCAGAACTCAGGTTTACTTGTTGTCCCTAAAGTCTCTAAAAGTAGAGTAGGAGCCAGAGCTTTTAGCCATCAAGCCCCACTCCTGTGGAATAATCTCTCACTTTCAGTTAGGGAAGCAGACACGCTCTGTTCGTTTAAAAGTAGACTCAAAACCTTCCTTTTTGATAAAGCTTATAGTTAGAGCTAATTAGTGCGATGTTCCAAAATTGATTAAATGGCAAAAACCCCTGATGATGCTAAGACGCACAGGGAATTTATGACACAAGACACACGGAGCTTCTCTTTGCTGCTTCTCCTTCCTTTTCTCCATATTTATCACATCAAGATAATTCTTATCTGATCAGTACATGTTACTAACTTGACCCCTTTCCCGGAGTTTCTGTGCCTTAGCGCCCGCGGATGCAGGGCCACAGCTGTGGCCGCACCATGGATTATGATAACTGGCGGCGGTGGACAATGACTGTGGATTATAGTGGATCCCATCCTGATGCTGGATCGTGGTCTTGCTGGCTGCTGGCCAGAGACTGTGATTGCAGCGGGACTCCCTGACACATAGTATTGAAAAATGTTTACCCTCATCGATGCTGCTAAAAATCCTGATGATGTTTTCTTACACCTGACATCTATTGCACTTCTGTCCGTCCTGAGAGAGGGATCCCTCACCTGTGGCTCTCTCTGAGGTTTCTACATATTTTTACCTGTGAAAAGGGTTTTTAGTAGTTTTTCCTTACTCTTGCTGAGGGTTAAGGACAGAGGATGTCACACAATGTTAAAGCCCTATGAGACGAATAGTGATTTGTGAATGTGGGCTATACAAATAAACTTGATTGATTGATTATGTGTGTTGGTTGGTTGGTTGGTTTCATTTGAGTTCACTTTTGCAGCCACCGGGACTATGGGATGTGGTGTCTGTGAAGGGGTCCAGTTGCTGTTCATGTTAGAGGCTTTCACATATATCAAAATATTAAACTTGCTCTCTTGCGGTCTATGGGACGCAAGTGAAGAGTTGGAAGAAAGTTCTCTGTGCAAGTTTTTATTCCCACACAAGCTTGCCACAATACATTACAGGCTGTCATCAAAAAGAGAACTTACAGGAGGAGATCTGAATGATATGGATGCCTGCTTGTGAACATGGAAACACAAATGGAAGAGGATCTGTTCCAGAAGATGGACAAGTCATGCACAGCTAAAGTGGAAAGACTAGAATTAAAAAAAACACATTTAATGCTAGGGTGAGGTAGAAAAGTTAGTGGATAAAATGAAATGTGACAAGGTGCAACAGAGACAAATGTAGTAATTCATGGTGTAAATACATCAGAAGAGAGGAAACATCAGATGTGTGTGGACCAATGAGGAGATTAGACCCTTCCTTATGTTAACACATGGAACAGAAACGTTACATCTTCATCATGTTTTCTACATAGTTTTAATCCCCTTTTATCTCCCTGCAGTGGTTTAATGGCAGCTCTTCCCGGCAATACTCACAGGAAAAAATACTTCACTCACTTTCTTAGCAGCCACACGCAGGAAATATTTTTATTTCACTCATTCAATCTGATGATAAAATAATTTCAAATTAAAAATGCAGCTACTTCACCCTATCTGGAGTCACCACTCTGAGGTGTTAGGCAATGTCCCTCCCACAGTATTCATGAGTAATTGCTGAAGTTTATGTTAAACAGAGGTAAAACTGCTAGAGTAACAATTTACTTAGATAAAAGTAATATGGGTGTTTGTCCTGTTACATTTATATTAGGATTAGGGTTAACCCTTTTACGTTACATGGGGGATGGGTTGAAAAGGTTATATGTTAAAAATTATAACATGATAAAATGATAACTAGAACATCTTCAAGCTTTCAGGCAGATGTGGTTTGGTGTTTAAATGCACATAAGGTATTCCAAGTAAGAACTCCACCAAAAGCAAACGATAAATTGTAGGCACTTTGTAGTCTGTTCATACAACTGATAATATAAATGTTTACTACATATCAGGTATTATCAGGGACATCTAGCTAAAACAAATGCAGTCAGTCAGTCCTGCAGTAAACCCTGCTTCATGAAGTTTAAGGTTCAGTTGTTTTTAAAACTATTAAAACAATAATGGAGTCGAGTTTATCCGGTTCATTTCAATAAATTGTTGTACTTGGCTAATGGCTACTAATAATCATTATTGGTATTGTACTGCAACAACAACATTGGTCAATCCCCTTAGTTTCATGATAGTAAAATGGAAGGCTACGTTCCAAGAAGAATATGTGTGCTGAATAGTCAAGGGTCAGAATGTCAACATGTTGACAAGCATCGCGGCTGCTGTGATTGCATTGTAAGATGGACTCTAGTACTTATGCTATTCTGGAAATTTGGTAATGAATCAACATTTGAATGGAAACCAAGGAGACAGTTGTTGGCAAGAGGTCATCGGATATTACTAGAACAATAAATAATTAAAACAGGTGTTTGTATCACGCTACCAGTTTAACCAATCAATCAATCAATCAATCACAATTTATTTGTATAGCCCATATTCACAAATCACAATTTGTCTCATAGAGCTTAGCAAGGTGCGACATCCCCTGTTCCTAACCCTCAATAAGAGTAACGAAAATCTACCATAAAAAAACTTTTAACAGGGTAAAAAGAACGTAGAAGCCTCAGAGAGAGCCACATATAAGGTCTCCCTCTCCCAGGACTGACAGGAGTGCAATAGATGTTGCATGTTGTAACACATTAACAAAATTACAATATTTAGAACATTGATTGGAAGAAACTGTTTTTTACATAATGGAAATGTTTGTCAATGCTTGACAAGTATTTATACATGAGAACATGTCCTGATATAAATGATTGGAGCAGCAATGACAATTAAAATGGAGTAGTTATTGTCAGAAATGGTAGAATATGTTAGTAGCCATTTTGTATATCAAGGAGTCTTTTTGTCATCATAGTCCTTGATCAGCTGCCACAACGATTCACAATCCTGGTTCCAATCTTACCTCTCCAACAGGAAACAGTTCACCACCATAAAAGGTTGTAGCTCCACTCCAGCCCCAGCTCAGTGCTGGGCCCCCTTCTTTTCACCATCTTCATGCTCCACCTTTGTCATATCATCCGTCAACATGGCTTCAATTTCCACTCCTACAGCGACAACACATAGCTCTATCGAGCACTCATCGATCCGCTTAGCTTCACCCCAGTCTCTTGTCAATTGCCGCATTAAACCTTCTCAAACTGAACAGTAATAAGACTGAGCTCAGTGGCAGAAACCCTCATTCATGCCTTCATCACCTCCGGCCTGGACTACTATAATGGAGTCCTGTCCGGTGTACTTGACAACATCCTGAAACGACTCCAATATGTACTCCTCTGACAGGGTTCTCACCCGCACTTAGCCCTGGCAGCACATAACCCTGACTCTGATTCACCTCCACTGGCTCCCGATAATGGACTGTGTTAAATACAAAATCCTCCTTCTCACCTATAAATCCCTCCACGCCCTAGCCCCACTATATTTAACTGACCTTCATCACCCATACACTATGCTCAGAAGGCTCCAGTCCTCAAACTCAGGTTTGCTCTCCATCCCCAACACTAAACTGCAAACTTTTGGAGACAGAGCCTTCTGTGTCGCAGCCCAGGCCACGCTAATTCTCTCCAAATCTTCAAAAAGCTCCTCGAGCTCCACCGTTTCTCTAAGGCCTTTGCTCTCAGTTAATGCTCCACGCTGCTGTTAATTTCTATCCTGTTTTGTAAAATTACTTTTTTCTTTTCTCTTCTCTCTTCTGTTTGTCCTCACAGACATATGTAACGTGTCCAAATCTTGTGAAAGTCACTATATAAATGCAAGCCCTTATTATTATTATTATTAATAAAATGATTGAACCTATGAATGCTGTATAAATCCAACAATCGATTACGGTGCTCATGTCAGGCCGGATATGATGATTTAAGTTGCACTGATATGACAAGCGACATTAATATCGCAATCATGAGGGGAATCCAAACCAGCCTGCTTCTGAGACAGAGAGGAGCTGCTGCCATTACCCTCCTCCAGCCGCAAACTTAGGGAGACAATATGTATGAAAATGAGTTGGTGATTCAAATCCTCTCCTCTGGAGTGTTTTGTCCCATAAGTAGTCTGTTGTTTCCAAACTGATGAGAAGCTTATCCTGGGTTTGTGGGCCAATAGACTGCCATTTTGCTTCTCTCTTAGAGGTGTCCCTACTTTGCCATACAGAGCTGTGTTAATAGTTTCCCATTGCATTTGGCATGGTTACCAGTGCAGAGAGTCAGTGACTTAAATCTGCCTGCTGAATCTGCTGAAGCGATCCTGCTATAATCTCTGGACAATCTCTGTATTAACATCCAACTTTTGTCTGGCTCTCCCATTGCTGCTTGCTACGTGTGTGCTGCTCACCTCAGACCAGCACAAAGGTTTTTTTTCTCTTACAGGATAAAGGTAGGTAAAAATCGGCCTCCAACATCATTACCTACCAAAGTCTTCCTCATGACCCCGACCTTACATTAATTCAGGTCAATCGATTCTTGTTATTGTCATTTGTCATTGTGAAATGTAGTGATAAAAATAGTGAAGATGAGTCTTTGTGTGACAAGCTGCCCAGAGCTGCTGTGAGATTTTGATACAGGGAATAAGAATGGGAATAGCAAGGCAGGACAAGGCGCTCTAGTGATGGCTTATTGGACCCCTATTTAAATCCCTTGAACGTGGGAGCAAATGTAGCAGCCACTGTGCTAGCAAAAGCCCTTTAACAGCCGCTGGCCCTGCTTAACACAGCACATTACGATGCCACTGAAAGACATGGTTCAAACTCTGGACTATTTATTAGCCACCTCGGCTTACAAGAATCAACTGACCTGAATTAATGTCCTCTTTCCTCTTTTGCTTCTGTTGATATATTTTGTGCTACAGCCGTTTAAAATGGTGTTAACCACTCATGACCTCAATTTATATTATGACACAGCATGTGTGTGTGTACTTGTACTTATATATTTGTGATGACCATTTTGAGCATAGACCTTAAGGAATGAGGACATTTTAGGAAATGCAGGACATTTTGGCTGGTCCTCACTTTTGAAAAGTATTGTTTGACGGTTAAGTCCTGTTTTTAGGGTTAGGGTTACGATAAGGTTTAGGTCAAGCTTAGGCCTTTAGTTGTGATGGTTAAGGTTAGGGTAAGGGGCTGGAAAATGCGTTATGCCTTATGTGTCCTCACTAAGATAGAAGTTCAAGACTGTGTGTGTGTGTGTATAAAGTTTTGTTTACCGATATCATAAACACAGAGCGGCGGGTCAGACTTTGCACCTGATGTTGCTCTGCAATATTCCTATGTCAACCTTTCATTCAGATAACTGAATGCCAAACTGTTTGCCCCTCTATGGTTTCCTTTCTATAGTTTCTGTGATTGCCATTGTCACAGAGAGAGTTATAGAATCAAGTTGTAAGAGTTGAACCATCAACTGTGGTGACTGCTCCACAGGGTCATGTGCCTTCAGGAGAGCAGCACTAGCCCCACGGGGTGAAATATTGCGTGGAGCCCCAGATCGAGGGAGATTATCAGTGGCCTTGTATGTCTTCCATTTTCTAATAATTGCTCCCACAGTTGATTTCTTCACACCAAGCTGCTTACCTATTGCAGATTGAGTCTTCCCAGCCTGGTGCAGGTCTACAATTTTGTTTCTGGTGTCCTTTGACAGCTCTTTGGTCTTGGCCATAGTGGAGTTTGGAGTGTGACTGTTTGAGGTTGTGGACAGATGTTCTCCATGTCCTCAGTGATGAAGTCCTGGAGGATTGGAATCTTTTAGAGGTGAGAAATCAGTCACACACAGCATGCAACATAGAACAACCAAAAGAGTTCTGATGAACATTCAAGTTGTGGCTCATGATTGACTCAGTGGTTTAGCTACTGTATGCATTAAACAAGCACATGCATTCTGAAGCTGCCGTGTTTTATTTGATAGAAATGCACTAACAAAGAACACTTTACGCGAAACTCTTCCATCTGCTCATTGTGAAAAAAAAACGATCCATTTGAAACCTCTTTGCCCCGAACACCACAAACACCTATTACGTGAATAAGTTCCTGGGAGAAAGGGCAATCTTCAGGGTAGTAGGCATCAAAACCCTGAATGTCACCTGTTCAAGCGGATTGACAAAATAATATGCACCCATCTTTTTATGCCTGTGAATGGAAAGAGAAATGAAAAGAACATAAAGGGAAGGACGCGGTGAGCATTTGGACCCCCCCCCCCCCTCTTTTTAATCAGCGGAGGAAGACTGACATGTCCAATCATAACAAAACATCAGCTGGTAAATGGGCCTTCGCAATCACTGTCAGCCAGCCTCCATTAGAAAGACCCCCTTTCCTGGACATCAATCAATGCTTTATGGACTGATTCCTTCATTCATTATTTAATTACTGCTATTTCAATATTTATTTAACCACTCAAGACTTTTTGTGTGGCTTAATCACTCTTTTGTTGGCAATCACATTTTACTTCTTGTTTATGTCAGTTTCTTTTTTTCATTTTTGCCAATAACTTTGTTCCTCTGTTCTGTGTCTATGAGAGGGAAAAGCGGTGGTGTCTCATCACCACCTACAACAACTAGTGTCTGCTCAAAGGAAAGTGGTCAAAGTAGAGAGACACACATTTGATCAGCTCTAAAAGTGATCTGCTTTCACATCGCTGCTCTTGAGCTCCAGAGCGTTCAAGGAACACACATAAAAAGACAACATCTCCAAAAGTGACAAGCTTTGTGCACAAATCACATGCAAAATAGCTAGCTGTGGAAATCTGGAATTATTTCCTAAAATTAAGCCCATTAGCCGTGAAATTATTTGCTTTCATTTAAGACGCCATGCAATCCAATTTGAGGTGGCACACGCACACTGCATCTCTTTCCAATTTCCCACTGATCCCGCGGAACCGAACATCTACAAAGGAAGCGGCGTGGGTCACCTAAGTATAGAAAGAAGAGATATATCCTACTGAGAATCAGATTGGAATGGAAGATTAGTGAGGCTTTATCATGATATTCATTCAAATCCCCCCGAACATCAGCAGCCAGCTTGCTTTTTATTCCAGTTCACACTCCAGCAAAGTTTCACCGAGGAACTTAAAGGAGCCACAAAGCGGAATCCCACATTGAACATCTCAGCTGATGGCGGAGCCATTATGGATTAGTTGTATATAAACTATTACTTTACATTACATAAATAGCATAGAGGGCTGGGTTCCTGATGGAATAGTTAAACTGGAGCTGTTTTCTCTTTCCGTGCCCCACTAATGGCATTAATGGCATTAGGATGAATTATATCTGAATTGGATTGTACCTGTGACAAAACAGGTGAGTTATTATTTCAGGGAGAATCTCAGGTCAGATGGATATTTACGCTATTCAGTAACTCAAACTTTAGTCATACAGCAAAGTTTTTTATGTGCTATTATGGACCTTTATCACAAAGCAAAAATCTACTAGTCAACATGGTCAACTGAGTTTGTTTCTTTCTATTTATTCATAGAGTTGTTTCTTAAGGTGGTCCAGTGGTTCTTACTGCTAACTCAGGTTGGATGGAGGTTGTGTTGGAACCCTCTTCAGCTGGCTGGGACCTAATTTACTAGTTGCCATAGAGAGCGTATTTCTCCCATCAGTATATAAATTCACAACCTGGATGCCTACTGCACTCCTGCTTCATGCTGGTGCTCATGTTAACCAACAACAGCGAACACACAACAGCTGTGAGCTTGGCTCGGGACTGTGTGCCAAAGTGATCACTCACATGTCCACACAAGTTAAATGCAGTGTGTTTAAATCACAGCACCACTGACAGAAACGTCCAATATAAATGCAGTTAATGAACACATCTGCTCGGGTGTTTGTCAGTGTCAGTTTTCAAGGCTGATCTGAGTTTAGTTGAGTTTCACTCAGTCTTTTGACATTGTGGTTGACTATGAACTGACAAAGTGATAATTGTGTTGTTGGTTTTATAGGCTCCAAAACAAGGTTTGATCAAATTCATCAGGACCCACTACCACAAATTAAGATTTTTGATTTCGGAGAACTAAATGTTCCTTTTTAAGGCCTTTACAAGTACTGCAAGTGTTTTATATAATGGTAAATGGTTTTGTATTTATATAGCGCTTTTCTAGTCTTGATGACCACTTAAAGCACTTTACAGTACAGTTTCACATTCACCCATTCACACACACATTCATACAGTGCATCTATTCGCAGCACTTTGTTATTCTATGGGGGGCCATTCAGGGTTCAGCATCTTGCCCAAGGACACTTCGGCATGCAGATGGTAAAGACTAGGGATCGAACTGCCGACCTTCAGGTTGGAGGACGACCACTCTACCCCTCAGCCACAGCCGCCCTATAACAATGTTGTTAAATTGAGTCTTCAAGTTCTTCAGTAATTATCAAGGAACACACATATCCCTTCATTGTTTTAACGTGATCAGGTGTGTGTTGAAAAGCACAGGGACATAATGCTGATCATACCCTGGGCCTTCTCTCTTTCTTGTTCTGTCTCCTCGTTTGCTTCATATCTCCTCCCATCCCAAAGCTGAGCTTTGATTGATGTAAAGAGATTTTTCTCTTTTGTAAAAATGTTGTTAAATGCAATGTCACCTCTACAGTATGAAGTAAAATAATTAAACCATATTTGATCAGAACTATGACTGTGAGCAACATCCTAAGCATTTTAAACGAGAAGTAGAATATGCAACAGAAGTGAATGTTCCCCAATAGCTGTATTGATGTATTTTTTTTGCTGTAAAAAGTCATCAATGACACCGACATAAATCCAAGCTGACTTAAGCTTCTGTTTTCTGTCAGTGAGCGGATTTGACCCACTTTGGCGTTGCCCTTCAAGTCTACATGATGTTTAATTAAGATATGTATAAATTTTGCAGGGTAACAGTCAGAGTCAACACAGCTCGTAATAAAACCTTAGCACAGGTGCTCCTCTGGCAACTTGTTGCCAAGAATTGTCTTTTGTCAACACATGATGTTTAGCTAACACAATTGAAGAGACTTAATGAGTCTTCTATCCACCAATAGAAGATATGTAGATATGGGTTCATAAACCACTTCCTGTAACTGAGCGACAGTGTTGGATGTGACTTAAGGTGTGAGTACTGGGCTTCAACCATTCAGAGTAACATATTCTCGCTGCAAGTTAATACTATGGCAGCTGACTGCCTAGCTACAAAAAAATAGGCTTGAGTGGCAAATAAACAAATGTTAAAACAATTAGCTGAACAAGCTTAAATTTGGCTAATATGGTAACAAACTTAATATTATTATTATTTCCACATTCAGCAGTTACACGGTGATTGATGTGAAAGCAATATTTGTGTTTACCTGATGAACATTTTTCTTCAGTTCCCTTTTTCTAGATGTCCTCATAGCAGCTCTCACAGTGTGAGTCAATGATCAGATTTTGGTTTCTCTTAGTGCCATGGGTGAAACGGGTAACTTTACAAAATAATGATGTGGACTACCTAAAATTATACCTAAATGATAGAGTTATGGCTGACCATTAAACTAGATCTTTGTTGCTCTCTATAATAGGTATTTTAACACAATTGCCTGGTTGAGTTTGGGTATGGCCGTCTAATGACTTGTACATGTTCCTGAGTCCATCTTAAGGAGTCACGGCACGAAACCCCAATCTCCTACAAAAAGGCCCATGCACAACAACAATCCCAACTGTAGCTTTTTATAGCAAGTGTTGCCACATTCTATGAACTTGTTTGTAAAATTAAGTAAATTTGGACGAATCTTTTGTGCTGACATATAACAAATATGTCTTGAGAGTGCTAGTAATAGTATAGATCAGGGATCTTCAACGTTTTTCAGGCCAAGGACCCCAAACAGGTGGAGAGATGGAGCAGGGACCCCCTACTGTATATATTGTATAAAATTGTGTTTTATATTAAACTGGGCCTAGTGCCATATATAAACATAGCTACCATGTTATTGGGCATTCAATACTAAGCTATTCAAATATTAACACAAGTTCATATATTCATGTTTTTAATTTAAACATGTGCAAGGTACAGGGTGGCCATGCCACTGCCATTTATAAACATACAGTGGGTATGGAAAGTATTCAGACCCCTTTTTTCACTCTGTTTCATTGCAGCCATTTGCTAAAATCAATAAAGTTAATTTTATTTCTCATCAATGTACACTCAGCACCCCATCTTGACAGAAAAAAACATAGAAATGTAGACTTTTCTGCCAATTTATTAAAAAAGAAAAACTGAAATATCACATGGTCATAAGTATTCAGACCCTTTGCTCAGTATTGAGTAGAAGCACCCTTTTGAGCTAGTACAGCCATGAGTCTTCTTGGGAATGATGCAACAAGTTTTTCACACCTGGATTTGGGGATCCTTGGCCATTCTTCCTTGCAGATCCTCTCCAGTTCCGTCAGGTTGGATGGTGAACGTTGGTGGACAGCCATTTTCAGGTCTCTCCTGAGATGCTCAATTGGGTTTAGGTCAGGGCTCTGGCTGGGCCAGTCAAGAATGGTCACAGAGTTGTTCCGAAGCCACTCCTTTGTTATTTTAGCTGTGTGCTTTGGGTCATTGCCTTGTTGGAAGGTGAACCTTCGGCCCAGTCTGAGGTCCAGAGCACTCTGAAAGAGGTTTTCTTCCAGGATATCTCTGTACTTGGCCGCATTCATCTTTCCTTCAATTGCAACCAGTCGTCCTGTCCCTGCAGCTGAAAAACACCCCCATAGCATGATGCTGCCACCACCATGTTTCACTGTTGGGATTGTATTGGGCAGGTGATGAGCAGTGCCTGGTTTTCTCCACACATACCGCTTAGAATTAACGCCAAAAAGTTCAATCTTGGTCTCATCAGACCAGAGAATCTTATTTCTCATAGTCTGGGAGTCCTTCATGTGTTTTTGGCAAACTCTATGCTGGCTTTCATATGACTGGTGGAGGGCTGCAGTGATAGTTGACTTTGTGGAACTTTCTCACATCTCCCTACTGCATCTCTGGAGCTCACAGTGATCTTTGGGTTCTTCTTTACCTCTCTCACCAAGGCTCTTCTCCCACGATTGCTCAGTTTGGCTGGACGGCCAGGTCTAGGAAGAGTTCTGGTCGTCCCAAACTTCTTCAATTTAAGGATTATGGAGGCCACTGTGCTCTTAGGAACCTTGAGTGCTGCAGAAATTCTTTTGTAACCTTGGCCAGATCTGTGCCTTGCCACAATTCTGTCTCTGAGCTCCTTGGGCAGTTCCTTCGACCTCATGATTCTCATTTGCTCTGACATGCACTGTGAGCTGTAAGGTCTTATATAGACAGGTGTGTGCCTTTCCTAATCAAGTCTAATCAGTTTAATTAAACACAGCTGGACTCCAATGAAGGAGTAGAACCATCTCAAGGAGGATCAGAAGAAATGGACAGCATGTGAGTTAAATATGAGTGTCACAGCAAAGGGTCTGAATACTTATGACCATGTGATATTTCAGTTTTTCTTTTTAATAAATTTGAAAAAAATTCTACATTTCTGTTTTTTTCTGTCAAGATGGGGTGCTGAGTGTACATTAATGAGAAATAAAATTAACTTTTTTGATTTTTGCAAATTCTGCAATGAAACAAAGAGTGAAATATTTCAAGGGGTCTACTAAATACTTTCCGTACCCACTGTACATCTTGAAAACAAACTGAGCTATTAAAGAAATTCACAGATTCATGTTTTTATTTTAAACATACATGTAGAGGAGACAGTTAATCCTTAAGCTATCTGTGGATGGCACACATACTCCCACATTAGTGAGATGTGGGACCCTGATGGGTAGCACACAACTTATCTAATCTTGGATGGATGGAGGTTGTCAGGCAGAGGGTCAAATCAGCCTCACACTATGTTGGATGCATGTAAATGTGTATTTAAAGACATTTAAATTCGTGAAAAAAAAAAAAAAAATTGTCAACCAAAGATTTCGCGACCCCCCTGCAGTACCTCCGCGGACCCCCTAGGGGTCGCGGACCCCCTGTTGAAGACCTCTGGTATAGATAGTAATAGTAAACAACCTGCTCTATCTCCTGAGCCACAGCTGCCGAAAGTGTATTACCTATGTAGCACCTTGTGGGGTATGTGCTCAAAAAAGGGAGACAATATGCACTTATTATCAAACATTTCCAACCAAGATGGTAAGCTCATGAGCCATTGTGACAGCAGTATTAGCATGTTTCAGCTGGCAGCCATGGTGGCCTAGGTTTCCCTGGAGGACAAACATATATGATATAAATGGAGTGCATGGACCAGAAGTTGTCCATATATCCATTCATACATCAATCTATTCAGTTCCCCTCAAAAAGAGGGCATCCAAACATATTGATAACATGTTGCCTGTTTGTTTACAATAATAGAAAGGAAGTACTGTTCTATGTTCTTCACAGAGTGGCAAGACCTGCAGAGGACATGAGGACTGAGTTGCAGCCACACTAGGCAGATGATGTACAGCAAATGCTTCTAAATAGTAAATAGAGTCTCTGCCTCAAATTGACAATACTGCATCATAATTTTGTTTAAGTTTGGACACATTTCAGGGATGTTGGCCAATCAATCAATGAATCAAATTATATTTGTAAAGCCCATATTTACAAAATAAAACAAGAGTAAGGAAAAACTACCAAAAAAAACCTATTAGCAGAAGGGAAAAAACTCAGAAACCTCAGAGACAGCCACACGTGGAGGATCCCTCACCCAGGAGGGACAGAAGTGCAATAGATGCCGCATGTAGCTGAACACTTACAAAATTACAATAATTCATGGTTATAGAAATGTTTTCCCCTGTAAAACCTTTATACTACTTTTACATATTAACCTGCAATGTAGAGACTTCATATGAAAAATAATTGTGGAAAGTAGGAATGTTTATATAAGCTATAAAGGTTTTTCATAGTACTTATTTTATTATTTCCCCTTTAAAATAAAATAAAAAAATAATTGAGTGTAATTTCATTTTCAAATAAATATTTTCATTGTGATAAATTAAGTAATTTGTATTTATGCATTTAATAGTGCCATCTTCAATTGAAACTTTTAACCATGGTCTTGTGATGGTTAGATGAGATGTTGTTCTGCATTATATAGAGACATGTCATATTTGGTAGGAATAGAAATCAAAACAATTTCTGTATCTGTCCCGACAGATTTTCTTTCTAACAAATGCCACAAACAGACTGTAAGTAGCTTACAGCAAACCTATTTGCAAATTTTTTGGGAAATTTCTCCTAAATTTAAACAGTCGGATCTGCTCATCTGTTTCATATAAAACCATCTAAATCTGAAAAGAAATAAATAAAAACTGTTACCTATGTGTTCTCTCAGTACTTTCTACATACAGCAATACATCTGGAAGTATTCATCAACCCTCATCTAACTTTCCATCATATATTATGTCATTATGGAGAGAATTTTGTGCATGGTTTTATTGCAAGCATGAAAAGTAATGTACTCTTGACGAGCAGAGTTCAAGTTGCAGCTACGCCAAAACAAAGACCTGGCTTCTATCTTTACGATCTACATTTACGATGTACTTGTCTATTGTTGGACTTGACCCCAAATGTTTGGTTGGTAGGATGCAAACAGCAGACTCACTGTTGCTGACTGTGTTGCTGCCTTCTACTCTTAATGTAAAGCACTTTTTGGTGCTGCATTTTGTGTTTGAAAGGTGCTGACCATCATATATAACCCTGCCCCCCAATCCACCGCCTTCCCACCCATACACAGACAGTTCCTCTACCCCCTTTGCCGCTCCATATGCGTTAATGATGACCTGTTATGGCTCCTTTGGCTGAATAAAATGGATAATTGGCTATCATTGTCTTCCCCCGGCACAAAACGCTGGTGTCCAGATGCCCAGACTTGAGCTCTCAGGGCCTCAATTAGTGAACCTGAGAACCAGGAAAAGGCCAATTACACCCCTCCACCCCCACCACTAAAAAGCACATGCATGCACGCACACACACACACACTAACAGACACACACACAAGCACACACAAACAAACATGCATTCACACACATACTTTCTTTGTCTCTCGCTTCTCTTAATCACTGGCCTTCCCTTCTGCCTTCACTCCATCTGTCGCAACTCAGGTGAATTAGTTGGTAGAGTCAAGTTCTCTCTTTCTTTTTTTCAAATCGTATACACAGGCATCAAATATGGATGCAGCCTTGCTGCATCCATGTTATAATGGTTGTCATTATAACAACAACTGGAGCCATCAGAGGCAACTATTGCATGGTGTCACTCCTTTCTAATGTTACCTGAAAATTGCCAAAAGGCCCCATTCCATTTCACCCCTTCTCACTACCCCTACCCCTTGTTTTCAAAGGTTATCTTGCCCCATGAAACAGAATCACAAGGGCTAGTGGTTGAAATGTTCCAAATTGGGACAGCCTTTCAAGAAGCTGCTAGTTTCGGGGCCTTATTGTCCCTTTATGAAAACATACTGCAGGTCCCGGCAGGAGAACCCTCAGAGAATAACTGCCTGTAAATCTGTAAATTAATTAAATCCTCCAGAAGCAATATTTGCCCCAGCTTTTTAAAAAGCATTGGAGTGTGCTGTCCAAATGACCTGTACTCACGTCCCTTCTCTGAGACAGGGTGGTGGTGAATTGACAATTCATTCACATTTATCTGAGATTAATCAGAGCTAATGCTTCTGCATTCTGTAGAAAGGAGCTTTTAGCATGGCAACCAAGCACCCTGACATATGTTTACATTATTCATGAGGGTGATTTGGATAATGCTGCCTCCGACTATTACTCCCTCTATGGTGTGTTAACATGTATTGAGAGTGATTTGATGAGATGTGTATTCATGGAAATGGGGGTGTCGATTACCACAGGAGTTAACAGGGTTGAGTGAGCAAATGGTGCGAACAAATTTCATTCAGATCACACTCATGTAATTCTTTAGGAACACCACTTTTAAATCTCTGTATATTAGCACCATGTACATTTGATCTATAGCTACTACTCAGTTTAAAAGAGCCTGCTAGCATGCTAACCTGTGTCAGGGTTTGAAAAGTTATAGCCTTGTAGATGCTAATTGCACCACACCAGCAAACCACCACAATACACGTACAGTAACATCAAGAGAATACTATTAGCAAATTGCTTATCCATGCAATTGTCAAACCTCATGGCTGTAACGTGCTACATGCCACTTCCTGCTGCATTCTCACACTTGGAGAGTCCTCTTGTTTAGTGTCAGGCTGTGCAAATATATGCTGTTCTGTTACCTATTCCTATGTTGTCATTTTCACCAGAATCAATCAACACTTCACCTCAGCAAGGTAGAAGAGAGAAAGAAAATAATGATCTTGTGAGGTTGACTCTCACAAGTCAAATAAAACAAACAAATAGGTTTCAGATGGTCAAGTTCCAGGCATTGCAGAACAAATGAAATCATAGTAATTTGTCTTCTACAGAAGGTCAGCTCTAACCCCTCTGAAGCTTGGGTTTCCCTCGCTGTGTCACATTTCAAAGAGCACAAAGAGGAGCTCCATGGTCATATGACTAAATCTAGACTTAAATGCAAAGTGTAGTCGGTGCTTATATAACCCCCACCAGCCACAAAATCTGTGAAAACATTTAGAGACATAACAAGCTTGTTTGGTTAATTATTGTGTATCAGGTAGTGCTCATTTCACTAGTCCTCAATACTTAGTCTGATGTTCCGACTATACAGCAAAAGTGTATGCTCAGCACAGCAGCAGAGGAGAGCATCGCTCAGGCTCTGACCCGACCCCAACTGAGTAGTTCCAGATCTCTACCCAAGCACGACAGAGGTTTGGACATTTTTCTTTCCAAATCCAGACGCTCACGTTCTACAGCAAAATTGATAGAGAGAGAGAGAGAGAGAGAGAGAGAGAGAGAGAGAGAGAGAGAGAGAGAGAGAGAGAGAGAGAGAGAGAGAGAGAGAGATACGTACACTTTACAATAAAGTAACAGCGTAAAACTTTAAAAAATGTTTATTATAAGAAATGGACCACCACAGTCTGGGTAATTGAACACTGCATGAATTTTAAGTGCAGCAATAGTGAAAGGCTGCTCATAAAATCTTACATCCCAGATCTCACTCAGTAAACGCTGCACAGACACTGAGCCAACATACGTCTTTTCTTGTTGTGTCTGGACAAGTTTATTACCTGGTGAGAAAATGTCCACACTATGGCATCTTTAGTGGCAAAAAAGTTATCTGAGTGATTGGAACTCAAGATGCAATGGGGATAAATATTTGTGCGTTCACACTTGTGCTTAGCACTGTCCCCTTATTGGATAACTCGGGATGTGTTCTAAACTCAGGCCTTGGAGTAAAGGGTGGAAATTCTTGTCGGATTTCTCCCAATGTTCACCTGAGTGGTCAGAAAACTGTTCATTTACATGTCAATCAGTAACAGTAATACTGATTACCTGGAAAGAGCACAAATTGTGATCATTGACAGAACATCTTAATCTCTGGTGAACACTGAAGACATGATCTCCGAACAGTGACCCTAGAATTGGGTCCAGACTGTCTGTGGAGGTTGCCTTTCACACATGCAAAACGAAGCAACACGAAAAATGCTATTTCAGATCATTTTCATCTTCCCCTGTTTCCTTAAACTTAAAGGACCTTAAATAGACATGGGAAGCTGGGAATACGGCATTTAAAATTACAGTAGTATGGCCATACTTGGTACGCGATGGGCAAAAAGAGGCTCTTTTCATCTAATAACTCGGAATAACTTTGAGTCCCTCGAAAGGACAGCTGTTCTACGCTCTTACACTATCAGTTTAATCTTTGGTAGACAAACACGATGCCTATCTCAATAATGACCATCAAAATTATATTTTAATGCTGAGATCGGCACTGGCAGTTGTACCCTAGGGAAGGACTTCTTAGAGACGGGTGCAGCTAGATGTTATCCTTGGTGGTTATCAGATCTGCTGTAGAGGATGTGAAGCTTCCCGAATTGGGTTGAAGGAGGGGAGGGAGAAGGGAAACCATCCGGCTGCCCAGGACAGCATTGTGCGTGAATGAGGACGATGCATCATACACACACAAACCCAAACCCACTGAGCGCGCTCACTGTAACACACTCTGTCTGAGGACATGCATCAATATTACAGCTCCTCTCTCACTGTCGGTCCAGCTCTCTAGCATGTGGCGCACCCCTGGGACATGGAGGGAGTTTACTATGAAGAATGCAAATGAAACCTCTTCTTCCGCATGTCTAACACAGTAGCTTGAACCCTCTGGGGTAATGATACTCCCCAACAACCCCTTAGTCCACAACCTTCTGCTACACACATTTTCCAACAACAACATTGCATCAGAGATTTGGAGATCTGATCAAACCAGTTTGCACTGGATGAAAAAAGGATTCCATCAAACTGTAACAGCATCAGATAATCTCATAACAACAGTGGAAGAGCCCAAGTGCCCAAGGCAAAAACGATTTAAACAGCTGTGGCTAAGGCCCCCTTAGCCAACAATCGGGCCCTATAGGAAATTATAAAAGTCCTCTGCTCAGTTGCAGCGGAGAAACTTGGACATCTTGCATGGTCAAATGTTTTCTTCTAGGACTGTCAAAGTTTCTGTTGAATCATCTACAGTGTTGTCGATACTGACATTGATGATTGGGATCCCGCTGGTTTTTACTTTTCAAACAACCAAGTACATTAACTGAAAGCAGATGTAGCCTTAGCCAACACACATACTTGTCAAGTATATGGATGACTAGCACTGTACTTCACAATATAATGGTCCTAGCTTCCAGCTACAGGTATTGGCTGAACTGAACTGACATTCAGCTCCTTTAAACCTGTGACCTTGTTTTCATAGGTCGGTTTCTATAGAGAATGGCTCAAGCTTTAGATATTTCGCTCAACTATTATACCCCATTATATTCTATATACTTATATACTATATCACTATTATGTTTCCCTTAAGGCCCATTAATCAGTTGTGAGAGGATCTCACAGGTTTATAAAGAGCAAAGACAACTGACTGTACATGAAAATTACTTTAATAGTGGTAATATAGTCTTGTAAGGGTGTGTGTCTATACAGCAGTCTTTTTAGCAACAGTGTCTGTTTTCCGTTGCAGCTGCATAAGGCCACTTACAGAAAAGGTGCTGCACCAAGCGTCTCTCAGAACTACCTTCTGTGATCCTATTTTAAAATCTCTTTTCAACTCTTTAGAAGGCATTGGTTTTGTCACTGAAGTTGTTTTTTCGGTAGCCAATAAAGCAGGGCAGAACTTGTAACCCTGGTAACCAAGAAAATGGAGAATAAGTTGTAGCTGTGTCTGTCAATCCTGAGCGGTATGATGTCAGATAGAAACAATACAATAAAGAATATTGTAGGAGCATATCGTGTTGTAAACTATAGCTGTAGTCAACCCACCACAACTACACAACTTCTAGCTCTGCAGCTGTCTGGACCTGTTCATAACTGGCCTTACCAGTGGATGCATTTATCTCCGATCCTCGCTGTAAACATGTAAGTAGACAAAACATATAAGCTTGCTCTGCCAGACGAAAGTGCTGTATGGACACATAACATGTGGGCCTGAGGTTGATTGAACTGTAATTATTTGGTTCATTTTGAAAACTTAAAGAAACAAAACATGGTTTAAAAAGCAAACATACTGTACAAACAGTTCAGGAAAAAAACACATGTGTGGATTAATCCATGATCTATTGGTTAGTCCATCTCTCTATCCAACCTATCTGTCTAGACCAGGGGTCGGCAACTTCTACCATGAAAAGAGCCATTCCCCCCCTCATACAATACAATTAATCTGGAGCCGCAAAACATATTTGATAAAAACAGCTTATAAAGTTTTACATATAGTTATACTCAGTGTTGTGACAGTTTACACTTAAAATAAACTAGTTCATGTTCATAGATCATTTTTTTAAATTTTGAACTAAGTTCATGGTTCCAAAAATGAACTTTTTTCCAATTCAATTTTAGCATAGCTGTTAATTCAAAGTATGAAATATTAAAAAACACTTCTGTTTAACTAATCCATGTGTCTTCGATACATGTTTTAACATCAAAAACTGTCTAAACCTCAAACATGTTGACAACTCAGAGAGACATCCCACCTTTTCAGAAACAATCCATCAAAACGGAAATGGAAAGAAAATGGGATGAGAATGAATAAGTAGAGGAAGAGAAAAGATGAGAGGAGGAAGAGAAGGAGACCTATTTATCAGTCTAATTATGAGAGACAGATCAGAGGCCCCAGTGCATAGTGGGATGGTCTGAGTCAGGGAAAAGACTCTGGCCGGTCACACTGAATATTTATAGGAAGAGGAGAGAGGGATGAAAGCATTTTATTAGAAGACTAATGGTGGATGTGAGTACACCTCTTTTCCAATATCTGGGTTGCTCTGACCTCTCTCATCTCCATGGCTAACCCTAACCCTCTTTTGAATAGAACAGCTCTCAGATAAGCTGGACCACTGCAGGGCGACCTTCTCAGATTTCAATATCAGACACCACATTTTAACCCTTTGTGCACCAGGGCAGAGAGTATAGGAATAACTGGGATGTAGATGCAATTCGAATAATGATTCATATGGTTCAAAACGTTGACCTCAATTTGTGTATTGTCTTATTCTCCATAATAATTTAGGGAATCTTCTGGAACGAAATATTTAATTTGGAATTAATTATGTGGAAGCTAGAGACAAAGCTCTGAGTCTGTTGATTTCACCAGAGTGAAATCAACAGCTGCACAAGGGGAATATTTATTTGTACCCTTAATGCCAGTTTTTTATACATGTATTATACACAAACATGACTACAGGCCCATACAGCCTTGACATAAATCCTACATTTGTGAAGAGTACAGTAATTCAGGACATATACTCAGCTTTATGGTCATTTTGGAGTCTTGTGATGGTATTCAATTCAACAGTGTTATACTGAAATCACATCAGCCCTGTGATGATTAGCAACCTGTCCAGGTGTACTAGGGTAAACCAGGTGGGACTGGTTCCAGCCCCCTTAAAAGATAAACAGTAGAGATAATTGATGCACATGTTTGTACATTTAGCTGACACGCTCTGACCAGTAGACTACCTAATTCAGGAATTATTTGGAATTCATAAAGTTTAATAATAATATTGATGATGATAATACAATTTATTTATAGCACCTCTCAAATAACACAATTCCAATATTTTTTTATCATATTTATCAATTAAATTAATACGCATTTAACATTGGTCATGCTGGATGTCTATATAAGATTTAAGAGACATGATTAAAGGAGGAGATGATTCTAGCAAAGTGGTTAAAGCTGTCATCGAAGTATTTCCCCCTCAGAAAAGAAAACTGCCCTTAAATCAACCTGAAAACTGTCTGGTCTTGTTGGCTGGAATGTGGCAGTTACAACCAGATCTGATGGCACGTAGCACTCAACAAAACAGAGAGAGAGGCAGACAGAGGCAGGGGGAGAGAGAGGGAGAGACAGAGAGAGAGAGAGAGAGAGAGAGAGAGAGAGAGAGAGAGAGAGAGAGAGAGAGAGAGAGAGAGAGAGAGAGAGAGAGAGAGAGAGAGAGAGAGAGAGAGAGAGAGAGAGAGAGAGAGAGAGAGAGAGAGAGAGAGAGAGAGAGAGAGAGAGAGAGAGAGAGGCTTACAGGAACTTTCCCTTTGATAGCATGTTCAGTATGTAAAAATACCACAGAGCATTCGCCGTACTGCCCTTTTTCTTTTAATCTCGCTACACAGGAATATTGCAGTAAGCGCTAAATCTGATCACCGGCCCAGATTTCGTAAAGGTCAACTCCTGGAGAGTGAAGGCAAAGAGAGGGAGAGAGGCAGAGAGAGTGGAAATATGTGATTATAATTTACTGCTCAGACAATGAAAGACAAAAAAATATGTTATCATTAAATATAAACACACCCATTTGTGTAGAAAGTTGTGGTGCACAGCGCACAACAATGACTGTGATGCTCGTGCATTATATGTTAAGAAAAAACAAACAGCAATGTCTGAGAATGTAAATGCAATAGTTTGTCCACACATACAACAGGAGGAACATTTATAGATAGACACTGATAGAACCCAACTGGTCTGACTTGATAATGCTAACTCAGCTTTCTTTTTCGATTTGTTTTTGTGATGTTGTGCTTCTAATGTTAACTTTGGCCCAGGACATCACCTGTCAGTTGGAGTGTGTTCTAATGCTTAACACACAAGCATCCAACTGATGTGATTTTTCTCTAATTCTCAGGACTGGTGGTCAATAACACTGAAATGTAACCACTCTTCAAACACATAAATACAGCCAGCCTAACTTCGGCAATATCCCTCCATGTTAAGCTCAAAAACAAGCAATGGTGTCATTAATGAAAACAAATAAAGTACAGTGGACAACTTCCTTTATCAGGAGAGTCACACAAATACATTTGCAGCACAAGGTTAATAGTCCATGCAATCATATTTGGATACCAGAAACATTAGTCGATCTGTCACCCATCAGAAGAAAATGTATGAATAATCAGAGGTGGAAAATAAATAATTACATTTTCGGTAAATTGTGAGGTACTGGTCATTTCCATTTTATGCTACTTTAAACTCCCACAAAACTTCAAATGGAAAGCATTGGATGGTAGACTACTTGCCTAGATGACACACTGCACTTCCACTGTAATCCTAGTTGTCTCTGGCAAACACAGAGAGACTGTTGCGTTTAAGGTCTCAACTCTTACCCTGTCACACCCATTGATTTAGGGCACTCCTGGCTTCAAACCCATAATGTGCATATTGATCAGGCTGGCAGAGTTCTTCGTTGGGGCAGTTCTTGTCTTTCGGCCTGTTTGCAGTGAGCCATAAGCCCCACCCCCAACCGCTGGAGGTTCCCTCTTAGAACATTAACAACCTGGTTTGTCCCAAAAAGTCTTTCCATTACCTCAAGTAGGTTTTCAATAAAAATCGGGCTCTTTCCTTAGCTCCTCAGAGACCATAAGCTTGTGCTATAGGCTTCCTGCCTGTAGCTACACTACCTTCAAGTCAGCTTTACAATCTTACCACCCCTGAGAGAGGCAATGGAGGAATATATCAAGGCTGTTGGTGTACAAATTGTTTGTCAAGGCATAAAAATGTGACTTCCATGCCATGACAGTCATTCTTCTGAGGTACTGTATATCACTGAGAGCAGGCAGGTTAGGGGTTTGTCAACTTCTACTGCACTTCATCAGGAATTTCAATGTGGTTAATGCTCCTCTGACATCTATAACCTTATCCTTTGTCCTGTTTGAGTCGAATCCTAAATCAGCTGCACCTAATCACAAACTGAAGGACCTGTTCACTTTTGCACCAGTTCAGATCCAGCCTTATCCTTCAAAACAGTTTGTGGTTGATGCCTCTGTCGATGGGGCAAGAGCTTTTCTTTTACATCATTCTGACTCAGATCAATCAATCCCTTAAATCAATCTTAGTACCTTAAATAAGTTTTAGTAGGATACTCCACATTTCTTCACAAAGTCTGGAAAATGCTGACCTGAACAGGGTGGCCCCTAATTGTATCGTATGATCATTGTTAATTAATTGCACAGTGTGCTTTTTTAAGGATTGGATTGTGACAGGTAAAGAGGATGAAAAAGGACGACGGAGGATGTAAAGAACTGACACAAGGGCGACACAACAACTTGAGAGTTCTACACATCGCGAATTAGTTTGCGACGATAGACGGGCGGCAAAACGTTCTATACAAGAGGCAAGGTACCGGACGAGGACCAGCGAGTCGGACGTGATGCGGAGCCTGGAAAGACTTGGTTCAACACCTGATAAAAGCTAAGTGAAGAAAAGTGACCAGAAAACGTGACTAGTGTCTGTGTGTGTGTGTGTGTGTGTGTTTGTGTGTGTCTTCCTTCTCCCCCCAGTGGCCACAGCGATTTGAGCGAGGATGAGACACGGAATATCCGGAACCAAGAGAAAGCAGCGCGACGGCGACACAGGATCCCCCCTCATGGACATAAGTAGAACACCCCAGTTGATATCTACTGGGGTACATTTTGGAGATTTTAGCCACTTTAATACCCATTTTTAAAACCTTTTTGATGTGTCCATGGAGTCTTTATTATTTCTTTAGCGGCTTTCTTTTACTTGTTTTGGCTTAACACCTTTTGTTTTTATCCTGGATATTTTATTGCCATGGAATAAATAGTAAATTTAAATTTAAAGGACACATAAAGAGAACCTTACACACTTGTGTTACAGAAGCTTTGATTTAGCAGCTACTTCAAGTATTAGTTGGCAAACACACCAATCGGAGAATACAGGTGCTAGCTAGCTAGATAACCGGACAATCAGTTCACACAATATTCAATAAATATTTCTGTAATATTGACTCCTCTGCCATAACTGTCTGGAAACCTTTATTGTGGAGCAGTTTATAGTCCTGGAGAGAAGAGTTATGTAGCTTCTGGTTTCCATCTGGCAAGCTTTCCGCTCTCTCAGAGGGAATCCCTTTAGAATAGTTTGGTCTTTGTATCAAATTTCATTTGTTTTTTACCTAACACTTATACACCCACAGAACTTGTTGAATGCACATGACAGAAATAAAGTGATTTCTGCACATCTTTGATGCTGATATGATCAGGCATTTCAAATGATAAAAAAAACCAAATGATTGGAGGATGTTTCTTGTTAACCATATTGTTTGATTGCATGTTTGAGGCTTGTTTTAAGTCAACAAAATTTAATTTATGGAGCAGGATTTCTCGTGTTTCGGTTCTGTCTTTCCAATCAGACCAAGTGACCCTTTCACCCGTCTCCAACCCTCAGGCCTCAGCTACATAATTGCTGTGGTATTACTGCAACATAAAAGATATAGACCAGATTATTGAGAGGGAGAGATTGCAATGCAGGTTTTTAATTGAGGAAATTTACTTGGCGCACCTGTATTTTCAACAATAAATCTCCCTCTAACCAATGGCGTACACCTTGCAGCGTTTCTCCCTCCCCGACTGACCTCAATTTGTGGACTTCATAAAAAGGTGGACAGATATCTGGCCCTGTGGTCCGGGAGGCAATTACTAATGCTACCACTTCTCCTTGGGGAGGGGAGATACGATGCCTCAGCCAGCACTCCTGTTTGGAGACGGGCCAGTTATTTCCTGTGGAATCAGGCAGCATTAACCTCCTGGATGTAGATCCATTTGGTTGTAAATTAGTAGCTAATTAGAAGGCACTCATCATCTTCCGGAGACACTGCAGATGAAAAACACCAACAAATGACAGAGAAGAAAAAGAGGCAAAGTGGATGTGAAGTTTGTTTTTTATTGTTGGTATCAATTGCAGTTTTTTGAATGTATGACTTTCTTTTTTTTTTTTTGATAATTGACAGGTATCACATTGAGTCATTAATTTTGACATAAATAAAACATCTTTAATATATAATACAAATAACTTTATAGTACAGCTGATACAAAGTTGAATCGTGACCGATTCTTTAAACCTCCAAAAAAAATGGATTTTTAAGACCATCATTTTGCACAGATGATGCAGACACCTGGTGGGCCAATCAAGCTGCATCATCTCTTTAGGTGTCTCCAAATCGGACTGGTGGCATAGCCTTTCTGGCCTTTCAAAGTTTGAAATGTTGACCTTTAATTAAGAGACTCCCTGCCAAGCCAATCAGTGGATTGTCTGAAACGTCAGAGCACAGCGGTAAGCTATACCGTCAGTCGTGGTTGTGTCAAAATCTAAGCAGCATCCTCAGATCATTTGTGTTAAAATGTTTGACATTTAATCAGAGCGCCATCATTAGGTCAATCAGTGTAGTTTTTAAGTAGCTGAATGCAGTTTTATGCCAACCTCATGCACAGTCTTTCCAAACTTCCACTAAACCTTTATTTTACATCATATACAACATTAAGGCAAAGATACTGTCAGGCGACTAAGTTCTTCTTGAAATTAAAAAAAGAAAAAGAAAACAAATATATCCCGGTGCCATCAGAATCCGTCTAGTAGCAAGTCTGCTACCATCTCTACAGTTTTCAAAGCGTTCAGCTCCAGGTAGTTCTGGCTGAACCAGGAAGCCAGGCTGTCAAAATCCTCTCTGTAGGCGGCCTCGTCCCCATTGGAGATTAATCCAATTAGGGTTGTGTCGTCTGCAAACTTCAGGAGTTTGACAGAGCGGTGGCTGGAGGTGCAGTTGTTGGTGTAGAGGGAGAAGAGTAGAGGGGAGAGCACACAACCTTGTGGGGCTCCAGTGCTGATGGACCGGGACTCAGAGACAAGCTTGCCCAGACTCACGCGCAGCTTTCTGTCAGTCAGGAAGTTAGTGATCCACCTGCAGGTGGGCTCAGGCACGCTCAGCTGTGTCAACTTGTCACGGAGAAGTGCTGGGGCGATGGTGTTGAATGCGGAGCTGAAGTCCACAAACAGGCGTAGGTGCTGGGGGAGTCGAGGTGCTGGAGGATGAAGTAAAGTCCCATAATGACTGCGTCGTCTACGGACCTGTTCTGTAGGCACACTGCATTGGGTCGAGGAGGTGGTTGGTTATGGTCTTGAGGTGGGTCAGCACGAGGCGCTCAAAGGTCTTCATTACCACAGAGGTCAGGGCGACAGGTCTGTAGTCATTAAGGCCTGTGATCCTCTGCTTCTTGGGAACGGGGATGATGGTGGATGTTTTGAGGAAGGCGGGTACAACACATTCAGCCAGTGAGGTGCTGAAGATGTCCGTGAACACTGGAGACAGCTGATCTGCACATTGCCTCAGTGTGGAAGACACAGTTGCAGCCCACCACTTTGGTCAAAATGGAAACATTCCAACAACTATTGCATGTATTGCCATGTGATAGTGAAACAGTGAAGGTTGCAGCTCTGGAGTCAGAAAGAACTGCAGAGTGAGCAAAGAAGCCGAAACCTCATTCAGAAGTCGTACAGGAGATTGGCTACTGCTGTGGAGCCACTTGAACCAGACAAATTTTTCCAAAGTGTCAGTTTGACTTGAAGAAATGTGGCAGAGTAAATAAATCATATGTAACAAGACAGGGAAATTATCACCAACACTACCATCTTACATCAGATAACAAAGAGAAACAGGTCCAGCCATCTCATCAGATAGTGTGATATATCAGCTATAACATCTAAACCTACTGTTTGATATTATGTAGGTCTGCATCCTCCACCAAAACTGTTCTGACCCATTGTTTGTTTCCTTACACTTGTTGAGGGTTAAGGGCAGAGGATGTCACACCCTGTTAAATCCCTGTGAGACAAAATAGTCTTATAGTTCGATTTCTGAATATGGGCTATACAAATAAAATTAGATTTATTGATATAGTTAGAAATGAAATGGAATGTACAAGAGACAAAACATACAAATGTAAGGGTAAGGACTGGACTTTCTCCAGAGTTTCTCTGGCCAGGCCCAAAGTAGGAACTGTGGAGAATGGGCGCATGTGATAACACAGGGATTCAAAGCGAGCAAGTCAGTGTGTTGATGACATTTCTCACACGCAACAGACACATAACTGAAAAAAAGGCCTCAGAAGAATACAAATATGTTAGGATAAAAAAGCAGTACTAAACACAAACAAGACACTGACAAAAATGTCAAGCGAGCTTTTTGTGATAAGGGCAGACGTCTGTGTTGATGTGCTGTAAACAAAAACATGTGTTCTCCGCATTGGATTTAAAGGGACTCTCACCTTTGTTGCATTTTTACACTTTTTTTGGATAAGGTTAAATTGGTATTAATAAGGTAATGACACTCTAAAATGCAAGACAGACCCACCAGGAGTAAAAACAAACAATTATTTCACTCTCATAATATTTAGTGAAAACTTCAACCAGTAAAATTCTTCGGACCGAAGGACCTTATTGGCCGACAGACCTGTCTGTTTGCTGCATGGACATGCAGGTTTTCCGTCTGCTTCTTGTGGCGCATTCGTGCGTGCGCGGAGGCAGTAGGTTGTAAGTCTGCTTGTAAATAAAGTTTCTTCAAAAAAAATAAAAACACCGGGATGGTTGTAAGTCTGCTTGTGTAAATAAAGTTTCTTAAATAAAACACCGCGGATGGGAACGAGGGGGTGGGGCATTGGAGGAAGGCGGGATGATTTGAATGTGCTGTAATTCTCAAATGCAACAAAGGTGAGAGTCCCTTTAATACGTTACACCCTGCCACTACTCTACTACTCTCTCTCTCTCTCTCTCTCCCTCTCTCTCTCTCTCTCTCTCTCTCTTATCTGTTATCTATGTTGTATTCACCTCTCGCCTGAATAATGCAGAGGATTCGTTGCTGTTGTGAACTCGTCTGTGCAGAGAACCTCCTGCTAGGTTTTGAATGTGCAAAAGGCAAACTTTGGCTAAACTAGCCAATTCTCCAGATTTACTTGCAGGTCATGTCTGAAAACGACTATAGAGAACCCGAAACACAATGGTTTGATGCTCTTCTTGCCTTTTGTTTGAGGGCTTCATTTCTATAATCATGGCTAGTGTGTGAAATAAAGGCTGTGAAACAAGGCTGGAGCTCAGTGATAATGGTACTGATAGTGTCACTCATGCTTCACCTCTCTCTCACTGTCTCTCTTGGTTTATAATCTGTTTTCCCCTGTAACCTCTTCTGTATTTCAAAGTAAAAGGGGAAAAAAATGCCTTCAGTGGTCAGATCTATCTGATCCTATGTCTCCGTTGGCTTTAATGTAAGCAGATTGCCGATCAGCAAGGATGAATCCAATCAAGCGAAGGGGGAGGGGCAACAATCTAGGGCACTTTTCCATTGACTGCTGCAGGCCAGGAGATTAGAGGACAGAAGCAGGGATGGGGGGGGGGGGGGTAATAGAGGTACCGCAACTACGATGAAGAAGAAGCCTTTCATTCGGCGATGCAACACTAAATCACACATGCATTCATCACATTCACCTCCATTTGTCTCCCCCCTGTAACACAACTCCTCTTGGATAAAGAGATGCAAATTTCCCTCCTCCTTCTCTATTCACCTCTTTTTTTATTATTATTACTACCATATGGACGCCAGCAAGGATGGGAGGGGGCATAGTGTTTCTACAAATCAGCATGACTACTGGTTGATTTATCCTCAAACTTTCCTCCCTCCCTTCTCTTTCTTCCATCTCCCTATTTCCTCTACCACCAACGCCCAGTGATGGCTCTCCTTCCTCTCATCTCTCTCCTATTTCCAAAGCTTAACTTCATTGTCTCAAGCTCCACTCCGCTTTCATCTTAAGACAAAGATTTATGTAAATCTTTGGGCCCGGCGTTAATGCGGAGAGCCATGTGAGAAATAGCATCCCTAAATCGTGGCATTGTTGTTGAAAATGACAAGGCAGGCCCGTTAATCCTACAATGCGATCATCCAAATGTGTCATAATGCTGTGTGTAGGCAGGCAAATCTGAATATCAAAAAGACGGCACGCACCTCTTATAAGGCGCCTTCAATACTTCCACAGCTAACACTCTACGGCCCTCCATCTCCCTATTTCTCTCCATCTCTTTTTAAAGAACTCACGGGAATCAAACACAAAGTGTCACAATCTGAAGTCTGTTGCAGAGCAAAACAAAAAATCCCTTTAGCTTTTCTTCATTATTTAGCCTGTTTTCTCCTGCATATGAAGGATAATTACAAACTACAACTGTGTAATTGTCTAAGTGGCTGCGATTATGAGTTGAAATAAATCAGCGCTTTCTGCTTTGTCACAAAGATGTATTTATTTCAGAAACAGCAATATGAGGCTTTGTGAAGGAACAGTATGCAGATACAAAGACAAAAAAGAGCTGTATCAACACGTTGAGTTAAGTAGCCGCATGCATGGAGATTTTAGCTAAGAGTCATTCACCTCTTATTCCTTTATTAGGAATCAGTACAAGAGGCAGAGCTGCTCCGTCCTCTTGATCATGTGCGGTGAAGCACTCTGGGATCAAAATGAACCAAGCACAAGTCTGATGAGAATCCATTATCCAGTGGGAACTTTACAGTGGAAGTGAAGCAGTGACCGAGGAGGTCATATGGGTGTTTTTGGAAAGAGCCATGAAAAAGGCATGCCAATCCATTTGACTTGGACAAGGCTGCTGAATGTTAATGTTAATAATTAGCAGCCATGTCGAAGGACGCATTTCTGATTGGCCATGAAACCTGCGATGATTAAGCGCCCAGCCTCTGCCCCTCTATCCCTTTCCTCCTGGCTTTACCTCCTGACATGTGACAACTACTCGTCTGACCCCTTCTCTCTTTCTCATCCAAACTTACTCCAACCCCCTCCCTCTGTCATTCCTCTGTCATCCAGTCAGGGAGGAGCCCTGCAGGGGGATTTTGTCAGGGAGAATAGCGGCGTTGATCTTGAAGGCTTAAGACCCTACTGTACCTGTCAACAGTGTGGCTTTGGTGCTGACGACCAGCAGCTTAAGTCATTTGAAGTTGCTTTTTTTAATGAGGAGGGGAGGAGGTGCAGCGAATGCTGACAGCCAGTCAGGGTCTTGAAATAATTCCATACCTCTGAATAACCAGAGGTGTCTGTCTGACTTAATCCCCCCACCCTCTCTCTCTCTCACACACACACACACACAGACACTTTAAGGTAGTGGAAATAAAAGCAGATTGCAGGGCTAATAATGAGGAAGTGGTGGCAGAGAGGGGAAAATCCTTGTCTTGTCATTATGTGAACTGACTCTATGAATCAAGTCATGTATTTCTTATTTGAAAAATGTCATTCAATCATTATGTTTTGGTCACCTTTTATGATATCAGCATTCCTGGGATCCAAATGGATCCAATTACCTGCTACTATTTCTTATACTTATTTTAAATTTAATATAGTAAAATAAATAATTTTGGCAGAAAACAGTATAAATAATATGGTAGATGATTCGTCTGATCAACAGTCATAAGATATTCAGTCGATTATTGTAAGATGAAGAAAGCATTTTCATTTAAGGAACTGAAGCTGTGGCCACGTTTAAAATGTGACAAAAATGATGAATCAATTTAATCAATTATAATTTCAGCTCTAACATTAATGGCATTGCTTTCTACCTTGTTTCAGTCAGGGATTTGTTTGGGATGTTGTTTTACCTGCGATGCACACAAATGTGATTTTTAATCTCTCTGTTAAGCGAGGCTTCACTCTTGCTTTCTCTCCCTCTCTTATTCAGTCTCATTACTTTGCTCTCACTCTCTTTCTCTTGGCTGGGATAATCCCCCCTGTAGGGGACTTCAAAGTGCAGGCGAACCAGGGAAAAGCCTTAATTACCCATTTGCCTTGAAACTCAAGCCAAATCACAACTCGCCCCGGTCTGTCCGACTCCGTACTCCTGCCTCCCACAGACTAATTGTTGCTCTGGATTTCTTCTTTTTCCTCCTCCACAGTGAAAGTGGAAGGATGAAATTAAATCAGAATCAGAGGGAAAATCTGATTGTGAAGCAAGTGATAAAAGTGTTAGTGACCTTATTTTATGAAGCTGATTTACCTCCAGGACATGGTCAAACCTTACACCCCAGCGCGTTCACTTCGCTCTGCATCTGCCAATCGGCTTGCTGCTCCCTCACTGCGAGCTAAACTCTCATCAAAATAACGACTCTTTGCTGTCCTGGCTCTTAAATGGTGGAACGAGCTCCCCAATGACATCAGGACAGCAGAAAGTCTATACACCTTCCGCCGCAAACTAAAAACAGATCTCTTCCGACTATACCTTGAATTAAAGTTTAAATTAAAAATTTAGTAGCACTTAAATGGCACTTACTTTTAGTAGTTTGTAGTTTGGCTTTCTTGAAGAAATGGTACTTTCTTGATTCTTGTTGTTCTGGGTTTGTACCCTCATGGTTGAATACCCTCATGGTTGAATGCACTTATTGTAAGTCGCATTTAATGTTAAATTAAATACCACATTAGCTGACAAAAGGTTTATTTTATTCTTCTAAGTATCCAATTTAATTGTCATATGTCCTTTATTCATTTTGATCTTCGAAAAGCATTAAGCCCCATAGATTGATGGCAAGGTTCAACATTTTATAAACAGTGCCACCTCTGAAGTGGTGTAGAGATTCTGATTAGGGATGTCAGTCAGAACAGGAGAAAAGACAGGTGCTGTGGTAGATTAGGGGGATCATAATGACTCTAATATTTAAATTAGCACTTAAATATTTGACTCAGAACGATCTTTCTGCTACTTCTCGATTTACTTTCGGTAAAAATTCAAAGAAATGGCATCACTCTCTAGGAGATCAACATTTGTCTAAATTCCGGACCTGGTCACACAACTTGGCTTCTACTCTTTCCCTTTTTGCTCGTGATGATGTGCCCACTGACCCAGTCAAGGACTCCTCACTATGTGGGTATTGCATCTTGCGTACATGTCGCAATGATTTCTGAGGACGTGTACAAACCTAGTCAACAAATGGACAAAGGATTCGCAAAGCAGCCATCTTGTGTACATGTTTCCAACCATTCATGCATTATGTTTGGGGTCTTGTGTACATATTTATTCAGTTTTTAGAAACCTTGGGTCATCAATGAACTGAATTGAACTTTATCTCTCTCCTTTGCTATTTTTAAAGTTGATGAGAGGATTTCATGTGTTTGGTCAACAGACCCCAGCCACTGGATCTGTAATAATGTGCTCACCAGTGTGAGTGTTTTGCATAAGTGTTGTGTCACCACAACTGTTGCCCGTGCTCAGTTGTGTTTCCATCTGTGTTCTATTGTAGATGCTATAAAGGAATTCAAATATATCTGTAGTATTTGTAGAAGTTATCATGCAATGTGTAGTTTAAGATGGAGCATGGCCATGTAGGAGGCTTCAATGGAAACGCTACTCCTTCAATCTGCATAGTGTGATGTCAAGTTTTGCCAAACTGCAATGTGGTTCCATTGCTTCACTCTATTTGTGGTGTACAGGCATCAGCCAAACAAATCACATTCATGTCCTGTCTGACATCAAATGTCAAAAAAATTTATTTTTGCAGTGGGAAATCTCCCTGTTGTCAGACATTATTTACTCACCGGGACACAAACCAGAGAAACTAAGCCTGGGCAGAGGAGGCAGAGACAGATGGGGAATCAAACTAGCCTCGTTACAAAGTCGGCCAAGAAAGACAATACTCTGGTCACTTTGTAATAAGTGCATGTAATACATTTTTTGATTCGTGTTGTAAATGTGTCGTTCTTTTTGAGAGATCAGCTCATAGAACAAAAATGAGACAAACAAGTAGAGGGTGGAGAATTGTAACAGCTTGTATTTGTGCTCTGTTCTCATGCTGAGAAATACCAACTGGGGAGGCATGTGCCTGAAAACTGACATGGAGGTCACAAAGGTCAAACAGAAGAATCACCCCCCCCCCCCCCCCCACACACACACACACACACCCACCCCCCAAACACAGGAATTCACTGCCAGTGCCAGTTAGAAATCACAAACAAATAAAAGGGGAAAAAAAGCAATTCAAATAAAATGTAAACAGTGAAGTCATAGAAAACTATGTACAACCAATGTAAACAAAACATCAACTTGTGTTTTTGTCACTAAAAGGCTGTCAAACAACCGTTTTAACCCCACTCTGTACAATGTGATTCATTACAACAGTACAAATGAATTAGTTGTGTTTATCCTGCCCAATGAAAGGAAAAACGATCATGGCAGCCTGTAAGTTGTACCTTGTCACTGGAATGAAGTCACCCTCCCCTTGCACCCAGTGTAAGAGCAAGACGTCCCCGGGTACTCAGAGTACCCTATTCACAAAGGATGCATGAAGCCTACAAGTTAAAAAAGACAAGCTCCTCAGTAAAGACAGCGAGTGCCTACACATGTATTTCAAACTGTCCATGAAGAATATTCCAGAAGCAGGAAAATAGATACAAGTCAGGATTTTCAGTGGGATTTTCCTGAAAAGCAGAACCAATGCTCCATTGTTTCTAAGGGAGGAACCCTACTTCCTCCAAACCAACCACCCACCCGCACCCAAACTCCCCTACCAAATCCAAGTGTGTTACAGCTCTGTCATTTTTTATTTCATTTATTTTTTATTTCAATACACCCAAGGCAGAATAAAAGTTACTAAAACTGAAGACTTATACAGTTACAGTGACAAAAACAGTTTAAGAGACCCACAATTTAAATTGGACTGCAAAATGAAAAATTCAAAACAATCTTTTTTCTATTTTTGTAAAATGCCCAGGCATTCTCCAATATTACAAATACTGGTATACTTTGACAGTAAACAAGAAAAATGTAATATATATTCATATATATTTATATATATATATACTAAAACCCCGTCACCAAAATTAAAGAAAGGGAAAAAATAAAATTATATATATAAACAATACACATGTCGCCAGTATGGCATTCAGAGGAACTTTAGAAGCAAACCTAGAAAAAAAAATACTTTTTTGTTTAAAACACACATACACACAAATATTATTTTACCCTTGTACTTGTTTCAATACTGTAAACTTATTTTAAGACACAGTTCACTAAAATCTTTTTTAGCTTCTGTAGTTCCTGATTTCTGTCCAGGTCTTCCTTGACTTTTTGTGTGGCTTTTGTTCACTCCTGGGATTTTCTGTTGAGGGACAAACATGTTCTTATGAGTGAGGAATTTGATATATATCTATATATATATATATCTAAATATATATATGTTTGTGTCTTTATATGTACATATGAATACATATATACACACAGACACATAAGTAGTGTGCTGGGCACACCTAACCTAAACTCAGCATCGTTTCATATGATTTGATTTAAATAATTAGCTGAAATGTCAAATTACACATCAACAAAAAAAAAATTCTCATTCAATTTGATGCTTCATAAATCTGTTGCATTTGTCTTTGACAATTAATATGAATATTGTTATTCAAGGCACACTCATGTCAAACTTAATGGCAGTACAAAAATTGTCCTGGATTCATCATTATTATCATCATTTTTTTTTGTGTGCCAGCATTTGGAAAGCCATCCCTGACAACCCTGGGCAGTTTAATGTCAGGAGATCCCAAGCTCTAGACCCGTTTAGTAACTTTTTCTGACCATCTTTCTGTGTGTGTCTGACTGAAAACAAAAGGTGCAGGTCTGTTGTTCAGAGCTCTGTAATTTGTATATTGACAACAATAAATTAGATCTGATTTTAAAATAAAAAAGTGCCAGTATGAAATCAAACTAGAGGTTATGATATGTAAAATTACAAAAGTAGCATGGAGCGAGCTGGTGCTGCTTGTTTAGTCCTACTATTTCAGCAAACAAACATATTTCCCTCTTCTGCACAAAATTGTCCCACAAAAATGTAGCTTTGAAGAATTTGTATTCCTGCAGACTGACTTCATAGTCAGATTAACCACTATAACAATACAAGTCAAAATTTACTGATCATGTCTTTGTAAATGTTTTTGCACAAAATGTTTATATAAATTTGAAAAATAAATGTGATACATACATTTCCTGCAGAAATCCAGTTAAAGTGTTGACATCTGCCATAGTATGCACATACATTTAGCCCTCACCTAACGAAATCATGTTATAATGACCCCTCTTCGAAATAGTATATAGCTTGTCACTAAGAAGGTAGGCCAGGGCAAGAGGACAATATATGATGAAATGTAAATGCCTCTGAAACATAGGAGTGGGATAAATAAATAAAAGTAGTATAGCTCACCCTGAGATGTCCCTGTGCTCGCTCTCATGTCTGGTTCTTCCATCTCTCTATGTATTATGCATGGCTTCGTGGTCAGTTTACTCCTAATAAATAATATAGCCTAGATCATATGGCTTCATGCAAAATATAATACATTGATGTAATGTAGGTTAGTTGGTAATAAGTGGAAGGGATGCGGCAAGGAGAAGAGATTAGGGATGGTTGAAGTTTTGTCAGGATTTGGTACTATGTACCAGTCAGCAGCTGCCTTATCTAGAATCTGTTTCTTCTGGCTGGTTATGGTGTTCTCAGGAAGAAACCGCTTTGATTTTACATTTACTGTCAAATATGACACTCAGTGCTACATTTCTAATTATATTGACATGTTTAAGAATCAGTTCATGCTACAATGCCAAGGATTGTTGTCCGCATATCATCGTCACACAAAACAAACTAATTCTAGCAATCTCAGTTAACACCACTGCCAAGTTGAAGATTGAATTCAGCTTCTCTTCGAGAAATCATATTTTTAGCTTAATATTCAATTTTCCTGCAAGTTGGCGGCCTAAGGTTTAATTAAAATTGACTAAAATAAAGAAAAAATTCTAAGGATATAATGTGGGTTACTAAAAAAAGAGTAAGTTAAAGTCAAAGTATTACAAATAGAAAAAGCCTAAATAAAAAATGTACCTGCACATGCCAAAATACAAAATCCAATAAATACAGAAATTATTGCACAGTTAAAGGCTCCACATATGTTAAAACTCAACTGACTGATTGTTTTAAAAGGAACTCCAAATGAGGCAGTTTAAGCAGCTTCAATTGGTGTCAAGATCTCTGTTTTCTTTTTTTCTTAGCTGGCAGTTTCTTAGGCAAAACCCAAAATTAACCCAAAATGAATATCTCAGAAAAAGAGTATCCAGCTCCCCATTTACTTTTTTTTTTTCTTCTTTTTTTAAGTCAAACTGTGGCACAGATTATGGAAATAAAGAACCTGTTTTAGGTTCTCTCTGCTTGTTCAATTTTGACCTCATTGGTCATCAAATGTTCTCCATGCCACTTTTTCATGTGTTTTTCCAGAGTGCTGTACACGCTGAAGGGCATTTGGCAAATGTCACAGCGGTAGACCTCCTTACCAAGCTGGCCATGTGTCTTCATGTGGCGCGTGAGCTTGGAGCTCTGGGCGCAGGCATAGTTGCACAGCTCACACTTGTAGGGCCTTTCACCTGTGTGACTGCGCCGATGAACCGTCAGGTTGCTACAGTTCTTGAAGATCTTTCCACAGTATTCGCAGGTGTCAGACCTCCTGCTGTCCTTGGAGCTAGGTCGACCTGGTCCAGGACCTCCACCCAGATGTGGTGTGCTGCCCCCACTGGCGGTGCCGCTGCGGCCGGAAAGGCCACCATCCAGCAGGTCACCCGGAGGTGTTGAGAACCGCAGGCTGCCATTCTCTGATGAGTGCTCAGAGGAGGTGGCAAAGGGAGATTGTCTAGAGTCGGTGAAACCTAGGAAAGGGTCTTTGATGAAGTGTCGCGAGGCAGCGTAGCCCACCAACCACTGGGAGTAGACGTTCTCTGAGGGAATGTGGGGTGCTGGAGGAAGGTCCAAGTCCTTCTCAATCTTGATCCTCTTATTTGAAGAGATGGACAGGCTGGGGCTAGTGATGGGTGTGGGCTTACGGGGGAACAGGCCTGAGAAAGAGTCACCAGAGCCACAGTTCCGGCCATTAATGGTGGTCCTCTCTTCCTGCTGGTGGTGGTCTATTTCGCCAGCCACTGAGTCTTCATCCCCAGTTTCTCGCAGCCCATCTGAGCCCCTCTTAGAGAAGGGCATCCTTTTACGATTGTCAACTATTAAATTATTGTACTGCTGTATAGAGTTGAGGCCCCCACCCTCCATCATCTTCTCAAGAGAGAGTGATGACTTCTCCTCTGATAATGGTTTAGAACCATTCTCCCTGTTGCGGTAGAACTCAGACTCCATGCTGAAGTTGGATTCTGGTCGACTCTCATTCTCAAGTTCCTCTTCTTCTTCCTCCTCTTCTTCCTCCTCGTTGCCTTCCCCCTGGAAGTCCCTGTCACGATTCTTCATGCCCTCACCCGTGACATCACTGGTACCTGGCTCTGGAGAGCTCGTAGTAGACAGTCCATCATCTGAGCGCCCGGTCAGGGATCCAGCCTTGTGCATGTGTGTCTTCATGTGGCGCTTCAGTTTGCTTGCCTGAGAGCAGGCGTGGTCACACAGCTGGCACTTGTAAGGTTTTTCTCCTGTATGGCTGCGCCGATGCACCACCAAGTTGCTCTGAAATTTGAAGGTCTTACCGCAGAACTCACAGGACTTGACCTTGATCTGTGTCTGGGGAGGAGTGGTGCTATTTGGGGGCATTGGTGGTAAAGGGGGTGTGCTAAGAAAGGGAGATTTTGGTCCGGGCTGAAAGGGGTTGGGGTTTAGTAGTCGGTGCATAGGGTTGGCCCTGCTGGGTGATAATGGAGGTGTGGTACTGTTGTTGTTCCCTGCCAACTCACGTAATCGTCTGGAGAAGTCCATAGACTGGGACTCCATGGCCATAGGTGTTAGCCGCATCACCCTCTCAAAGGCACTAGGGTGCTGGGAGATGAGGCCCATTTCCTCTGCACTAAGGCGTTCCAGCCGGTGGGGGTCCAGGTGATGGCGGGGAGGGGGGCTGACAAACGGAGGTGTGTTGGGAAGGCGGTTCTCCACAAAACCTGGGGGAGGCTCCCGTAGCAGGGGACCTGTCATCCTTAGGAGATGGAAAGGATTGTTGTCCCCAAGAAAGTTGGTAAGGGGGGACTGTGGGATGGAGTTGTTGCCCATGGGCGGAGGCATAGTGATGCGGGGAGTGAGGGCTGTGCTGGAGGGGTGGGACTCCAGGTAAATGCGAATGCCATGGATGTTCTGGGCATGCTGCAGCAGGAACCAGGCGCTGGGGAAGGGCTGTTTGCATGTGGTACATATATAGCTGGAAGGCTCATCCCTGCCACCTGCAACACAGAAAGAGAAAATACATGAAATATTTCAACAGAGACCTACTAATTTATTTGATGCGATTGAAACATGACTGAGAGATGGACAAGCTTTATGAAATAACACATATTTTCAGTCACAAAAAGAAACATTTATTCTTTTTTTTGAATACCTTATTAGTAAACTTGACACCATTCATTATTAAAATTGTCAGAAACTATAGCTTTTCAACAACAGCTTATTTCTAGTGTCTAAACTTTTGGCTAAAAGGCAGTGACATCGGATAAGTGTGTGTGTGCGTGTTGTGGCTAATAATAAGTAGCATTTATGTGACCACATGAGTATGTGGTCACATAAATGCTACTTATCATGCTATTGAGAAGTGCCTTCTCACAGATACTGGATTGGCCAACGCAAGGTGTTGAATCTCTCATATACAGTATTGTGATTCTCAAAGTACAAACTGCAACTGTGTGTTTGTGTGTGTTTAGATTTTCAGCAAGCATGAAAGAAGATGTTTATATATGTATGTGTATGCATTTTAAAAAACTGACAATCCCTCCGAGCAAAGAATCTGTGATAATCTAATACTAACATATCAAATCAGCTGAGCGAAAGACTTGAAGTTATTATATTATAGTGTGGATTTTATTATAATGTGACTAGAAAATGTAAAAATCGGTTTGTCCGATCACCAATGACTCCCAGAATTTAAAAGTGACATACTTGTTTGGAATTTAAAATACCTACTCTACAATCAAAGACTTCTTTAATTTGTCAATCAATGACAAGTAATGCCAAGAATACAATTGTGTGGGGATATATGATCTGTGATTTTAAGAATTAATTAACGCAAATGTTTTAATGATGCACATACAGGACATATGAAGGGTCCCACAATTCCTGGGTAACTTGCTACCACCATGACACAACTGAGCTTGATCTCCAATACTGTAAAGAGGAGCTCTCCTACAGTGAGTATACCAGGTATAAAAGCTACACACTGTATTCATATAGCGCTTTTCTAGTCTTGATGACTGCTTTACAGTACAGTTTTTTTTAACACTTTAGCACTTTAATCTATGAGAATGGCACAGCCGCCAGGGGCTCAGGTGTACCGCTCTACCCCCTGAGCCACAACTGCCCAAATAAAAGAATAAAGATGCATACGTTATATTTAAATCCAACATGTTTGAATATTTAAAGTTCAGTCTCTTTGTATTAATATTATTTTTTATTATATTGGAAAAAAATTACAAAATAATAAAATAATGGAAATGTTGCTCAAATGTATATACAAGCCTCAAAATATTACATTTCATTGTATTATGGCTTTTGAAAAGAAAAACTGGCATAAAATTACCTTAAATAATTCAACAATAAGCATCTCAGTAATTTAATATCCCCTTGTTAGACAGTTAACCTCTCCTCACTGAAACATTTCACCCAGTCGCTCGCCCGTGTGTGTGAGTCACTGTGGTGTGTGAGTGCGTATGTGTGTTAAGGAGGAAAGGCAAGAGGCGGAACAGCTGTTCACCTCCACAGTCCTGTAAAGCCTTTTGACTTAATTATAGTGGACAGCGACACCCCCCCCCACTTCACCCCCAACACACACACACACACACACACATACAATGAAAATAACAGCTCCCCACGCCTCAGCTTTTGTCTGCACCGCTCTGTCTACGCTTTTTATGTCTCTCTCTCTCTCTCTCTCTCTCTCTCTCTCTTTCCTCTCTCTCTCACACACACACTGTTTTACTACTGAAACTCAAGACCCACAACACAAAAAAAGGGAACCCGCCCCTTCTGTTACTCTCTCTTTTCGCTCAATCCGTTGATCCGTGAGTAAAACAGACTGAGGATGAAGGGAGAGCTGAGATGCTCCTCCATCCTCAGTCCTTCAGCTGAACTTCTCATCTGCCGACAGAAGTCATTTAAGGGGCAGCTGATGTTCATTTCTGCCCAACAATTAAGAGCAGAGGCGTTTGTGGGTGTGCGTGTGTGAGTGTGTGTCTGCGACAGAGAGAGAGACAGAGAATTAGAGAAAGTATGTGTTTCTGCACTGAACGCCATTTCTCTCTGGCCACAGTGGAAGGAACGGGTCACGGTATTTGTTTGGGGGAAGTGTGTGTGTATGTGTGTGTGTGTGTGTGTGTGTGTGTGTGTGTGTGTGTGTGTGTGTGTGTGTGTGTGTGTGTGTGTGTGTGTGTGTGTGTGTGTGTGTGTGTGCCCTCCTGGGGGAAGGGAGTCCAACGCAGATGGCAAATAAAGTATGCAGCCTGAGGCGAGAGCACATTATGCTAATTCTAATGTCAGCTGTACTTTAATATACGACTCTATTTAATCACCCCATTATTTCCTATTTCCATATGAAAAAAACAGAGGGAGAGAGAGAGAAAGAGAGAGGACTGCTCATTACTTTATTTGGTAAGATGCACAGAGCATGTTTTATGGAGAGTTGTGTGTCACACACAAACACACACATAACACTCAAAGAAAAAAACACACTACCTCATCGGCAGTTGCAGAGATACTTTCTTTCCTTCTCTCCTCTCTGATTTTCTGACTTGAACACACACACACGAACGCACACACGCAAACACGCACACACACACACAGTTTGAATTATGAAATACTGAATGTACATTTACAGGTTGTGCGCTATGTGGTCCCCATATTACTCGTGTTGTGGGAACCTGTATTTATTATTAAGATTGTCTTCCTTATGGGGACAAAAAAGACATATTTTAAGACTAGGTTAATGTCATGTTTAGGGTCAGGTTCAGGTTAGGGTTAAGTTATGGCTAGGGTAAGTTTAGGAGAGAGTGTGTGTGTGTGTGTGCGTGCGTGCGTGCGTGCGTGATGTCCAAGGTCCAAGTGACCATTTGTGCCAAATCTGAAGAGTTTCCCTTACGCAAGTCTTTATATATCACATTAAAGAGGCCAAACACATATTTTGGGAGTTTACCGTGATCTTTGATCTTTATTAGTTCATCCTTGAGTTAAAGTAACTGTTTGTTCCAAGGCGTTCTTGCGATATGGTGTTCTAAAGAATGGGATGTAGGGACAGACAACCCAAAAACATAAATCAGAGCAGAATGCAATACTAAACAAGTCTAGGTCCATACACAGAGGTGGAGAGGGTTGTCCTTCAGAAGGTCAGTGGTTTGATCCCTGGCTCCTCTGCACTCTTTGGGCAAGATATTGAAACCCAAATTGCCCCTGACAGTTGTGCTGACAGTGTGTGAATGATGATATTAAAAAAAGTGCTGCATATAGAAGCCCTGTGTGTATGTATGTGTGCCTGAATGGGTGAATGCGACTTAAAGCACTTTGAGTGATCGATATGACTAACAAAGCACTGTACAAATATTGTCCATTTTACCCACACACACACAAATATATATTTAGTGTGCAATCTGTACGACAAATATTAACAGTTATGATATATTGTCTTAAGTTTGAAATAATTAGCAGTAGTATATAAATATATTATACTGGATATATTACAGTACAATATAATATATAATTAACCAAATTTGTAAATAAAGCACTAAATACAAAGGAAATACATAAGTACAAAGGAAATACATAAGAATATAGTAATTTCTACAGTTTTAAATGGATAAAGAGTAAAATGGTGAAGTGGTAAGTAATTAGTTTGAGAGGACTTACACTACATACAGATGTTTAAGGGAAGTGACTTCAGTCTGTCAGAGACTCTCTATCTCTCTCTCTGCTTCCTATTAGAGCCTCTCTCTATCTGTGGAAGTGCAGTCTGGCCCTTTGCCTATGTTTTCTTTGGCTCACACAAGCTCTGTTTCAACAAGTGTGAGTGAAAAGGAAAATGTGTTCTGTTGTAGATGATAAAAAAGACTTTCTTTTTTCCCGACATTTCTTTTAAAAGATTGATAATTTTAGACACACATATTTTCACAGCTGAAGTTGTGTCACTGCTAAGAAAAACAATGCGATCATGCATAGTCACAGTGTGTTAGCATTTGACATTAGACATACTGTACTGCATCAGTGTGTGCTTATGTGTGTGTGTTTGTGTGTGTGTGTGTGCATGTTTGTGTGTGTTTGTGTATGTATTTGTCCCCCAGAAGTAGCCATATGGAGGAGAAACAATACACACTGACATCCATGTCTCCATCCTCATCCTTCCGTACTTCAGTCGCTCTTCTCCTCTGTGTGTATTGCTCCTTCCTGGCTTAGTTTCACACAGCATAAAACTCTCATTACTGACTGATTCCAGTTTTCACTATGATTCAATTTGCTATAATTACTGTGGCTGTCGCTAATAAAAAAGGGGAGAGAGGGAACTGCTAGAAATCCTGTGTGAAGGTCAACTGGCAGTTAGCGCTATTCATTTTCATCTCAGTGTATTCATCTGGGGCGGCTAATGGCCCAATTTTCTCCCCCTCACTCCTCAATAAATATTGCTGGAATTACAGGTTAAATAGCTAAATTAAATCACAGCTATTACAGATTTGGGGGGTCAAATACGTAGAAATTAAAGAGGAAGTGCAGATCGCCTTAAAGTGTGCGATTAATGTGTCGGAAGAGCAACATTGGATTATTGTGTCAGATGATTACAATGATGATTTTTCTCTGTAGCTGGTGGCTGAGTGGAGGCAGACACTGAGACAGGGGACTGTAAAGAGCCAGAGCAGACTCACAATCTTTAACAGCGCTGAGATGGATGTTTTTACATTCTCTTTAACTCGTCTTAATATTGTGTCTCCACCCACACTGTTACTGGTGTTGTAATGATTTACTAACTAACTCTTACTGTAAAATCAATGTTGTCGCATGGAACATGGGAATAAAGTAATGCACGGAAATTCAAAAGACATGACACACAGATGTTATCCTGGCCCAAGAACATGGGTGCACCTGTGGATTTCCTACTGTTTACTTCTTTCAAGTGTTTTTTTTGATTTTCTATTTTAAAGACCATCAGTTTTTCAGTGTCGAGTTATTCATTTATGGGTCGCTCTACATTTAGGTGTTTCATTAAATGATCCCAAAGCAGACTCGACAGGGAAGAAAGAGGATGAATGGGGACAATTCACAGAAGGATGTGTGGCTACATCCCAACAATTACTTTCAGTCCACACTTTTGGGCCCCTAAAATGGGAACTTTTGGAGAACTCCAGAATTGCTGAGTGCAAAAATTGAAAGCTGAAAAAAAGCTATTGCAGAACAATGAAGCATGCAGGTTGGTCGGTTGTTATGAGTCACATAACTCGATCACTTGCGGTGAATGCAATGTTCACTATCAGTAACAGTGCCACATTATCTGTCAAAAAAAAGAAATTCCTGCTACAATATCAGCACTGACACATTTACATACAGAGCAAAGTTGACATGAGTGTGTGTGAGCATATGAAAAGTTTCCTGATATCTTTTCTTGCATTACTAAGCCAGAAGCATCTTTACCATTTGTGTGAGCTTGAGGTGCCCCCTGACCACGCAAGCACACACACACACACACACACACACACACACACACACACACACACACACACACACACACACACACACACACACACACACACACACACACACACACACACACACACTCACACACACACAAGTGGAGGAGAGGGAACAAATGTTTATTCTTTGCTTGCCCTGTCCTAGTGACATCATTAGTTCCTGGTATTCTTTAAGTAGTGTGTTAGTTTCGAATGATGTGGTTTGAGAGCAAAGCTTTAACGTCATCCAACAAGCTTTTAAATCTGCAGCTTTAATTAAGACACACAAACTGTACCAGTGTGAAAACCCTATACAGAGTCAGCACCGACAGAGCCCAACACTGGAGACGGGGAGGGAGGGCTTTATCTGCTGCTTCTGAGACTGTGATTCAGTGCAGCTACTTCACAGCTCCCGCAGCTCCACTCGGACACACTGAAGACTCCTTCTGGGAAAACTGAGTCATCCCTGAGCTCAGTTCACATATTTAGCTAATGGCTAAAGACCAAGAGGCAAACCCTTACCTCTTGCTGCTATACAGACTGTTACTGTCAGCCTATATGCCATGTGCTGGGTCGCCATCCAACATTTGCTTCTTCTTTTATTTTTTTCGAAATTAATATTTGTTGAAAGTGAAAGGCTGAATGGAAAAATGGAGTTGCCTATTAAGACTTATACATTTAGATTTAAACTATTGAAAATAGGGAATTGGCGAGAAGAAATTCTGCTATTTTCCTCTCAGCTTAAGAGCTGTTTTTGTCAAAAATCAAGGTTGGAACTTCCAGAAAACCCTCACCATGAAATGACACTGGCATTTGTCAACCGCAGTCCAGAGTTAACGATGTCGTTCTCCTCACATGTCCCAATAAGACTGGTGAACGCTTTTTATCTCTGTTTTAGTTTCCCGCTTTTAGTTAGAATTGACTGCAGGTTAAATCTCAACAGTTTGACAAGAGTAGCCAAATGAGTGCCCATGGCTAAATCTAGACATAGCCATACATAGTACATACATACATATGTATATACAGTATATATATATATATTTATAATCATTAAGTGTTGAAAGTACAATAGAATGTCCTGTTTAAACTAACTTCAGCTCTCTATCACTGAGCTTCATCTTCACTGACGTCTTCTTTTTGAAGAAACTTATCCTCAATCCATTTCATACACATTTTTCCTTTCTGGCTTTAGAACAGGAAAAAAATTATACCAGCTCCTCATCCCACCAACAATGATCTGATAGGCTCTGTTGTTTTACCAGCCATCAGTGGATACATCACTAGAGCTGCAGATTTGAGTCAGTTCACAGATCTACACCCAGGCTTGAAGAGTCTGTCACAGGAACACTTCATGCTTTTGGTGGCAAGAAAATTCATGAGGATGTTTTTTATTTTAAAGCAGATGAGGTTCATGTGTTTTCATTTTTTATAGTTCATGTTACAAAAGGTTCTGAGGAAATTATTGGATAGCTGAATGGAAGCAAAGTGAGTGTTGGTATCTAACAGAGCTGGTGGATGTCAATATGCAGGACTGGCCCAGACAGAGACATTAACGCCAAAAGAATCAACATGAGCTGCGTTTTCTTGTATTCTCTCTGCCTCTGTAACTGTCTTTTGCTCTGCCTCTGTCTATGCAACTTTCGTTCTTCCCAGCATGTGTTGAACTTCAGCAGGAGCCCATCGTCTGTATGTTATCCAGCCTGCAAACGATTATCATTGTGCAAGATGTGCGTGTCCATGTGTGTGTATAAAAGCCCTGACAGTGAAGACAAGAAGTGGTTGGAGGAAGGGGGCTTTGACATTCTTATGATATGCATTTGAAAGTAGGGCTTAGCTGATCATGGCTTCATCATTAGTGGGTGAGAAGAAGCAAGGAAGGAGGAAGAGGAAGAGGAAGAAGAGAGTCTCTGTCTCTTACACCACTTAAGTAGGTAGCCAAAATTAGGAGGTGCGGTACAATCCAAAACAAACTACTGCAGCAAGTGAAGGTGCGTGTGTGTGCGTGTGTGTGTGTGTGTGTGTCTGTCTGTTTCTGTGCCCTGTTAACAAATTAGAGGGATTACCAGGAGAGTGTGCCAGAGCATGGCAGCTAATCCCACACACTGGCCCACACCACTGCACCACTGCACCGGGAACGAGTGTGTGTGTGTGTGTTTCTCTGTGTATGTGTATGTATGTATGTGTGTGTGTGTGTCTGTGTGTCTCTGTGTGTGTTTCTCTGTGTATGTGTGTGTGTGTTCGTGTGTGTGTGTGTGTGTGTGTGTAGGTCTGTGTGTTTGCTATTCAAATTTATATTTTCAGAAGAGTTCATGCTTTTCTTTACAGATGTGAGCCTAAAACAATAAAGCCAAGCCCCCTGGGTCATTTCATTTATTTATTTTAAATAATCTACTATCAGATTTATAGTAAATTCCCCAGTGGTTGTTCCAATATGTATGTGTTAATTCCAACAAATATATGAGGCTACAACGTGTGTGGGAACACCTTGGTTCTGAGCTGTTTGTCATGGTTCAGGTGAGGCAATTATTTAGTTCCAATGAAGGGAACTATTAATATAGCATATGACACAGTGACAGGATACACAGTCTGGTCTCTGACATGAAAGTCAGATTTTCGACGCGACCATCTACCACCTCAAACGTCTCTGTTTTCACTGACACGCAAAATAAATCTCAGTGTCCAGAATGGTTCCTGTTGAACCACTTCTGATGAATATGTGTGAATAGAATGGTTGCCTTCAAAACCAATCAATCATGTTGAACTTTACTTCCACACTCTTATAACATATGTAGTGAAGACTGAAGGAATTCAATAAAAATGTACAAAGTATAATAATAATCATTTGCAATAATTGAATTGCTTTGAGAGGTCACAGTTTACTTGACCTTTGACCTCCACATTCAGACCTTGTCCTTGAGTCTTAAGCTGCCTGCAGACATGCACTGAACTCTGGAGAACCTCCAGATATTGTCTTGCGGGGCTATAAGTGTGAACGCAAATTTACGAGTGAGAGCCTCCAGACTTTCTGTGGACCAATTTCTTCAGACATCCTCCAGAGTTCATGTCTGAAAGCAGCTGAATGTTTGAGTCAAATGTAATGATATTCCCTCCAGGCATACCCGCTAAATCGCATTCAGAAAACGTGAGGTCACAGTCACCTTGACCTTTGACAGAGTAAATCTAATCAGTTCATCTTAAAGTTTAAGTAAATGTTTGAGTTAAATTTGTCAGTCATGAGAACAAACAGACAAATGAATGGACAATTCAACTAGTGGGATGTAGATGAAAATAAGAGCTCAAAACTGCCTATGGAAGAAAAGCTGTTCTAGCTGACACTGATATATTTCAACAGCAGGACGTATAAGATGATGACTGGGTGTGCTGAGGAAGATCCTCCAGGTTCAATATCCTGCGAGGATACTCCTCTGTGGGGACTAGCCGGTTTAGTCATTGACATGTTGTCAGGTGACGAGTTGGCTCGGTCTCTGTAGCCTCAACACACAAACTCTGCCATGAGCCTGATTTGACCGGGGTAGCAGTCAAACACATTTTTGGATCAACCCTCTCTATCCCCTATGTCTCCCTTTCCCCTGTCCCATCCAAATCCACCCCACCCCACTTCCCTTCCCCTATATGAAGCTCGTCCAAAATGTACACTGCCAAGTGAGAGTCTCCTGGAACACACACACACCCTAGCCCCATCCCAATTTATGATGTAGCAGTGCCCCTCCTGTCTGAAGGAGACATATTACAACACTGTCTGACAGTGGCATCAGGAAGAAAAGATGTCTCTCTCTCTCTCTCTCTCTCTCTCCCGCTCTGCCAGTGAACCACAGAGTTGAGTGCAAGCCCAGGTTTATGAATTCAACATTATGCCTTCTGATCGGTTTCACCTTTTCAAATTTCGGCGTCCCCTCTTGTAAACGTAACCTTTAGCAGCTATTTCAATATCTTCCTCCACATAAAACGACAGAATAAAATAAGTCATATTTGATTCGAATAACGTTACCCACAGAGAGAGAAGTACAAAGAAACTGTTTGCTGAGGTGGAAAAAGAGGTGAAGCAGGGAGGAGAGACGGGGGAAATGAAGGAGTGTATCCTTCATTTTATCCTGCTCTGAGTGTTATGGTCAGACTCCACTTGTTTATACAGAAATGGCAGCAAGAAGTGTGTGTGTGTGGGGGGGGGGGGGGGCAGGTCGAGGACAAGAGCAGATCCAGACCAGATGGAGGTTAGAGGAGGTCATGGATAAAGGGATGGAGGGAGGAATGAGGGGACATGTCTGTCTTGAAGGCCCTTATAAGGCTTGGATGGCTGTTGAGCTATGAAAAGACAAGCAGAGACACTGAAAATATAAAGGGACAGAGTGCAGGGGGAGCCAGAACGAAGCCAGCTCAACTCTCAGTACTTCACACTAGGGATGCTCGATTATGGAAAAAATCATAATCACGATTATTTTGGACAAAAACGAAATCACGATTATTCAAACGATTATTAATATGTGCCCTTATTTTTTATTTTTAAATGACTAACCGGAAGTACCAGTCACTTCCGGTAAACACCGATTACGGCTGCGTGTCTTATTCCTCCGTGAAACCATGCAGGATATCGGTGCCTGGTTATTCAAACCCTTAATGATGGCAACATTAACACTCTCCATAAAAACACTTTGTAACTGAGAACTTTGAAATTTCCTCTCCATACGAAATGTCCCATCTGCCCCCCCACTACAAGCACACAGAGAGAAAGAGAGGGGTGGGGGGGGGGGGTCTATGAGGACCTTCATCATTTAACCCCGAACCCCAACATTGAACTGGTTCCATACAACAAAAAAGGGAGAATCGCGAGCTGACCCGCGTGGGTCCGGTGAGAACAGACGGGCGGCTGCGCGCTGTACGCTACACTGTGTGGTGCTTCTGCTCGTCGGATTCAAAGAGTGGATCAGACGGGGCTGCCCTCACTCTGCCGTTTTCCGCTCGCGCTGTTTTTTAAATACCTCCGGTCCCCACACACACAACTCGCCTCCTTCACTTCACAGCTGCTTGAGAGGGAGTGCCAGTCAGCGAGGCCGCACTGAATGCTTTAGGGGAAGGACTGAATTGCGCATGCGCGTCTCTTTAGAAAAAAAAGGCAAATAATCGTTCCAACTCGATTATAGTAGTTTGGAGATCGTTTGACCCAATAATCGTAATCACGATTATATTTCGATTAATTGAGCAGCCCTACTTCACACTAAACGTTATTTATCAGTCTGGCCATTTAACTGGTTCTCTGTCAGTCAGTCACTCATCCATTTTTTTTACATTTGTTGACGGTCAAATACTCAGTCATGATTGGTGTATGGATCATTCTAGACAAAATATGAAGGTCTAAACTTTTTTTCTGGAGGACAGAAGAGTAGCTTCTCAGTCCTCCTGCTGTCTCTACAATAACTGGAAGCAGGCCTACTCCCATAACCACTCCAATCTGTTTTCATTTGGTGAGGCACCGACACACACACTAACACACACACACACACACACACAATCTGAAGCACAATAAAACAAGGCTGCCTCATCTCTTAAAGGAGAAATTGCACTGGTTTTATTATTTTCTTATTTCAGATTGCAACATTGTCAGCACGATGGAAAAGTATTAATGCAGCACTCATATGTTGCTTTAACGCTTAGTGGTGGGTGTGGCTGTCACGATTCCCCATCGTGACACACATCATAGTCGGCTTTTGTGCCAACATGCCATAGTAGCTGTCAATACAATGATAAAGGGAAGAACAGAGGACTTAAACTCCACAACCAGATGAAGACATACAAGGTTCCCCGGCTGCCTCTTCTCTCCAGGCTTATATTTATGTCTGATGTTAGACTCAACCTATATTTGCATCATTTGATTGGCTGCTACCTGCATGTGAATATTGACATTCATGGGATCTGATTGGCTGGTGCCTGCCCTGCACTTCTACTGCATGCACCACAGTGCAGTTTGGCAGCACATGACGACACAACTTTCAAACTGAATGAGTAGCGTTCATGAGTAAAACAATGTCCACTACTTTTTTTCCACTATATACCAACAAAGATCACACACATAGTAGCTTCCATGTTATATAGTAGGTTGAGTGCACCCACTAACAAACAGCATCATGCTGCGACATGATGTGACATGAGCTAATGCAATAACATTAAATTGCTTAGATAAGTCTGAACATCACACCAGCATATTTCCTCTGTACATTTGAAATGCACAGCAGGACAATGAGTGGAAGGAGAGCTGAAAGCTGCAGCACGATGAGATGAAGTGTTGGACAAAGAGGAACTAGAAAAACAGGAAAAACCTCTTTGTCATGTGAGGACATGACAGTGTGAGAGGCTTGGAAGGAGAGAGCACGTCAGAGCCTCATAGTCATATCTCAGTGGTCACACAGCAGCCAAATGCAACAAAGACATGAACAAAAAGTGGGAAGAGACAGACGATAAGTGAGGGCAGGGAAAGAATGCTTTTAACTCAACTAACAGACACACGTTGACAAAAAAGTATTTTGGTTATAAAGAAACGTCATGTCACTCTGCCACTTTTCACTGCTAAAACTTTCTTAAGGGACTCATTTCAGGCCAAGGAAGCTTAAGCAAGTTTTGGTTCCAGGGTCACAGTTCATGTCCAAGAATACAATATTGAAGTGTCGCACAGTGGAATCAGCACTACCTTGAAAGTTGTTACTAGCACTATTTCAGCTGTGAAGATCACATGCCGAGCATTTGCTGGCTGAACAAACTCAAACTGCAAGACTGCTAGAACATGTGTATCGTGTTCATTTAGCCTGCAGGTATGCACTGCTGGATATTATTAACAACATTAATTTTAGGGCTGAGAGCATTCTTTGTTATTGGTATTTAAGTAACAGTTAAAAAGCTCTGACTTGCTGAATAGTCTAAAATAAGAAAAGAGAGGACAATCCTCAGCAACCCCTTGATGCAATGAGGTTATGTAGGGGAAAACATTAAAAATTTAAAAAAGGAAAGCAGCTTTAGACACAGACAATTGTTGCTTTCCAAACATGCATCTTACCTTATTGCTGTTTCAAAGCCTTTCCACCCCAGCACATACTTCTAATGCAAACCTTATTAAGACACAACACATTATTGCTGTTGTCTTGGCACATATCAGAACTTAAGAAAAAATTAATTTATTTTCTAATTAACCGGACATTTCTTCAGTGTGAGACAAATACAACAGACTTAAATAGCCTGCACCCACATTAAGTGATCTACGTACACGCAGTATGTTTCTGTTCAGAACGCTAGATCAGCCTTATAGTTTTTACATAGAACTTCTAAGTCACACACACACAGAAGTGAACTGAGATTGCAGCCTCCTCCGCTGCTCATTAAATTCCAGAAGTGACCATTAAGGTCAACACATGCTGGATCCGCTCTGCTCGATCAGAGTTTCTACGTGTGTAAATGTGTAGTGAGGCAGCAGCAGGCAAACACATATCAAGCTACACAGGATACACTGATCTCACCACAGCCAGACATACGGCGATGCTGTGCTGGCAGCCATGACGAAAGGTCTGCCGAGATTCAAGTCCAAGCTGGTGGCTAGTCGCACTGTATCCACTGGCCAATCACAGCTGGGCAGACACAGACTCTGCCTCAGGTCCTGGGGTGGGTGTAAATGCCTGCATGGGTGGATGAACAGTGCTGCAATGTACCTAAGCATCTAGATGACATAATAACTTGCTATGGGGCCAGGGGAGCAAAACAATGCAGGAGCCCTCTAGTGATTAAGCAGTCTTAGTCAGGGAGTGAGAAAACGCTGCACCTGCCAACCTGCAATTTCCTCCTAGGTCCCTTTTATCTGCAAGCCTTCAAGTGGAGCCAAAGGGGCATTTATCTTGTGGTTGCCTGTGAATGTCGCAAAATGGGCCAAATATTTAGCTGTGTGTGACATTTCAACACTCTTGGTCAGGGAATATGGGAGAACATGTGAATAAATGAACAATCACTGTAATCAAAAATTCCGTTTTCAGTTATATAACACAGAGTGAACAGGTTATCAGAAGCTTTTCTTTTTAAACTCTTAAAGGAGTGAAAGGATCTCGCTGTTCCTAATCAGAGGTGTATGACCAGTTATTAGCTCTCACACCATTGTTTACTTGTTCAACACCACGATAGATAACTAACAACAAAGACTCTTACCACATGGCAAGCAACCTGATCCATAGGCACATGCTCTAACTACCTAAATAACAAAGAAGAAATAATTTAAATGCATTACTTGCTTTCCTGGGGAACGGGACAGGGGCTACTTTCTCAAGAGAAAAACTGCACATATTATCGATTTATTTACAGATGAAAAAAGAGAGGCGGCAGCAGCCCAGCACCTCTCCTCCGGCCCTCTTTTTCTTATCTGTGATGTTGCCCAGAAAAATCAATAGAACAACTGTAGCTAGCAAGCTTTGTTTATCTTTCCCTTTAAGTGAATAATTCAGGGGTGTCAGCAGGGGTGAGGCAAAGCTTTGATACAAACCAAAGGGTTTGTTGTTCAGGGGGGAAATCTAACCCCTCCTTATCCCCCTATTCTTCCTCAAAAGTCTCCAGGATGAGAGTCGCTGAAGCAGTTCAAAATCTGGTTGTGGGTGAAGGATGGAGAGAGGCCGCTGCTCTGGCTTACTTCCACCAAGAGTGTCCCTTGCAACAAACAAATACATGAATAACAGCACTTATCACTGAATATTGTGTGAAAGGAGAGTAAGTTGGTCAAGCTGCAGCAGTGGAACAGGTTGTGCAAAGTGGTTTAAAGAGGTGGTAAAGGCCTTTAAGCAGTGTGAGGGGACACTCCAGAATTTCAGGGGCAGCTGTCTTCTGTTGTGTGTGCTTCCAAACACATGTTGGAACACAAGGGTTGTAGCTGTTCTAAATGACCATGGAATATTATAGTGGATGAGATCCTGAGACGCAATAATAATTCAGTATGTACAATGTTTTAAATGGTTTGTCTTTTGATGTGTTTGTTTATGTTGCATTTGTACATACACCATACATAGTGATGGAAAAAGTGGAAAAAGTGAAGGGGTGGAATTTGAAAACTTCGTTCTAAGTCTGAAAAGTTGCAGTAGCCAGATAATAATAATAATTACATTGTACAATAATAATAATTATACAATAATAATTACTATAATAATAATAATAATTATAGTAATTATTATTATTATTATTATTGTTATTATTATAGCAAACCATCAGCTGTTTCCAGGACATGACAAACACAAGAAGGATTTTTATGTTATAGGCTTTGGTTGTTAGTCCTCCTTCCTCGTTTGTGTAGCCTGAGTAGTTATATGAAACTGAGGAGGCTAAGACCTTCCTAGACAATGGGATCAACATGTATTTGTCAGGCAATGCCCCCCTCGGCAACATGCACATACACACACTGCCGTGCGTGTGGACGGCACGGTTGCAGATATCTCTAACAAAGTTTTTCTAAATGTGGCCCACCTTTGCTGCGGACACACAAACACCCTCAGTCCCTTGTAATTGAGGTTTAAATCCTTCCATAACATCCCCCATCCCTCACTCTTCAGCAAACACGGATTGTGCCGACACAGGGCCCCTAATCCTTCCCAGTTTAACCAAGTGAGAAATTAGCTTTTGTTAAGTGGTGATTTGGCTGCTGCTAAACGCCAACAGCCCATTGTAAAGGAGAGGGGCAGTCATGAGTCCCCCACAACGAAGCAAAATACTGTGGTAATCCCATCCTGTCCGTGCGGCCGGGCTGGAGCTGCTGCTGCCTGTTATTGTGCCCTGACAATATTGCCAAGTTATTTTTATGTGTCTCTTTGTTGTCCAAAGTGGTTTTAAAGCATCGGCATGTCAGCTTGGCTACGGAGGCTTGTTCTATGTATTACCCAGGTGCTGTCGGTGCTGTGTGTGTTTTGCAGCATATACAAGTCCTCCTAACCCCAACACCCTCACTTCTCTCACTGCCATCTCTCCATTTACAAAATCAGATCTTGTATGCAGAGTTGTCGTGGAAGCCACCAATGTCAGGCTGATAGATGACACAAGAAATGGCTGCAGATTCAGATCCTCAAAGCCGGTGAGACAGAGCAGACTGCACTGTCAGGAGGAGGCAAGACAAAGCACAGCGTCGTCTCTTAGACTCAGCAGGGAGAAATCTGCCACAGAAAATCCCTGTGACTTGGTCTCAGTCCGAGCAAAACTCCAAAGTTAATTCAGAGAATTCTGCAATGGCAAGAGATATTTTCAGGCAATAAAAAGGCAGAAGAAGAGCAAAGAGCTGCGAGAGAGAGAGTTGGCAATGACCTGGGTGCCAAACATTTTTATGGCCAATCCCAGGCCAGACTGTCACATTTATTCCCCTGCTGTGGCAGGAAGATACCGCAGTTCTACTGAGCATGGAGTTACACACGAGTTTGATGTCTTTATGTGGAAAACGATAACTCTTATTCATACAGGACGCAGTGTGTTTCCAAGTCTACCTTTTACATGAATACAGATGTGGTATTCTAGAAGATTCAATTTTTTCTCTCCATGTCATCTACTAAGAGCTTGCATCACATTTCCATTAGGCACTGGACATGTAGTGCATCTCATCCCATCTAAGTGCTTCATTTTTATTTCTTATAACCTAAGTGGAACTTCCTGTTCACTGCAGTATTTTGTTTTTACAGTGTATATGCACGGCCTTCAGTCCCCTTCATCCACCTTTTATACATTTCAATTTTACTTGTGGTCTTTCAAATTAAGTGGTTCCTTATAGTTTTGGCTTATGAAAAAAGATAAGCAATAACTACCTTGTTTTACTCAATGTAACGTTTTGTGTTCTTATTGTCAATAAGTGTCAGTGAAGTGAAGAAATAAAATGTAACAGTAAATGAGAAGAAGGCACACATTTTGATAATTTAAGTGTTAAAGTTCTCCAAGTTTTTGAGGCACTGATGTTCAAGAAAGAAAGAAAAAGTAGCGATTTCAGATTATTTCATAAAAAAATGGCCATTATATGCCTGTTTCTAAAAATGTAATTTGTGTAAACATGAGCAGCGTATGACAAAAAGCTTTTTACAACTGCACTTATAGGAATATGCCTAGTTTCTAAGATTATATATATTTCATATCTGTAAAAGTCTGAAAATCCAGATTTTCTTATACTACTGTAAACAGTTATATTTCCAATTTCATTACCTTCATCATATTTTGAGCATTGTATATTTTATCTAGGTATAATTATTATTTATGTATCTAAGTGCAGATGGGCTATTTTCTAGCTGTGTTTTCTAAGTGTGTTGGTCAACTGGTTACATGTGTGCAAGCTGTGACTGACTGAAATGTTCACAAACCACACACACACACACACACAAACACTCACATGCACATGTTCTTAACCGACACAGAAAATAAAGATGAGTACACATACTGTACACAGCACAGTGGACGCAGCAGGTACAGTATCACTGCACACACACACACTGCCACCTACATAGTGTAAAATGGAGTTTAGAGTGAGTATAGAGTGCAGCCGTTCCTGCAGGGCCTACATTCTGAAATATCATCAGCAGTGAGTCCACATGAATGCAGACAGGAGTATAGCTTTGCATCCAGCTATTGTCAGTGCCACAAAGATCCCCAATCAGTCCGCTTCTGCCGTTGGCCTCTTTCTATTCACTTTCACATTCTACTTGCCTGACTACAGCTTCCTGCTCTCACACAAAATGGGAAACATACACCACCTTGTGCTGTGTCGCCTGATCGGAGCTCTCAGATTCACAAAAGCCAACATGACTCTAAGAAAGCCTCTCCCATCCACACAGGGAATATTCACAGAGGAAGCCATATTTTATTCAGAGATTGCATTTCCCTAATAATCATTACGGCTCTGGTGACATGCTGTTGATGTTCTCATGTGACTCAGTTCTATTAGACTGACTTTACAAAACTGTTAAATAAAATGAAAAAATTACATTTTCTGTGCTCTCATTCAACTATAAATATACTTTTTAAATATTTAAAAAGGAGATTTATAGCTGCTTTTAGAAAGTGATTCGAACCAAATTAAGTTGTATAGAGAGAGAGCAGCACAGTGATCTTTAGGTGTGAACAGTCCTTACAATCCCAGATAGACAGTGAAACTGCATAAAAAACAATAAAACATTTAATTAAAAATCCCACTGATACAAATCCAGCTCACTCGGAATGGAATAGACTATTGTTATTTTAATATTTCTGTAAACGACAGGTGTAATGCAACACTATGCTGCAAATATCTTTTCTTTCTGATGTTCTCTATTACACGTGGCATCTATTGCACTTCTGTCCGTCCTGGGAGAGGGATCCCTCACATGTGGCTCTCTCTGAGGTTTGTACCTTCTTTTTAGCCTGTTAAAAGTTTTTCTTTTAGTAGTTTTTCCTTACTCTTGTTGAGGGTTAAGGGCAGAGGATGTCACACCTTGTTAAAGCCCTATGAGACAAAATGTTATTTGTGAATATAGGCTATACAAATAAATTTGATTGATCAATTGATAGAACATTAGATAAATTATACATTACAATATTACACAACAGTGGTATATTACAATGTGTGTATTTGCAGCAGAAATTCCAGATCGAAGGCTGGAAAGTCTCAAAGGTTTTAAGATTGTAGTGAGAAGTGCTGTGGTAAGTTATTATTTATCCTTGAATGAAACAAGATTCATTTCGTCATAAAAAAATAAAAAAATAAAATTATATATATAAAGCAAGGTCAGACAACTTCAGGACTCAGTATCAACCAACCTCCAATTGAGGACACAGCAACTGCCACATGGATAAATATTTTCTTCATAGTTTGTGATTTTACATTACATTACATGCTGATGCTTTTGTCCAAAGCGACTTACAATTAGTACACTCAACATTCATGAGAGGCCAATTCATTCATTTTTACCAACTGTCTGTTTTATACTTTAACCAAGTTACACATGAACAGAGAAAAGTTTGTTTGTTTGGTCTAAGGAGTGAGGGCTCCAGTTACACGGCTGTAGTAAAGTGAATGTAAAGGGGAAAGCCTGAGTGTGACTGACAGGTGATCACTGTGCCGAGCCAAACAGAAACCTCTCATGAAAGAAAACAAACAGGGCAGAGGAGTCTTTAGTGTTACCACTTTAGACCTTTATCCATGGCCGCTTTTGATTCATGTCCATCCTGTTGGAAATGTCTCTGTATTGGTTGGTGCCCTGGCCTCTCCACGCTGCTAAAAGCTGCTGGCTTTAATTCTGTCGTTACGTTGCAATGAATGAGAGATCACCAAGAAAAACACAATTTTTCTCTCTGTTTCACCAGGGCTCTCAGTTTCACTTGAATTTTGCACATCTACTGTAAGAGAAACACACATGACGCACATAGAAAGCCCTGTGCCAAAACCACACTAAAAAGGCCAAAGAAATTCCATTAATAAATGGCTAAACAGTGGAGGGACCATGAAGAAAGTCTCAAACTGGGTTTAACAGGTCTGTTAAACCTGATCAGCCCTATGGGGAACTCAAACGAGCTCGTCCTTGAGGGAAAAGCTTTAAATAAATGGAAGGCTTCTAAAATCAGCATTCGCTCACTTAGATGCCATTTTCATCAAAGAAAAGCTCAATTCCAACAGCTATTAAAAGCCAGAAGGCAAAATAGATGTCTTCTGAGGGTATTTTACCTCAAGTACAAAAATCAAAATGGGAATTGTACGGCTCTGAATATGTTTGGTTCAGTTTAAAATGTCAAATTTAAATATATACAGACACCAAAAAAGACACCAACACAAACACAAAAACTAAAATTCTGGAAATAGGAAACAGGGAACAGAGAAATAATATTGTGATTAGAACCAAAATAATAAAAAAAAAAGAGTGTGTGTGAATCCAACACAGTTTGAGAATTTGAGAGCACAATAAAGTCTCTGCTGTTTGAAATGAAGAACTCCAACCGTGTGTGTGTGTGTGTGTGTGTGTGTGTGTGTGTGTGTGTGTGTGTGTGTGTGTGAAAAGCCTATCCTGTTACTCTCAACAATTAAAGCAGATTTCATAAAAGTGAAGTACAGACATAGATATACGCTGCCTGAAAAACAATCCACAACAATCTGGCCCAACTACCCCAGCCCCTTTCCTTCATCATCTTCAACCTGTCTTCATCCTCACACACACACACTCATACACGCACACGCACACACACACACTAACACACACACACACAGATCATATTCCACAGTCTCATCCCTGACGCCAGGACATCAATTTTCGCAAGTTGCTGAAAATTACCATGCATGAATGCAAAAAAGGCTGATCAGGAGTAATTAACATGGCTTCATATGCAAATTTTATTAATGCAGAACTACAAAGTCATTATGCAAATTAGGGTTTCGTCGAGCCTCTTGACAAATATTCCCAGCTCCAGCCATATCAGCCAGGATGGATGACAAGCCTGCTCGCTCAGTTTGGACTTGAGGGATGCCTGTGTGTTTTACTGTAGTTAGCGGATTAGCAGTGGTTAGCGCTGATGGCTAGCTGTGTTTTTGGTATGTGTGTGTGTATGTGTGCGCACACATATGCATGATAGTGTGTAAACTGTGTGATTAGGGAAGTGGCTAATGGCTACACAGCAGAGTAATGAACCTGAGATCCAGGGGATGGGGTGATGGAGGAGAGGGAAAGGGAAGGGGGGGAGGGAGGGTAAGATGATATGAATATGCATGATGTTCACAGGCTTTGATGATTAAAAAAATTGTAATATTTAAATGAGTGCGTGCAAAGTGATTAACGTGGCAGAGAGGAGACGAGGCGAAAATCGCAAAAAGGGATTTTGAAAATGCTAAGAAGCGCATGGGATGCTGCCTTGCCTTTTTATGCTCTATTAATAGTGCAAACTCTCTCTCTCACCTTGTGTTGCCATATGTCTCTCTACCACCCCCATCTCTCTCTCTCTCTCTCTCTCTCTCTCTCTCTCTCTCTCTCTCTCTCTCTCTCTCTCTCTCTCTCTCTCTCTCTCTCTCTTCTGGTCCAGCCTCCATGTCTCACTTGTTTTTGCTCTAGGTGTCTGGTTTCTGTCCAGGATGCTGGATTAACGGAAGAAATATACATAGAGCAAAATTTCGAAGAAATGGATGAGACACACACACACAGGCAGATCTTAGCTAGTTAGTGTGGAGATTACAGTCAGGAGTTGGTAAGGTTGTGTGACATTGTGAATGTATCCACTCTCTTCAAAACACACTCACTGGTGACAGATTTAGCTTCTCTATCTTCACATGTTCAACACAGTGCAGGGCCAGTTGTTTGAAATCTTTAATCAGTGCGACACCTGAGTTTCTCTTCATTTAATATCAACATGTCACTCTACAAAACATTTTGAGTGACTTTACGTTTACCTTTGTATTGTATGTTTGTATGTCTGTGTGTGTGTTTGTGTGTGTGTGTGTGTGTGTGTTTGTGTGTGCGTCTGTGTGTGTGTGTACGTGTGTGTGCGCGCGTGTGTGCGCGCGTGTGTTCAAACAGTGCAACATTTTTAATAGGCCTGAAAGGACGTGGACAAACAGACACACACACACACACACACACACACACACACACACACACACACACACACACACACACACACACACACACACACACACACATATGCCAAAAACCAAAACTATCCAAAAGCACACAGGATACAGAGGCTGGGAGAGGTAGAGAGAGACAGAGGGAGAGAGAGCGAGCAGCGATACAAACCAGAGTAATTACCACTTCAAAAAGGCTAGCGCTCCATCCGAGAGGCCTCCCAGCTTTATTGAAACAACACAAAAAAACAAGAGCAGCGGGCGCCGTAATGCCTCTAAAGTACAGGCTGTTATATCAAACACACACTCACACAGACCGACACTGTGCCGCAGCTCTTTGTTAAGTTTGTGCACTTTCATTTGGAAGATAAATAAGCATATGGTAAATATTTTAAGGACACACCGCTGCGCCCCATTATTATTTATTTAAGGTGTGTGTGTGTATTGTTTCCTTAAGATTCATGCATGACAATGTTTTAATTGTGTGTTTTATTAACTCAACATATTGTTAAAAATGTGTATCAATTAATTATTCTTTTTTGACTGATAATACACAAGCTTTGTGTGTGTGTGTGGGGGGTGTGTGTGTGTGTGTGTGTGTGTGTGTGTGTGTGTGTGTGTGTGTGTGTGTGTGTGTGTGTGCGTGTGTGTGTGTGTGTGTGTGTGTGTGTGTGTGTTGAGATGGAGCATCACCCTGTGGTGGCCATCATTATTGTCCAGCAGGCACAATTATAGAAGTGGAGGAAGAGGAAATGGAGAAAAAAATCATGAAATTGATTGCTGTCAACAAAGGAAATAATATGAAACAACAGGACTAAACAACACAAGATGGTGTGCAACCTCAGAGCAAGAGAAACAGTCCGTTCTCTAAAATCACTGGAAGTTTTCATCGGCGCCGAGATAAGCTCTGTGCTGCTTCATTTCCATGTCAGAGTCATGCCATGTCTGTGCTGCTGCAACAAGAACACCTTCCAATTCAGATCTACAAAAAAATATGTCCTGACGCACATGTAAGTGTGTGTGTGTGTGTGTGTGTGTGTGTGTGTGTGTGTGTGCATGTGTGTGTGTTCCTTTTAACATGGGGAACAAATGGTAGTAAAAAAGCTTGAGAATAAAGGAGTCGTTTGACTCTGAGCCAAATAAGCGTTGTCGTCAGTCGTGTTCTGAGCTGACATTCAAACTCCCTGATCACTTTTCCCCCTCGCTCTCTCTCTCTCTCTGCTCTCTTGCTTCCTCCCTTATGTGTCTCGCCCCCCCCCCCCCCCCCCTTCCACCAGGTAATGAAAGGTGTAAAAATCTACGAGAGGAAAAGCACAGTCTGGGTTACAAAGAGAAAAATCCACCTGCCATATTTCAATCCCCCCGTGATTATGAGCCGGGCTGAGCATGTTCTCACCAAATTAAACTGCAGCTACATTAATAAACCCCTCTGTCCTCTCCCGTGTTAATAAGGTGATAGTTGGACATATTTCATGTGGAAATTGTGAAATACCGAGGGTAATTTTGGAACATAAAATGTTATTGCAGCAATATAGTTTACAGTTGCCACAGTGCTTACCAATTGAGCCGCTAATATGTTTTTGCTTTTAATGGGAAAATTATTGCGCGTTCTGTTATGAAGAAATATTGAGCAATTACAATTTGAAGCTTTCCAACGCTGCACATGTGGAGTTGATTTCACAGGAGGATTACAATTTGATATATTACAGGCATTTAAACACAGGAGGAAAAATATACTGGTGCAGATAAATATGGATAATGTAAACCTAGTACTGTGCCCATTGTCTCCAAACAGTGAGTGCACATGCCCGAGTTCAGCTCTGCAGATGCTCAGATAGTTGTGTGTTAAATTTAAAGTGGTGTAGCAGTTACAGAGCTAAGTGGCGTGCTTTCTGAGGTTCAGGTGGCGGTGCTGTCCGCAGGAGCCCTGTGCGGCTGCCTGACACAGTTGTAACAGCCTGGTTAAATATTGATGAATTTCAGGCCCAAACACAGTGTTTTACAGCGCAGGCCAAACCACAGAGTGACACGTTCAGAACAGCTCTGTGCTGCTCTGGCAGAGTCAGGAGCGTTACCTGTGAGAACACTTCCTCCCCTGGCTCCGAGCCAGCTCTCTCTCCTGAGTTTATTTCAGTGCTGATGATGAATTTACTTTTGTTTTTGTCCAAATATCACCACAGGTGAGAATAAATTGTCCTCAGTTACCTTAAAGCTTGTCAGTACTGGCTGAGCTTTATTACTGATGTTATTTCAAGTTACATGCTTTTTTATGGATTAACATGTAATAATGTGTTCATATCATGCCCATAGGACCACCTCTCCCATAATGTCAAAACACTGATTGTTCAAATGTTATCAACATTGCATTGTTCTTCATGAGAAATTTTATCTGATAACATTGTTTGAATATGTGGCTGTTTACTCTGTAGACCAACTTGTATTTGTTTGTCCATTTGTCTATTTCCCTCCTAGTTCTAGTATTAGTTTGTCCAGTTTATTTGTGTAGGAAGCATCGTCCAGGTTATAGTCAAAGTTTTTTGAATTCTTGTTTCATTATATCCAGAGTTTGTATATGTATTCTTTGTACAAAGCACCATAAGTTACTGTAAAAGTTGCCATACAAAAAAAAAACATATATTTTTTTCTAGTGTTGTAAAAATAAACATGAGCCTGTGTGAAAGTTTCCAGGTTGAGGTGCCGGGATGATTTTGATGTTAGACTGAAACTATAAATATGAAAGGAAAGTATTAGGATTTAGTCATATCCAAACATACCTACTGACTACAGGACAGAGCCAACACAAACAGCTCTGCAAAGAACAGAGCTGTGCAACGCCCACATGTCAGACTGGACAAATATTCTTTGTCTATGTTCTCATCTTTGAGAAGTTCTGATTTAACTGTTGACTTGTGGGTAATTTCAGGAGCTGCTGGATGGTGGTGGGAAGTTGCTGCTGAGTTCTGAGCTGCAGCCTTTGTTCTTCTAAAAACACTGACCTGTAAGAAAGCAGGACAGCTGAGAGGTGTCCTCCTGGCAGACTGAATATTCTGCTCTTCCCCCCTGGCTTCTTTTGAGCATATTGACTGGTTTGAGAGATAACTGCTGCTGCTCTTCCTCCTGCAGATGCTCTCCTGCTAAAATGCCTCTTTACAAAACTGAATGGCAGAGAAACTAGCCTCTTTTTAATCCCCCTTTCTGTGTTTTTTTTTCTTCTCCTCTCATAGTGTTTTTCCTCCTTTGCTTATTTGAATTTTAATGAGCTTTTCACCTTTTTAAGCAGACGGCTTAGGCTGGATTTCTGCATGAAAGTCAGGGTGAGTCTCTCTGTCATGTTTTGCACAATTTGTTTCAACCAGCCGAGTCCTTGAGGGGGTTTAGGGCTTTGAGTGGGTAATGTGCCTGTCTCTCCCCTCTCTCCCTTCTTTCTGTTGTCCTTGCTTCTAATGGAATGAACATCACTCTGAAGAGGATGGGCTATGTTTCCTTGCATTCATGTTGTGTAAGAAAGTCCACTATATTTAATGGGATGAAAAAACTGTAGGTTTGATATTGTCCCAAACACCTCATCCAACATCCTGTTTTTTGTCAAGAAATAGTTCCACCATAAACACCCCACAAAAACATGTAAAAACATTTTACATTTCGGTTCAAGGTCCACACTCCAGCTCCGTACGTAACACAGATATTAGAGGTATACATTTTCTCGTGTCACTCTCTTACAGTGAGTATGTTTATTATGCCTACCTGCCAGTGCGTTTTCCTGCTTGGGGCAAATTCCTTTGATGGGCGTCCTCTCTCTCCTCTCCCCTCCTTGCCCTCCTCTTCCTCTTCCTCCCACCTCTTCCTCCTCCTCCTCAGGTGTCACCTGAATGCCGATCTCCACTGGCTCCAGCACCTTCTTCAGCTCCACCCGCTGGCCATGGTGGTGTAGGCCCTGCAGAGTGGGACTCCCTCCTCCGCGGTCGCTCATCTTGTCGTAGCAGCCATTGGCCAGCAGCGGAATTTGGCACTGCTTCTTCTTGTGCTCAATGAAGAGAAGGATGTCGCCCAGCGGGAAGGTCAGCTGGCACTGGCCGCATGTCAGCAGGTCGTGGTCGGCGTGAAGTCCAGGTGGCAGGGCGTGGGCCAGGCTAGGCTCCAACGCGTGGGGAGGTAGGCCAAGCGACTGTGACAGTAAGGAGTCGGAGAGCAGGCTGCCATCTTGGTGCTCAATCTCTGCCGTGCCATAAGAAAAACAGAGGAGACATGTCAGAAGATTTAACATGTACTTTGTTTAGTTTACAAATTTTTTTATTGAGTGGTCTGAGGGTAACATGTGGCTGGAAAATGACACTGGACAATTTAACAAAACACTGAAGGAGCTGTTTTTCCTTTTCTTTTCACCGGGATAACTGTATGACTGTTGTGGTGTCATGTGGTGTCCGAAGCTAACACTGAAGTAGAACCCACCAATGAAATGATAAGACAATAAATTTATGTCTTTGACTTTTTAAAGTAATACAACAATCGACACAGTCGGACGTACAGATGTCTCAAATAATGAAACGCTTTAATTTCTTAAATTATTTCTTGTATTAATCTTAATCAACGCCATTTTTATTATTTAATTCATAATTCAGTTATTTTAATAATAAATCTTAAAAAACTGTCAAAAATATAAAAAATAAAGCAATTGTTGGTAATTTACAGGAAGTGTGTGTGTGCAAGCAGGTGTACAGTGTGTGAAGCTCGCTCGGCCCAATTTCCACACACCACCAACTCCTGCCCTCTTTCTGCATGTGTGTATACATTGCATGTTTGTACTTCCTGTACCATGTGTCGTACTATATTTGTATGTGCATGTGAACCATGTGAATACACACACATATGCATTGTGTATGTATGTAAGTTATTTGTGTGTGGGTCTGTGTGTGTGGCCTGCAGGCTGCTGCCATCTGTCCACCGCTATTGAAATGAACAACCATGAACAGTGAAGTGTGTTTCTCCAGTCAGAAACATCAGAGAGAATAGAGCTAGTGATCTGACCTGGAAGAAACACAGGACCCCGCAAACCAGACTTTATCTGAGAAATTAACAATTATAGAAATATGATTTAAAAAACTGACAGACAGCCCTGAAACCCACAGCTGACTTCCAGTTAGTGTGTGTGTGTGTGTTTGTGTGTGTGTGTGTGTGTGTGTGTGTGTGTGTGTGTGTGTGTGTGTGTGTGTGTGTGTGTGTGTGTGTGTGTGTGTGTGTGTGTGTATACACACTGATCTACCCCTCACAGAAATATTATTACATTTACACTTGAAAGCTGTAATATGAGCATGTTTAATATAAACATACTGTAAACACTGATTGCTAGCAAGTTATATTCAAAGACTATTGCACATGGGGCGCGCTGAAGTCACAGCGTTCTTTCAAATTACAAATATAAAAAAGAATGCGTCACTTTGGCCTGATTTGCCTAATAAGGCTCGGGTGAGTCAGGCAGGAGCGCTAATAGGATTTCAGTTAACCAGGGCTGAAGATGAACAAAAAAAAATCAAAGGAAATGGAGTGTCTAAAAATGAACAGCTCAAAAATAACACTCTTGATAAACCATGGACAGTATCTGCAGTGAGGCTAAAGCTATAAGTGTTTATATGAAATACATTGTTTGACTCGTGTCAAGACCATAAAGGCACTGCTTTGAATTCCTGTCATCAGGGGGAAATTGTCTCTGAGCAGGATACCGTCTTTCGGGTTTGGCTTCCTTTGTTTACCACCTCTCACTGTAAATGTGCTGTTAATCCATCTAGACCCTTCTTGTTCTCCACAAAACCATCACATTAAATCCACAGACACAAATGGGATTGTGTATTAGTGGAGAGCTGGTAATATATTTCCTTTCCTCCTTTTTTTCATGTTTTATAATTTTTACTGGGATCAATAATTCTACCAACATTTTTCGCAGATCAAGTTTTCCCAGATAAGTCCAATGATAAGTGTGTAGATGCACAAACACCTGCAGCATCACAGTCATTCATCACTCGAAGCTACTGCCACACCCCGACATTTCCAAACCATGCACTGCACACACACACGCACAGTGGGATACTGTATGATGGTGTGAAGGCACACCACAGACGCTGCAATTAAAGTGACTCGCTCGGTGGCACAAAACAAAAAATCGAAATATTATTTGCGCATTGTTTTATGTGCAAAGTATTTGCAAATTACTATAATTATTTTCCTCACATCTCCACTATCAAATAATAACTGCACTGTACAGTAGTAGTGACATCAAATCTGTACGGACCCGAAATGTTGGGTGAAAAACATAGAGAAGTAAAGACAGACAGAACAAACCTCAGGTGTTTATCATTTTCAATCACAGTATATTTGCAACTTTGACTCTGTAGTAAAAGAAAAATCTATTTACCTCAAATTTAATTCAGGTTCCTCACTGCGCTGCGGTTGAAGCTGGGATTACCATGTCAATATAAGACAACATCAGAGGCAAATGTACAAATACTGCAACTCTGAGCAGTTATTTCAGTCTGATTGTGGTATTAGCTGGGTTCATGTGTGATGATAGAGTGTGTGACAGAGTACAGAGCCACCTGCCCCGGGAGGTGCTGTGGTAGGAATGAAGCGCGCTTTACAAACAGTAGAACAGCCTTGTTCCTGCAGCCCCACATCCCCAAAAAAACAACCTGAGAGGGTGAAGTTTCTGTGGCTTATCAGTCGTATACAAGTCTGTATGATTTAGTTTAATGAGTGAATAAGAGCGTGTCACTCTCAGTGGTCCTTATCACAGGCCACACTGTTTAAGCAGGTTCCAAACTGAATATTAAGGTTAAATCATTTAGATGTTCAAACTTCATGAAATTGATATATAACATTATGTCTATACACTGCAGCACACACTCTCACACACACACACACACACACACACACACACACACACACACACACACACACACACACACACACACACACACACACAGATGGCTGTAGTTGTCAGTCAGTGTTGAATTTACGGTACATGGTGTAAATTGAAAGTGTGACGGAGAGACAGACAGTCAAGTACAGAATGTGCAGGTGTTGACAGTTAAGGGGTGAATGTGGTCTTTCAGCACTGATGACATCTGATTAACACACACACAAGTACTACACTGCACATTCACACACTGCTACCCTCTCAATGGCAGAGCGAGTGAGGCACTGACAGCCTGAGAGCTCCCCCTAGCAGGAAGAGAGAGAGAGAGAGAGAGAGAGAGAGAGAGAGAGAGAGAGAGAGAGAGAGAGAGAGAGAGAGAGAGAGAGAGAGAGAGAGAGACCTAGAGAAATAAGGGGGGGGGCGGTTGAAACGGTTTGAGGGGCAGGCGACAACAGACAGCTCACCAAGTCCCAGCTGATCAAACCAACTCTCTGGAATGCAAGCTACAGCAGGTGTGTGTGTGTGTGAGAGAGTACAACGCAGTATCGTAGTTGGGAGTGTGCACAGCCTGCTGATCATCAACAAGCGTTAAGGCAAGAACTGAAAACCCCTCGTCCTGAGGATTGACACACACACAAACACACACACACACACACACACACACACACACACACACACACACACACACACAAACTAAAATGGGCGTTTTAAACATTTTCTCACATTTTGGGGTGAATGAAAACTCACAGCTCAGAAATGACATTTAAAAAAGCTGCTGTGTAAAACAAACTGAGCTCACTGTCAGTGTTGTTTTTAAGTTACGATGGAAACTATTTACAATGAGAGAATGTGCTTTTTAAATTAGTCTGAACAACATTTGTGAAAGGAGTGAATGATCGGACAAAGAGGGACAGCTTCATGTATCAATTCCAATCAGCAGACACCTTTACGAATACACTCCATTTTCATATATGGTGTTTTAAAGACAGCGCATCCACAGAACATTTCACAGTGGATAGACTAGAAGGAGATGCCAGGTTCTCTCACTCTCTCTAACAAAGACTTAGCCCCAGCAGGGTGCATGGCTATTTGACAAGCCAAAAGGAAACATGCATCTCAAGTGGGCGACTGCAATTTACACACAGCCCTCTCTCTCCCCTCTCCGTGTGTGTGTGTGTGTGTGTGTGTGTGTGTGTGTGTGTGTGTGTGTGTGTGTGTGTGTGTGTGTGTGTGTGTGTGTGTGTGTGTGTGCAGCTACAATGTGAGCTCTCGTCTTGTTTGCGTCTCTTCACACTAAATCAGCCTCTCGGAGGAAAGCTCGGGTTATTTGCAGTGAATGAGAAGCAGAAGGCACGTCTGCACCTTCGGGTGTAAACTGTCTCAGCGTGGTGACACCAAAAAACACACTGAATCTGCCTGACAAACACAAAAAAATCTAGATTTCCACTGATTCATCTCTCCCATGTGTTTCTGGGAGAGAAATTGCATCAACTTCTTGTGAAGATTAGCCATTCAGGATGGACTGTGTGATTCTAATGTGGTAGGAAATGAGTGTGGTGGAAAGCATGCAGTACTGGATTTGTTTCACAATCCGACACGTTAACTGCAGAAGAAGGAGATTAAGAAGTAAATTATTATTTAGTGTTCATGAAGGGCACTGAGGAGATAACTCCAGGCCAACGTGTGATCCCTTATTGATCAGTTTTAAAAATAGATGAATAAGCTCTCAGACTGCAAGGGATGAAGATAATACAAAATCGGACTATAACTCACAAAGATGACGCCCGTAAGAATTTTTCATTTTCCTTGTAAGGAAGTGGCTTTATGACTGAGGCCAAACTACATTAAAATAAATCCACAATTTAACATCCAGAAAATTGCACTACTGTTCCCAACACTTCCTCCTGCTCAGGAAAAGATAGTAAAAGACAAAAGAGAGGTGGAGTAACACATGTTCCTCTACTACTGAATTCTTGGATTCACAATCTCATTGTTTTGGAGAGTGTGAATTATCATGTTGTAAAAAGCCAAAATTAAAGAGCCCCAATTAAAACACAGCTCAAATAGAATTTATTACCTGACAGTTCGAGAACCTTGATTTGTAGGAGGGATTCGCATGTGTTCATTTACATGTAGGTCTGTGTTGACACCCACAAAAGCCTACATACATATTTAAGTGTGTGTGTGTGTGTGTGTGTGTGTGTGTGTGTGTGTGTGTGTGTGTGTGTGTGTGTGTGTGTGTGTGTGTGTGTGTGTGTGTGTGTGTGTGTGTGACTGCACTCAAGCATACTAAATTGGGGGGCATCTCTTACACATGAATTATGGAATGTACAGCATAAATCAGACAGACAGTTCAGAGCTGCTCTGAGGAAACAAATACCAAATAGCATTTTACACCTCTCTCACTCTCACACACACTGATTGAAAGTAAAGCAGCTTTTACACAGAGCAAGCAGGAAGCTCATTTAATAACTTTTATTTGCACGTTTTTTCATCTCTCCACAATTAATGATTGTCTGTCTGTCTGTCTGTCTGTTATTGTGTTAGTGTGTATTCTTTGCTCTGTGCTGCAGGAACTGACGTCTCAGGAATAACATGCAGCGTGCAGAATGTGACCCATTTTTTAAGGAAACCACGACCACACCGCAGGCCTGCGCATGAGCTGCCACACACAAGTTGTAGCTGTATCAGCTCTCCTCATGTCAGGAGGTGATTTGGCTGGTGCCACATGCAGTGTCTTCAGGTGTGTGTGTGTCTGTGTGTGTGTGTGTGTGTGTGTGTGTGTGTGTGTGTGTGTGTGTGTGTGTGTGTGTGTGTGTGTGTGTGTGTGTGTGTGTGTGTGTGTGTGTGTGTGTGTGTGTGTGTGTGTGTGTGTGTGTGTGTGTGTGTGCGTGTGTGTGTGTGGTAAAAGTCAGGTCATGCAGCAGAGGACAGAACCTACACACAGCCAGGCAGGCTGAGTTTCAACTGTAAAATTTGATGTTAAGTTATACATAGCAATCCACCAAGGTGCACACTGATACACTGTGGTGTAAGTGATCTGATCTGACAGACTTCACTCCAGCCAAATCTCCCCAAACACCCTGAAGCAGCAGGGAAGAGAGGAGGGATATTCACCCAACATAAAGTCCTGATACAGAGCTGCATCTTATACTTCAATAATGCAAACCTGTAAACCAGTAACTGATTGAGGCTTTTAGCTGCATCCATCACGAAGTGTGCCTTACTTATGTTTTCTCTAAAGTCCTGCATGAAGACTTGCTGCTCCTGTCAGAACACATCAGCTGTAATTAGATCTGCTGAGGACTTTCAAGCATCAGCGCAAAAACGAGTTTGCGTAAAAAATGAGGGAAGCGTTGCGTTTCCTGATTGAATTCATTTGCGCAATTTACGCTTGATCTCACATCAAAAAGTTAAAGAAATTGTTTATTTCCTTAGCAATTTTTTTTTATAAGTTAATTTCTTCACTAACATGATTTTTTCCAACAATAAACGCATTGAAGATTTAATCCTTCCCTCATATTAATATAAGATTTTTTTCCTACGTATTTTCACTTCAAATGCAGTCACTTATTGTGCTCTGCATTAAAGGGCCGTGACGGAAACCCTTGAATTTTGGCTGTCGGACGCGCAGGGTTTCAAATAATCCAGCGGCAGCATTAATATTACAAGCAGCGGAAGTATAAACTTTGCCTCCATGCAGCAGAAAAACGGGACTAAACAGCTCGAGTACGAACCGAGAGGCTGGAATGTGTCTGTTAAAGATTTAACAAGCTGCAGAAGGAGAAAAAGAAAGTGTGCGTGTTCAAAGTGAGGCTGCCCGTGCGCACAGAGGAGAGTCGCATCTGCTGGATTTTTTTCATTACTTTCACTGTGGTGGAAAAAGAAGCGAGTGATGCTTGAAATAAGGTCCAACTATCGGCCTTTTACTTGAAGCAAAGAATGAAGACAAGTTTTTATAATATAAATACAAATAATTCAATTCTTAAACCCATACGCGTCTTTTTGTGTGTTCTTAAAACAGCCGCTGTTTCACATGCCCATTTATATCTGCTGATGCAAGCGCGTCTTAAAGTAATAACGAATTTAAATCGGAGGAATGATAATTGTATTGTACAATATAGATTAACTGTCAGTGTCCCCTGTCTAAAACTTCATTCATACAAACAGTGGAACAATATAGAAGTAACGTCACAGTAAAGTCCGTCTTCTCCGTGAGCTGCTTGTTCAGTAGAAGTCAAACACTTTCCACTCTCTCTGATTTATTTGTTTGAGAGTTTGAGGGTTTATCTCTACACTGCAGAGATCCCATAAGTGCATTCAAACTTTGTCTCAGATTGTTATTCAACTAAAAGAAGAAGAAAAGGTCTTCGGGGACACTTGGCGAACTTTCTGTTAGTTTGAAAATGTTTTTCGCACCGAAAATCCGGAAGAAAAAGACCTCAGATTGACAAGTGAAAAAAATAAATAACGAAAAGTAGATTATTGTGATCATATGATGTGAATTGTCGCAGGTATACTTACGTGTTATTTCTCTCTGGGACAGGTGCTGCGGGTTCCCCTGCTTGCGTCGGGACATCGCCCTGGCATTTACACTGGCATCGCCCGGAGAGCGGCGCTGGAAGGGTCGGCTCTCCTCCTCCTCCTCCTCCTCCTCCTCCTGCTGCTCCGGTATACCGACCGCAATCTGGCCCCAAAACCGGCCGCTCGCTGGCCACCCGAAACGGACTGCACGGCACTGGCCCCAAATGTGGCCCTCGAACTGACCCCTGTGCGGCGGATCTCCCTCCAGCGGGCAGAGGCTGCTGCGCTTTGCGGTGACCGGCCGTGGCGCAGCGCTGGGCGGCCGGGCGCTCGGTCGGAGCTCGGTGCCAAAGTGGTTGTGCGCCTCCCTTCTTCGTTCGTGGCGGTGGCGAGGGAGGGAGATAGTCCGGCTCTGCCTTCCGCTACTTTCGCACCATCTGTGAGAGGACAGCGGAGGAAGGAGCGCAGTGGAGTGGAGGGACGCGGTGAGGCGCGGGAGGTCGGCGGTCAGCTCCTGGTGGTGGGTCACTACCTGTGTCCACTCTCCGGCCACTTTGGACAACGTGCGTACCTGCTCGGACAAAGCAGGTAACTGGACACCAATTAATGTGGGAAAGTGTTTAAAATAGGGATCCAATTTTCTCCTTCGCACTTCACAGGGTGTCGCCAAGTGGTGGGCACTTCTTCTGCTGCACTGGCACTGCCAGCCGGGCGGGCGGGTTAGACTTGAACTCTTCAAGTCAAAGTCCAGTGCTGGTTTGAGGACAGACTGCCACCCTCTTTTCTCTTTGTGCTGGCTGCAGCGTCCCGCATCCCCGGGCTGTGTGCGGCGGTGTGCGGCTGTGTGCGGCTCTCTGGCTTCTACAATGGGAGAAAACTCAAGTTCAAGTGCGGACGTGACGTTCAGTCTGCGTTGAGAAGGGAGAGTGGAGACTGAAGAGCACTGGGGGCGACTAGTGGTGGCTTTCACACACACTGACACACACACACACACACACACACGCACACACACACACACACACACACGCCACTCTCACGCCCTCGCAGCCACTCCGGCTCGTGGCGCGCACAGCGCAGTGGCCAGAGCAGCTCCTGGGCCTCTGTCCCGTCTCTATTAGAGCTGGATTTATTTGTGTTAAAGTGTGACCCGAGGGTGTTCTGTACATCCTCCACAGGATGCCGGACACTTTGCAGGAGCCCGTGTTCGTATGTTTTAGAGGTGAACACGAGCAGTGTGTCAGTGCGCACCTCGTTACACACTCAGACTGTGCCGAGCAGTGTGCGCAAATGTTTCTGATGATTAAATTCTGTTCAAACACAACATTTGACCCTTTAAAACACTTCAACACGCGCGTGCAGACACTTTCTCCACAGCACAGGCCTGTCATTTAACGGTCCGTGTGAAAAATGTATGTCTCTCAATTTGACATTTAATTGCAACATAAATAAGTGACGCGTTATTATTTTAAGATTTTCATTGACTCACTGAGTCAAGACATTTTTTTTTTAAATCAATACATAACAGGCCTGTGTGTGTTTAATCTATTAAGCCGCTGAATTTGTACCCGACTCGGAGTCAGACTATGCGCTGTCTTGGTCCATAAGCGCACTGGTTTACGGATCATTCAGATCATTTAATAATAACCTGCATGTATATGAAAACACACATCGTTATTTCTAAATTGTTTTTAATATATTAATTAACATACATTTTAGAAAGACGCTGTGAGCAATATAACTGTCAGAGAAGGAAATGTCAATTTAAGTGTTCAAAGACGTAAGAGTTTAAACAGGTCGTGTGTGTGTGACCTCATGGTGACCTTAGACTGCCTGAAGTGGAAAATGAAATACATTCATTTCCAGTCGCTGGTTGTAGAAAATAAAATATTCTGTATCGAGAATTTCATGTATTTCCAAAGTAAAATTATAATTAAAACAAAAGACAAAAGAAAAAATGCAATAACTGCCACTTACACACCTTTACATCACAAATAGGTGACACACACGCACTGTGTTTGTGTGTGTGTGTGCGTGTGTGTGCATGTGTGTGTGTGTGCAGGTTGATGATGGTTTGGTGACAGAAAGCTGCATCTCCGCATGCAGGCTGCTCACCGCCTCCCTGTGCAGCAGCTACTGTTTAACAGAGAGGATCATCTGATTCTCATCCTCACATATCCCTGTGGGAGAGGAGGAGGCTCAAACACAAAAGTAGAAATTTGGTGACTTGAAGGTGTGTGTGTGTTTGTGTGTGTGTGTGTGTGTGTGTGTGTGTGTGTGTGTGTGTGTGTGTGTGTGTGTGTGTGTGTGTGTGTGTACAGACAACAGAAAGTAGGTGAGAGTGAATGTCTAGATTGTGGTGGCATCTCGATGATGAAACCCCATCTCACTCAGATGTATTTGGAGGAACGTCAGTGTTTTTTAAAGCACAGGTTTGAACCAGTGGCCAGTCAGCAATGACTACAACTCCAGCTGCCAGCCCCTTCATCCCTACAGAGCTGCATCTGAGCTGGATTAGCTGCTATCACATTCCAAAAACCCTTCTTCTTTTTTCTTCTTCTTCATCTGCATGTCTGCATTTCAACTTCGTGGCTCCATCTCTATCCTCAACCTCTTTGCTTGAAAAAGAAAAAAGCGAGCTGGGGGGAGGATTGCAGGCCTCAGGGTTCTTTTTATCCCTCTCTACCTCGCATCTAGACAAGCCTGTAGTTTGTTCCTCGGCCAGGTGTTGTCAGAGCGGCAGATCATCCAGCGAGAACGCATTTTCCCGTCCCTCATCCACCCGGCTTTGTGTTTGGACTTCTCGCTACTTTTCCTGCATCGCCTCGAGTGCTGCCGCTCCTTTCCACCATCCTTCTTCTTTCTTTCTTTTTTTTCTTTCTAAATATCTTCACGGGGGCTTGTTTGGGCTGCTCAGGCTGTCTCTCAATAAGCCAAAAGCCTCTCCTTATTTCACCAGTATGCTGTAGGAGGACATAAATAGATTTCCCATGCTCATTTGCAAGAAAAAGGAGAGGATGGCAGGTTTGTCCAAATGTCTTTGTTGCACACATAACAGAACACCCACTTTCATTTGGGAGGGATACATGCAGCACTTTGTCACAATAACAGCCGACAGAGAGCATTATGTTGAAATGTAAATCATTGTCAGTTTTAAGGCGCGACTCCGTGCCAGTGATTTTTTTTCATGAAGATATGGGATTAAAACTGCTTTGAGCAGCTCTGCGGATGGACGAAGGGAAATACATAGAAGCTGTCTTCATTGACGCTCATATTCTGTCCACACACACAAACACACAGACACACACACACACGCACACACACATACTGGAATGCCTCTAAACTACATTTTCAGGTCCACACTGTTTATCAGTTTGAGCCCTGCTGATGATACAACAAGTTGTAAATCATTTGTTATTGCAGCTCGAATTTTTGTTGTTGTTGCCGTTTTAGAGTATTTTATGTTACCTAAAGCTGTGAAATCTTCATTGCTGTGGAATCATGAGTGCATTCTGTACCAAGTGACACTCCAGGCCAACTTCTCTACCCAGATATGCTCCTTGTCCTTGCTACCTGATTGGCTCATTAGTCAGACGGGCGACAGGTGCATCATTCCAACTTTCTTATTGGACGTTTTTCGAAGGCGATCTCTCACTTAAAGGCCATCAGTGTGAGTTATGGCGGATGGCTCCTGGCATTCTGTTTTCGCCCTTCCTTCATTTGCATATATATATATGCGGCTGTTTGTTTTTATGTTAATGCTAAATAAGCCCCTTTACCCTCCCCCCTCCTATCAGCCATCGCCTCGGCTGGGCGGTTAAGTTTTAATTAGAGGGACGTGGAGGTGTCCTTTAGAGTTTTAAGATCACTTTCCCAACAACTGTTCACCACTAAACTGCTAATATTGATGTTTATGTGTTCAGATGCATGCTGGGACATTAAGCAGTGTGTGAGGAGAAACAAATGTGCACAGTGAGTTCACAACGTTACTGAGAAGCTGTGATAGGAATGCTAAATATTTTAAACGTATCAACTTTTTTCACAGGAGGCCAATCAGAAGCGAGTCATAAATGCATCAGATGAATGCCCTTTTAATCAAGTGAATTGTATTTGTACGTTTGAGTAAATCTCATACACTGCTGAAGAAATCCTGGCAACAGAAGCCAGGAAGGGGATTTTTTTTCTTTATTACAGGGAAAGTATAATTTTTCATAATTAAAAGTGGACTTTTTCTTTGCAAACAGGTTTCTGTTCCTGAGCTTTAATTCATATCACATGAGCTGCAGCAGCTGACATGGAATGTAGGTAAAATGTCTTTGTTTTTCAGGCGACTTTTAAGACAGATTCTCATTCTTGCCCTAGGAAACAGCCTTTAGTGACAAGAGAAGATCATATGATCTGATTTAAAGCTCCAGAAAAGACTGTTTAATTGACCTTGTAGTGAGATAGTGTACTTAAAAGAAAGGTCATTATATTTTGTGTCTTGAGTCAAAGAGAAAAAAAAAACGAGCTGCTGGTATTATTTAAAAAAAATCTGAAAATATTAAATTGTTGAATTGAGATGGTAAAAGATTTCAGACACAACATCCAAGTGAGAGACTCTTGTTTATCAATGAGCAGCCGACAGATTCAGTTGAGCAACAACCATCACGTCTTCATGTCAGCATCATCCATTAAAGTGCTTCGTTTCCTTCTCAGTATCCAGTGACGAGGAGTGAACTGCTCATTAGAAAGTATAGAGATCTGCTTCAGCTCAAAGCAGCGCGGCTCTGTTCTCACACCTGCGATACAACACCACCCTCTGTTGGTCAGCCACCGCCACGTGCACGTAAAAAGCCCTGTGTCTGTTTGTCTATCTGTCTGTCTATCTGCCTGTAAACATGTCTCTGGATATGTGTGTGTGTGTGTGTGTGTGTGTGTGTGTGTGTGTGTGTGTGTGTGTGTGTGTGTGTGTGTGTGTGTGTGTGTGTGTGTGTGTGTGTGTGTGTGTGTGTGTCTGTGTCTGTGTCTGTGTCTGTGTGTCTGTGTCTGTGTCTGTGTGTGTCTGTGTGTCTGTGTGTCTGTGTGTCTGTCTGTCTGTCTGTCTGTCTGTCTGTCTGTCTGTCTGTCTGTCTGTCTGTCTGTCTGTCTGTCTGTGGGTTTTGTGTATATGCACACACTGTTGAGTGCTGCACTCTTCTGATTCACTTAACATTTTGTAATGTTTTTTTTATTAAAGCAGCATTCAAAGATGCTCATTAATACAGCTTGTGAATGAAGGGTAAAGTGAATAAAACGCTGCTGTGATCGTTATTACGCGGGCTGAGGAGCGAGTGTGTGAGGGCTAGCGGAGGAGCAAATAAGCCCTTAAGCACCATTAGGGATATCAAAGTTCAAATGATTTCTTGTAAAGGGAAAATGCTAATCAGAGATGTATTTAGAGCAAGTTAGCAGCAGCACTGCCTCAACACACACTTTCACACAAACACATGTGCACTCTCGCTGCAAGACCTTTTACTTTCACGCTCACTTTTTCCCCTCACTCCTCTCTTTTCAAAGATAATTATTTTCAGAATCATTAATCCAACACAATTATACCAGTCGTTAATATATACGTTGGTCATTATTCAGATTGTCTTATAATGAGGCAGGGAGAGGAAACAGGAAAAAAGGATGTGTTCTCAACTCGAAGTGTAGTATGCAAATTAGCTTTGCTTTCAATTAGAGACTAATGAGCAGGCCACGCCCCCAATGGCATCATATACTGATTCAAATTTTCATATAGTGATAGAAACCTGGAGCCACATTCACTAAGGGCTGTTTATAAACTGTTTTGTTGTTTTGATGTAAAGTTGAAGCCAGGAAAACAGATGTGACTTTTACTTACTTTTCTTATTTTTATTTGTTATAAGTATTTTACGATACATATTATATAGAAAAGAGGAGAACAGAACATAATAGGGAGAGCAAAGACAAGATAGTGAGAAAAGGAAAGAGACATTAAGGGTCACTCAACAGGAGGAGTCACTAGTGCAAGTCGTTGTGTCAGATCACCAGGTGAAGTGACCTGAGGGTGCATGCTCCAAATGTAAAACCAAAGTCCAAAGGTTGTTCAAACATAAAGACAAGTGTCAATGATGGGATGCAAATACTCAAGCAAATGACTCCTGTACTGATCGTATGTCTATTCAATCATCCATCCAACATTTATTTGGTTATGTTATTCATCACTGTTTTTATAAAAATGTTCATGAAAACAGCAAAACCCCAAAGGATCTCAAACAATGATACAGCTATTCTCAGAGACAGAGGTTAGTGTCTGAACCTTTGTAGTCCAATAATAACTTGACAAACTGTTTATTTCTTCTTGGTTTTAGCCAGACAATTATTATGTACAACATGTATGTGTATAAAGGATATTATTATATGACTTATTTGATAAATCGGATAAATTAATGCAAGTAAAACGTGAGCTTTATGTGGCTGGTGTAGTTCTTTAAATAGGAGTTATGTTTTTAAGAACAGTTCTGCCAGCCTCCAGGCATTAACACACAGTTTGTAGGTCTGTCTGTCCAAAGGCGACTCCCTAACTCCCATAAACTTTCTGTGACCCTCAAGCCAATTGGTTCCTCCTGAAGATAAAAATATTTCAAAACAGCTAAAGTTTATTTTTGTTGAGTTAGAAATAAAGCTCTGTAATTTCCCTAAACAGCGACTCACTGCGGTTGTTAACTGGTATCTCAAACAGGAGAAAATACATAATTTGTTTCCAACTATTTTAATAATAATAACTTCAATTTATATAGCGCTTTTCAAGAGACCCAAGGACAATTTACATGTGTCAGTGGGGACAAAAAGAAGAAAGAAAAGAAAAGAAATAATTTCGCACAAAACAGGACAGAAATAAACAGCACTAATGGCAGGCTGGAGCGTAAATTAGGCTTTAGTGAACAAGTGGTGTTTCAGGAGATTTTTGAAGGTGTCCAGAGATGCATCATTGCAGATGTCGGCAAGGAGAGAGTTCCAGAGAGTGGGGCCTGCGACACAGAAGGCTCTGAAACTCTGTCGCAATTTTGTTCTGGGGATGGAGAGCGAAGCTGTGTTGGAGGCCGGCAGCCTTCTGAGCCTCCCTCCTCTTTACTGTTACAATGTTCAGCACCTCGTTGCCATTGTGACAGTGGAAAGGACCATATGGGAAGAGCACTTCATGGCTAAATATAAAAATAATAGTAATAGTAAGTAATGTATCTCTCTCAGAAACATTGAAGTCCAGCCCTTCAAAACACAAGCAGCTAAATCACTGAGGAGTCCTGCCATGGGTGAAGCTGTTCTGCTTTCAGGAAGACCGGGCCAGTGCAGGACCCTGCAGCCTGACAACCGTCGGCCACCGGCCACCGGCCACAGGGCCAAACATGATTGTTTTGCAGTAAAATAATGGCAGCCAAGTGTGACTAAATCAGGTTTACTTGGCAGCTGGACGGCAGGCCTACTTTCACCAGAGTCCCCGGAGGAAGCAGAGAGAGTGAGCAAACAAACGAGTGAGGGTATGCACAGCCCAGAACACACACACACACAAACGCTGGCATCTGATAGAGGAGTATGCCGCTGCCAAAGCTCTGTATTCACCACAATTAGCTCTGTCCTCAGACGCTCATCCTAAACCCAGCAGCAGTGAGCCAAGTCCATGCTTTTGTTTTCAAGAAGCTCTCGTGTAGTTTTTCTTCTCCAGCCCTGACATGACTTTTGGCTGCCTGAACCAGAACTTTGTCCTCTCATTGACTTGCACATACACACATAAATCCTCACATTTTCTCTTGGAGACAACATTGATTGGGGTTAATGATGTAGGATGACAACAGAATATGATCTGGTTGTGAAAGTGTTCTTTTGCGCTGTAAGGAAAGCGAATTAGTAAATTCTTGGAAGGTGATTCTTTGAAAGAGATCATGATAGAAAAACAAATACAGAGACTCGTAGTTGTCTTGTAATTGTGAGGAGGAAATTGAAATGAAATAGCTGCAAATGCCATTTAGGTGAGGAAAGCAGCACAGTTTAAATCCTTGTATCTGCACTGCAGGAGTTTGGGTTTCAGTTTTGGGAAACATGACATGATGTAGTCAAGGTAAGACACAGAACTGCCATGAATAGGAGCTGGACTGATCAAGGAAGAGTTGTCCAAATGATGATGACCACCACAAACACACACAGACCTCTTAACAGGCTGAACCACAGCTGACTTCTTTGTCGGGGTGTTGAAAAACTGGTCTATCCATCAGTGTGATGTATGTGAGAGAAAGAGAGAGAGAGAGAAAGAGAGAGAGAGAGAGAGAGAGAGAGAGAGAGAGAGAGAGAGAGAGAGAGAGAGAGAATGCAATAAGTAAGTGAGTTTGTCAGTGTAACACTACACACTGGAAGCTCTTTCTGCATCCCTCGTCACTCTGTACAGATTCAAATCTATCTGTAGAAGAGCCCTCAAGAACAGTGGCAACAATCAGTTGATAAAGCAATGTCTCATGATCAGTAGAGAGTGAGCAGTGGTGGCTTGCAGCAGTATTAATGACAGAGAAAGTCAAGATGGTGCGGGCCAACAGCCTCCACACTAAATCAGCAGGACGACAAAGAAACTTCTTGTCCCTCTGCAGCTAAGGTGATCAGGTCTTGTCCTCCTTCATCCCTTAGCAAATACAGACTCACTCAGCTCAGTCATGTCTCTTTGAATTTAGAAAATTAAAACAATCTTAAGGTGTATTTATCCTAATGTACTTGAATTCAAATCACATAAAAATGCCCCCGACAAGGCTTAAGTCTTGACTTTATACAACCCTGAAGATTTGAAGATACTCCTCTGACAAAGCCATGCAGTGGAGGATCTTAGATGGCCCCATACATTTAATCCGTTCTTAAAAGTCTGCTTAGATTGGTCAGCTGGCCTACCCTTTTTCAATTGTTCAAGTTCTTACAGCGGTGGCATGGTTACAATAGTGTTGGTTCTCCTGCAGCAAATTAAGAAAAACTAGCAGAAATGTCTCATGTGACGAGGAGGAGAAAGGTGGAGGAATCATTGGATGTTGATGTTAGAATGAGGTCCAAATTGTGGAGGGACTTTAGATTTTACAGAGGCAGCAGGAGATGGATGCTCACCAGGATACCAGGGGCTATTGTGGGAACCACCTTATTTTTGATTAAATCCTGATGTGAATCTGGACCTAATGTAAAAGAAAATGTGTTGTGTTTTTGTAGAGTACAATACAGAGTACATGATGACATATAAAGGTTTGTTTTAAATATATTTTGTCGTGCTCTCCAACTGTCTCTCTCTCTCTTTCTCTCACTCACGCTCTTTTGTCTCTCTCAATCTCTGACTGTTTCTCACTCTCTGTCTCACTCTCTAAATTAGCCTTGGTTAATTAGGCAACTAGGCTTCATAAACTGTCTTCCACTGCCCTCTTCTGGTCACTATGTCCTCATATTTGACATCTAATGAAGACACTTTACTGCACTATTCTTGATGACCAACATGCAACAGGCGCAAAAATAAAAAAAAAACATGAATATATATATATATATATATATATATATATATATATATATATATATATATATATATATATATATATTGGTGTAACACACACATAGAAGAGACAGACGGAAATATCCAGACAGTTTGTGGTGACATGTGCTGTGAACAAAATCGGCAGAACTAATCCGGTATGTCCTTTCTCTGCCTGCTGCACCACCTCTCACCTGAATCTTGCGGAGAATTTGTTGCCGTTGTGAATGTGCCTTAGCAGAGAACCCCCGCTGCATTGTGGAGAGAGTGGAGATCCTGTGGAGGAAAATTCCACTGTCCAGTGTCTAAGGTAGTGGAAATCCCCTGACTAGGTGTCTCACTGCTGTGATACTGTCTACCTGACAGGATGGAACCCTTATTTGGTGATGTTTTTCTTCCAACTGGTACCGCGGACGGACGGACACAGCAGATAAGACACAGAGGATGTCTTTCATGTCTTCTTTTTTTTATATTATGTCTTATGTAACGCCTCTTTGTTTAAGTTCTGGCTTTTGTGAACTTGTGGCCAGTTCCATTTTGAGCACCCGTGCTTGTTGTATAAACTCTGCAGAGCTTATTATTATAAAGACTCAAAAGCATCTCCAGTCTGAAAATGTCTTTATTTCAAATCTCAAGATGAATTTCCCTCACAATCCTTCATAGGACATTTCTGAAATTCGTTTGAGCACAGCTCATTTGTGGAGATTAATAGTGACCATAGCGACTATGACAGGGGCCATTGAGGAGGTGGCATAGTATAAAGAGTAATTAACTCAAAGTTAGGAGCAAACCGGGCAGGATAGATGGATGGATGTTTTCATATAGGAGGTTCTCTGACCCTAAGGAAGCTCTTATTTCATCCCCAAAAATTATATTTTCCTTGAACAAGTAGTTTTGTTTTGTGCAGTACAAACCTAACCAAAAAGTCACTTATACAGCCTTAACCATGTGTTAATTACTCTAACTGTGACAATGGTGGTCTCATACGACTGTCAATGGTATGCTATGGGTCATAAACAATCAATCAACTAAATCAAATTGTATTTGTATATAGCCCATATTCACAAGGTGTGACATCCTCTGCCCTTAACACTCAACAAGAGTAAGGAAAAACTACTAAAAAAATCCTTTAACAGGGTGAAAAAACGGAGAAACCTCAGAGAGAGCCACATGTGAGGAATCCCTCTCCCAGGACGGACAGAAGTGCAATAGATGTCAAGTGTAAAGGAGAGCATCAGAAAGATAAGGGTATTTACAGCATTGATTAGAATAAACACTTTGTAGCATAATGGAAGGTAAATTTATCTGGTAATGGTGGAGTATCTGAGGAGAAATATTACAGGATCCGCAATTATTATCACGATCAGCAAGCATGATACAGAGTCCACCATTACGATTACAATCTCTGATACTCGATCCACAGATTGTAATCCACTATGTGGCCTCGGCCCTGGATCTGCGGACGTTAAGGCAAAGGGACTCCGCGGAGAAGTCAAGTCAGTAACATGTATTGATGAGATATTAACTTCTTTGATGTGATAAGGATGGAGAAGAGGAGGAGAAACTGGGAAGAGAAGCTCCGTGTGTCATGTGTCCCCTGACATCCTAGACCTATAGCAGCATAACTCAGAGCAGGTCTAAGACAAGCCTGGACCAGCTCTAACTATAAGCTACATCGTAAAGGAAGGTTTTAAGCCTACTCTTAAACGAAGAGAGGGTGTCAGCCTCCCGACCTGAAAGTGAGAGTTGATTCCACAGGAGAGAAGCTTGATAGCTGAAAGCTCTGGCTCCTACTCTACTTTTAGATTACTTTAGATACGACAAGCAAGCCTGAACTCTGGGAGCGCATTGTCTAGTGGGTTAATATGGTACGATCAGCTCTTTGATGTATAATGGTACATAATTATTAAGGGCCTTGAAGGTGAGGAAGAGAATTTTAAATTCTGTTCTAGATTTAACCGGAAGCTAGTGTAGCGAAGCTTACACTGGAGAAATGTGCTCTCTTTTCTTGGTTCATGGCAGGACACGTGCTGCAGCATTTTGGACAAGCTGCAGAGTTTTTAACGACTTACTGCTGGAGCTTGATAATAAGGATTTACAATAATCAAGTCTGGATGTAACAAAGGCATGGACTAGTTTTTTTGCATCTTTTTGGGAAAGGACTTACCCAAGTCAGAGAAGGCATTCATAGAAGTTTGTTTTAAGTGAGAATTAAAGGACAAATCAGGATCGAAGATCACTCCCAAGTTCCTGACTTTTTCATTGGAAGCAAGGGCAATGTGTTTAGGGCCAAGTATTATAACCTCTGTTTTATCTGAGTTTAATAAGAGAAAATTGCGGGTCATCCAGGTTGTTACGTCCTTGAGACATGCGTGGAGTTTAGTTAATTGATTACATTGTTCAGGTTTTATTGAAAAGTATAACTGGGTGTGAGAATTTACAGAGTGTGTCCTGATAATGTTTCCTAGTGGAAGCATATATAATGAGAATAAAATTGGGCCGAGCACAGAGCCCTGTGGAATACCGTGGTTAACTTTGGTGCATACAGATGACTCATCATTAATTTGCATGAATTTGGAATCGATCTGAAAAATGTGATTTAACCCAGTTTAGGGTGGTTCCTTTATTGCTTATTAATTATAATAATATAATAATTATTATTATCATTATTATTGTAATTAGCGAACATGCGTTCAGAATAGATTGTACTATTTAACATCATCATTGCCTATGTAGGCAAGGATATTGAGGCGTGGCAACTCTCTGGATTTGGTTGTTGGGACCCCCCTGTCCCCCCCAGAAAATCTGCCCATGGCAACTGTACAGTTGTACCATTAAAACTGTTTAACTTGCAGACCAGCCGGGAATTCTGGTTCTCAGGGCAGTTCTGTTCTACCCAGTAGGTAATGGTTGATGGTTTTGTATTTATATAGCGCTTTTCTAGTCTGATGATGACCACTCAAAGCGCTTTGCAGTACAGTTTCACATTCACCCATTCACACACACATTCATACAGTGCATCTATTCGCAGCACTTTGTTATTCTATGGGGGGCCATTCAGGGTTCAGCATCTTGCCCAAGGACACTTCGGCATGCAGATGGGTCAGACTGGGGATCGAACCGCCGACCTTCAGGTTACAGGACGACCACTCTACCCCTCAGCCACAGCCGCCCCTATGTCCAGCCTCAGATGATGACTGTGCTGATATGAGCCAACAAATACCCAAATAAGCAACCACCTCATCTTCCTCTTGAAGTGACATACTGACGGAGAGTAAACACTTGCACTAGCAATTGCACATACTGTGATCAAAGAGATCAAACCCAAATGAAGCAGATCTCATCCAGATAGACCCAGATAGAGACCTGCTGAAGGAGCAGACAATACACTGTTGCTCTCAAAATGAATTATTTGTTTAACAGTTTAATGGAGAAAAACCTCACAGAAGTAACTTTATGGAGAACTATATCTTTTTCATCTTCCTTTCTTTTTCCTCCATCCTCTGTATGTCTCTCCCTCCAACAATTCTTCTCCCCTCTTCAGATATTTGGCCTGACAGTCAGGCTGCTGGGCTGTAGAGCTCACAGTGCCAAAAGCCATCATGTCACACACACTCACTCACATACACTGTCCACCTGAGCAGCCAGGGCCCCAGTAATCACGGATATGGTCAGAGTAAGCGCAAACACGCAAACACACACACACACACACACACACACACACACACACACACACACACACACACACACACACACACACAGGTCTGGAGGATACTGGGTCAGAGCTGGGAGATCTGATGAAGATGAGGTGGGACACCAACAGTGGGCCTCTTCGCTTTCTGGTCAGCACACCGCTGTGCATGGGCATGTGTGTGTGTGTGTGTCTGTGTGCGTGTGTGTGAAGGGATCAGGTCTGATCTGAGCTGATTTTGTTGTCACTCTGCCCTCTCTGCAGCATCTCCTGACAGGTCATCACACCATAACCAGGAGAAAGACCAGCGAGACAGAGGTGGAGGGTGGGGGTCAGGGAAGATAGAAAGTAACAGGTTGAAGGGGAAGTGCATCTCGATGGCCTGATAATAGACTGTGTGAACGGTGGTCGGAAAAGATGCTAACTGTTTTTGGCATGAGTCTCGTCACATACTTTAATATTCCCCAGCTTTAAAATGTATAACCCCACTTCAACTTATTTTATTCCCAATTTTGTTTTACATAGTCATTTACATGGTTAGTTGTTTTTTTTTAGTGCCCTGAAAATTTTGACTTGAACGGATTAATCTTTTTTGGGATTATATTCTATCATACATTAAAATTTCCCAAGCATCTCTCCAAAAGCAAATAAAAAGCACAATCAGAAAGCGTCAATAACAGCAGCATATACTTTTTACAAAGTGATGCTCGAAGTAAAGGGCATGTTCGTTAAATTAAATGTACATTTACATTTTTTAAAGGTTGCCGGTTAAGTGGTACTAATACAAATTAATGGGTGCTTGGTTAGTTATTGTGTTTTTGACAGCCTCTGTATGTTCATGTGGGTGTTCATGTGTGTGTGTGTGTGTGTGTGTGTGTGTGTGTGTGTGTGTGTCCGCCAGTGTGTTTGTGTGATTGTGTGCATGCTGCACCTCTTTTAAGTGTTAATCAAGTGTTGTGACGTAGCCTTCTTAGATATTAATGTAACATACATCTATGCCAAATTAACAGCCAGCTGATCAGAAGAATAGTGCGTCAAATGATCTTTAAGATAATCTTTTTAAATGCCCTCATAAGGGTTTTTATTTAGTATGAGTGCCAATCCATCAGAAACCTATGGTGTCAACTGGACGCCTGCACAGTCTCATTCAGAGACCCAGTGCCTGAGGAGAGAGCCTGCAGGTGTCCTGCGATCACTGGGTCCAACATGGGGCTACTATCCACCAACCTTGGCCTATGTTCCAGCCGAAAAGGTCCACAGCACAGCAGCACTCATTAAATAGAATAGACCGAGCGGTCCAATTATTTGATTCTGCTATTAATTACTGGGTTGATGTTGTTGCCTCAAATATTATCCAAAGATCTACTTCTATAGATTCAGTCACTCATTCATTCACTCATAGATTAGTTACTGTTAATAATCATTATTGATCCCCACATCCGCCACCATCACACAAATGATCACCTCCATTGCTATAAGAATATTGTTAGTTTAATCCATTTTGCATATTTCCAGTCTTATTGTCCTTGTAAATATTTGTGTGTAAATTCAAGAAATCTCATATTTTTGGACCTGGTTGTTGTGGAGGCCCTGAACCATCCCTGAGTTATGCTGCTATAGGCCTAAACTTCTGGGGAAACTTCCATCATGCACTGAGCACTTCTCTCTTTTTCTCTGTGTCTCTCTTTCTTTCATTATGCAGGTATCTGTGACTCCATAGCTGCAGAATTATGATTATGATTATTATGTGAATAATAATAAATATAATATTAATAATAATATTAGAGGTTGCTGCTATCACTTATAACATCATTATTTCTATATCACTCTTACCATTTAAATATAACAACCAGTCTGACAGAGTTTAAATATGATGGTTACACAATTGGTCACGGTCTCTTTCATAGGTCATAGGTCAAGAAGTCATAAATCCAGCTGAAGATGCTAGATATATGACTTCCTGAGTCGAACCTCGTTCTGCTTTTCAATCTGAAAATAAATTCAGCTGAAGATGCTAGAGATATGACTTCCTGACAGGCAGGCCCCAGGTGGTCACATCTCCTCCCTTCTGATCCTCAACATTGGTACACCTCAGGGCTGTGTGCTAAGCCCCTTCCTGTATTCCCTGTTCACCCAAGACTGCACAGCTGAGCACAGCTTCAACACCATCAATTAGTTTGCCGACGACACAACCATCCTGGGCATCATCACAAACAACGACGAGATGGCCTACAGAGAGGAGGTAGGGTCACTGACGAGCTGGTTAAACGCAAACAACCTCTCTCTATCAATGTCAGCAAAAAGAAGGAGATGATTGTGCATTTCAGAAGACAGCAGGGAGGTGGACACCCCCCCATTCACATCGGCCGTGCTGAGATTGAGAGGCTCAGCAGCTTCAGATTCCTCTTTGTGCACATCACTAAGGACTTCTGCTGGACACTTCAACCACGGTCAAGAAAGATCATCAGCCGCTCTCTTTTCTTAGGAGACTGAGGAAATTTGGCATTAACGCCAGCATCCTCACAAACTTGTACCAGTGGAACATTGACAGCTTGCCGACATTGTACATCACAGCAAAAATCAATGCAGAGAGTGGCAGGGATGGCAGAAAACATCATCAAGGACCATAGCCACCCAGCACATATAACTGTTCACTCAGTTACCATCTGGTAGAAGGTAAAGGAGCAGGGCTGCATTCAGCACCAGATTTAAGAACAGTTTCTACCATCAGGGAGCTTTAGGAAGCCCATAACTTTCAACCCTGTGCACATCATTTTCGTGCCTTCTGGCACTTTATTTGAAAAAATGTGAATCACAACTGTTACACACAAGGTGCAATAACTAATCACACACAATGCATACAGTTAGAGTTCAAGAACTTTTGATTGTATATAGTCTTAGTTTAGCATTTTATTGCATTTTACTTTTTTTATAGTAAGCTCTTTTTACCTTGCTTTTATTTAAATATTAATCGGTTTCTTCTTGTCCAACACCTTTCATTGTACTGCTGACCTTGTCTTAACTGCATATGATAAATGCCTGCCACATTGAGTCTGGCTTTAGAGGTTTCTTCCAGTTAATGAGGGAGATTATTTCTCTCCACAGTCGCCAAAATGCTTGCAGAATGTGGGACCATGTTGGGTTTCTCTATAATTGTCACAACCTTAATATATAAAGAGCCTTGAGATAATGTAGCCTATATTGTCGCTTTACAAATACGATTGAATTGAATCGAAATGCTTTGGTAAAGAACTGAAAAACTACTGGTTTGAGATTAATTATTATTTGGTCCGATAAGAGCTGGTGCCAGAAGTGCAAATTCATCATCATACTACACTTGCTTGTAACATTTATATTTGTCACTTCCACCTCTGGACCCTGTTGACTGCTGTGGTCTTCATAATGAAGAAAGACTTATGTTCGATTCCTGAAAAACAAACTGAACATTTGTTTCATCTTGTTTGTCATGATCTGTAGGTATGGAGCATATAACATACCACCACTAAATGAAGCTGATTTCCGTTTGCAAACAGAAACAAACATGGTCCTGTTTTAAATTTTTTTTTACTGTATACAGTCGCACTAAAAATAAGTCATACTTCTTGAGACAAACGGAGATCGCTCTGTTTATTTCTCCATTACAGTACTCACACACACTCACACACACTCACACACACACACACACACACACACACACACACACACACACACACACACACACACACACACACACACACACACATGAAGGTGGTGTCCTTGTTTTGCATGAGGCAGGCATTGACTGTCTGGTTGATGGATCTGTTGTGCTTCTGGTGATGGAAGCCAGGAACACTACTCCTTGTCATGTACTCTATATAACTATGTGTTTGTGTAGGTGTGTGTAGCCATACATGCTTGTGTGACTGTGTGAATATGTGAGTGACTCAGATGTCCTCCAGTCCAGATGTACCTTGTTAAGGGTATTAGAGATCAAGTAAGTGATTGATCTACATGTCAGATGACTAAGTGGTACGTCTTTTCACACCCAGGTCAATTAAGAAGTATGCGTGTGTGCAACTGTGTGTGTATGTGTGTGTGTGTGTTTATGTGTGTTTCGGGAGGACAGGTGAATAAGGTGAGGGGAGAAGAGAGATTGACCATGATAATTGAAGAGGAGAAAGAGAACAATTGGTGGTGGAAGTGAGAAACATTGGCTGAGATCTAAGTTCAGCTTCTCTTTTAAAGCGGCCCTATACTTTTGCTTCTCCACCTTCTTTGCAGGAATTCTCTGCAAACATTGTCTTACATGCACAGTGGATCCAAATTATGGGAAATGAGGGAGGAACAACAAGACATTTTAGAGAGAGAGAAATTATCTGCAACTATTTTTGTAAATACTGGGTACATACTGTTGAGGATTTTTTTACCATCCTCACCCATTACTGTAAATACCACTATACATTATGTATATAGTGTATATTACACTATATCAGTACAGGAGAATAGGTCCTGTCTCATTCCACACATACTCCTCTCTTTGCAGTGACCAGGGTCAGGTTATAGATAAAGGGCCAACCAACAGTACATTGTAGTGTCTACGCTCAGGGACTTTCATATCTAACTCAGATGAGCCAGACAGAGAGGCACTAACTTCAACTCTTTTGCGTATTTCACCAGTGGCAAGACGTAAGGACTCAATGTGATTTAGGAATGCATACTTTAGGCTTAACTATCCAATAGGATGCAAACACCTACATGTTACATAGAGAGTGACAGCAATTCTAGCCATTCATGGTTGTGCTGTTAGAATTGGTGACGCAAGTAGAGGGAGATACAGGTGCAACTCAATATATTAGAATATCATGGAAAAGTTCATTTATTTTGATAATTCAATTCAAAAAGTGAAACTCATATATTATATAGATTGATTATATACAGAGTGAAATATTTCAAGTGTTTATTTCTATAAATTTGATGATTATGGCTTACAGCTAATGAAAACCCAAAATTCTGTATCTCAGAAAATTAGAATATTACAAAAGACCAATAAAACAATGCAATGCAAACAAACAGTGCTTATACATGTTCATGTATAAGCACTCAATACTTGGTCGGGGCTCCTTTTGAATGAATTACCGCATCAATGCGGCGTGGCATGGAGGTGATCAGCCTGTGGCACTGCTGAGGTGTTATGGAAGCCCAGGTTACTTTGATAGCAGCCTTCAGCTTGTCTGCATTGTTTGGTCTGGTGTCTCTCATATTCCTCTTGACAATAACCCATAGAGAATCTATGGGGTTCGGGTCAGGCGAGTTTGCTGGCCAATCAAGCACAGTGATACCATGGTCATTAAACCAGGTATTGGTACTTTTGGCAATTTGGTCAGGTGCCAGGTCCTGCTGGAAAATGAAATCAGCATCTCCATAAACCTAATCAGCGGATGGAAGCATGAAGTGCTCTAAAATGTCCTGGTAGACGGCTGTGTTGACTTTGGACTTGATAAAACAAAGTGGACCAAAACCATCAGATGACATGGCTCCCCAAATCATCACCGACTGTGGAAACTTCACACTGGACTTAAAGCAACTTGGATTCTTTGCCTCTCCACTCTTCCTCCAGACTCTGGGACCTTGAATTCCAAATGAAATTGACTTTCATCTAAAAAGAGTACTTTGGACCACTGAGCAACAGTCCAGTCCTTTTTCTCCTTGGCCCAGGTAACACGCTTCTGACGTTGTCTCTGGTTCAGGAGTGGCTTGACACGAGGAATGCAACAGTTGTAGCCCATGTCCTGGATACGTCTGTGCGTGGTGGCCCTTGATGCACTGACTCCAGCCTCAGTCCACTCCTTGTGAATCTCCCCCAAATTCTTGAATGGCCATTGCTTCACCATCCTCTCAAGGCTGCGGTTATCCCTGTTGCTTGTGCACCTGTTTCTACCACACTTTTTCCTTCCACTTAACTTTCTGTGAATATGCTTGGATACAGCACTCTGTGAACAGCCAGCGTCTTCAGCAATGACCTTTTGTGGTGTACCCTCCTTGTGGAGGGTGTGAATGACTTTCTTCTGGACAACTGTCAAGTCAGCAGTCTTCCCCATGATTGTGTATCCTACTGAACCAGCCTTAGAGACCATTTAAAGGCTCAGGAAACCTTTGTAGGTGTTTTGCTGATGAGAGTGGGACATCGGGAGTCTACAATATTGAACTTTTTCACTAATTTTCTGAGATACTGAATTTTGGATTTTCATTAGCTGTAAGCCATAATCATCAACATTGAAATAAATAAACGCTTGAAATATTTCACTCGATGGGTAATGAATCTATATAATATATGAGTTTCACTTTTTGAATTTAATTATCTAAATAAACAAACTTTTCCATGATATTCTAATTTATTGAGATGCACCTGTATATGGGGATGCTGTGGGAGACATCTTCAGACTTGGGGGTGACAATTGCTCATGTTACTCTTATATAGTTTCACTCTGTCTCCTTGATCCATCAAGTCTACATTAAAACCTTTTGCATAAGACATCAGCTGCTGCCTGAGTTATCCTTGCACCAGCTTCCAGAAAGTTCCATAACAGATACAGTGCTGTGAAACAAAAGTATAGTTTGCTGAGTTAACTGTGAAGTTTCCTAGAAGGTACCATATACCCTGTAAAAATGCAAGCAACAATGAAATGCCTACAGTGCAGTTTATTTGTCTTTTCCTCGAACATTTTCCAAGATGTTACTCTTTTATTCCTCATATTTAGGAAGAACAACAAATACTCCCAACCTCCACCCAACTTTGCCAATCACAGGTATGCTATCTCACACAAATCAAGTTCACTGGCACCTCGCATAACTCAGTCCTTTTTAGCTTAGTTCCTTATGATACAACATAATAGTTAAGCACTTAAAGCTCGTACCCTAATTCTTCTGAGGGCTATCCACTCAGACCACCTCACTAATATCTAGCATTCATTACACCGGCAGACGCATGCCAAGTGTACATGAGTGGTCACGTGATATGTGTTTTCAGGCATTAGAAATTAAAACAGATGCGGAACCAAAACTCTTGTGCGGAGAGAGGTCGTTTTCAAACTGTGATGGGATTGGATCGTAGGTGTAAAGTAGGAGTTGATGTTGTTGACTCCAAATTGAGGGTTATAGGCAAATAGCAGCAGGTCTTGAGAAGTGCTCGCCTGCAGTCTGAGATAGACCAATATCAACAGTATCTCAGAGACTTTCAATATTTGGGATGAGGTTCAACTGATAAAGTCATTGATAGCAGATGGAGATGACTTATTTAGCAAGAGAAAACAAGGCAGGGCGGCTTCCACAGCACCAAAACCCTTTCCTGTCTCAGACTAAGGTTAATTATGCATGTTTCATGTATGCATAGTAAATCCAAAGCTTTATTTTCTCTGGTGTGAAAAATTGGCAGTGTGGTAAAAAGAGACTTTGGGACAGTGCGACTTAAATGTAAAATCTACTACAGTGAACTTGTAAAAATAAAAATGTATAAATTGATGCATGCTATATTAGAAATAATGCAACATGGGGGATACTAGCGAGGCTGTAAAGCACAGCATCACTGTTGTATGAGCATAAGAACATGTACATATTTGTATTAATGTACAGGGTGACACGGTTTGATTATTGTTACAAACATAAGTCTACAAACATCCAGCTTTCCTTTTTGTTCAGTAATGCCTAAATCTACTCAATCGCCGCAGGATGAGATGAACAGAAATAGACATTTTTATCCATTCAAATAGATGGAGCTAAGAATAAACTAATACACAGCATAACCACCGTGTCTTCTGACCGACTATATTCAACCTCCTACCAGCCACTGGATGTTCTTTGAAAAGATAGAAAACACACAAATTATTCTCAGTCTTTGTAACCAACAAATCTGAATTCAGTAGTGAAGAGAGATATGTTAAATAAGCAGAGGTGAAACAGAGCAGGCATCTCCCCTGACTTTGACTCCGTCACACTGAATTGTGTATGAGGCTTTGGTCAACACTGTGATGTAATGATGCTGCAGTGTATTCCCCAGGGCGGTGGGCTGTCTGTAAGCCGCCATCAGCTCTAACAAATGAGCCTCTCTGCTGGGCAGGTGGCTGCACCTCCTCCACCTCCTTGCTGAGAAATTATCCTGGAAAGGGTTAACCCCCCACCCCACCACCTCCTCACACGCACACACACGCACACACACATTCCCCACATCCATTTGCAAATGATCTGGCTTGTCTGCATATTGTCAGTTGCAGCCGGCCAGGCCATTCATCACCTGTCGGCGACTCCCAGCGCCCTCAACACTTAATTGTTCCCTCTCTGACCTACAGAATGGAGAATGATGTTCTCTTTTACTTGAGAAAGAACGAAAGAAACAACAAACAAACAAACAAAGAAATAAAGACAGAAAGAAAGGAGGAAAGAAAGATGGAGATTCAGTGACAATGCTGGTCACTCTCCTTTTTCTTTTCTCTTTATCTCTTCTTCTCTGTCCATACATCTTTTCTGTGTTTCTAGGTCAGGTTAGGGGAGAGAAAGTAAAGGACAAGGAAAGGAGACAAGGACAGGAGAGGAGGAAAGAGCAGGAATCCTACTGTATAACTGTATTATTGTGTGCTTAATACAAAAGATGGCCGTGTGTGTTTATGAAAATGTGTTTATGTTATCATCATGACATCTGCATCTCTTTTCAGCTGGGTTGAGCTTGTGTCCCCATGTTTTCCTTATTTTTCTTCTGGTATTTTCCTCTATTCCTGAACCTGTCTTCTTATTGTCTTTCTATTCATTTAGTTACCTCGATCTCTCTAGCCCTGTCTCTCCTTCCTTATAATATAATCATGTGGTGTCATTTTTGGTTAAAATGTGAATGGTATTCTTAAATATCAGTGATTAATGGTTGGTGCTTAACAGACTCAACATGAACAGATCCATTCTTTTAAAATGTGTCTATCAACGTCCCCTGTGACCTCTGACCCCAGCCAGCTCCCCATACATTACCAAGGAAAAACAATCTATTAAGCATGAAGCAATTCTACTGTTGCAAAATACTATTTCAAGTCAGCTGCAGTTTTATTAAAATTTTAATGTTCTTCACTGGGGTAAAAGAGCAGATCAAGGCTGCACTCCAGGGCATGATGCAACACTGTGTTCATGTGTGGTCTGAACTGATGCATCAACCTCTGACATCTACCATGAGGTGGATCCTTCTTCTTGAAAGGGGAAGTTTAATCAGAGGATGGAGGTCCACACAGCGTGTTTCTTTGACAGAGCACTAGGGAGCTAGCCTGATGTTGTCATACTCATAATTCTAGTCAGAATATGAGTCTGATACCGCTCCATTGGGCTGTGATTATGGGGCGTGTTTCAACCGAACCAGGAAAAAAAATGCGTCTTCGCTCAATTGGATAGACCTACAACCAATCAGAGCAACGTAGTATGTGACGTATGTTAAATAAGCGACCATCGGGGCCAGCTGATTAAACTTTTTCCGAATCCCGTAGGAAGGACGGCAAAAACATCTTTTCGATCTACAAATGCCTTGATCGCATTTCTCTGTTCCTCTTTCAAAATGAATGTGCTGTCGATGTCTCCTAAAACAGACTCAATGGCAGCATCTACACATCTCAGCTCTCCAGCGGCAGGCATGTTTGTGGAAAACAAATTCAACCCAAGCGCTCTTTGATGACGTAGTCGATTACGTAACTGTTGATCATCTGTCCATCGTCATATAAAGCCCTCGACAATTTGATTGGTCCGAACAGCTTCTGTTCGGAGATAATTTCTCCCCAACGGAGCAACTCCAGACCAAACTTCCCGACCGAAAATGTTGTGGGTGGGGCTAAGTTCGTCTGGCACCCAGGCTACTAGGGAGTACTTCATCATAAAAGTCCAACGTGTGGGTTTCGTTGCTATCATAACAATAGCTCAACAACATATCACCACTTTTGCTTTTGTTTATAAACTAGTATCTCCCCTTTTCTTTTTATTACTATTGTTTTGTAGTTTTACAATGAGCACCAACCAGCATATGCCTACTGGAGAGCCCTAGAGCAAGGAGTCATGTTATTGTGTGTTGATTACGCAGCTAAGAAACTCTTGCAACGCCTTCAGGAAGAGCCATTAGATGTTAAGCAGTGCCAATGACAAGAACATCAAAAATGCATTCCTCACACCGTCACACCAGCAGTAGCACACTGGTATGTTGACACACGGCAGGCTAGCTCCATTGACTCTAGATTGTGACTCTATCTGCTGCAGCCTCAGCCGAAATCCAGAGCCATCAGACAAGGCTTTTTTTTAGCTAACTGTCCACTGTTGGCGAGTCTGTGTCACTTTATCCTCACATTTCTGTGCTTGCCTGGCAGAGGTGTGGTTTCTGCTGTTGTAGTCCCTCCATCTCAAGGTTGGACGTGTTGTTCATCCCGAGATGCTTCAGAAGAATGGTTATCTGAGTAACTGTAGCCTTTGGCGCCCATCAGCCGCACTATTGTTAGGAATGCATACTTTAGGCCTAACTATCCAACAGGATCCAATCACCTACAGTTGCAATCAGAAATATTCAACCCCCTCACCTCAAAAGACATTAAAGTGATGTGGATGAAAGAGAATGACAATAAATGACAAAAAAACGAATTAAACAACAAAATATATTTATTGATATATAATTGAGTTATTTTAACAACAGAAGTTAACTTAACTTTGAAGTTCAAATGAAAAAAGAAACTCTTTTAACACATGTGCATGTACTTTGTGGCGCATCCTTTAGCTTTTGTAGCTTCTAACAAACGTTTAAGGTAAGTGCTGACAAGCTTCTTACACCTCTCAATCAGAATCTTTGCCCATTCTTCACGTGCAAAAGCCTCTAGCTCAGTGATGTTTAATGGCTTCCGTGCTGCACCTGCCTTCTTTAAATCCGACCACAATTTTCAATCGGATTTAAATCTCGTGACTGAGAAGGCCACTTAAAGACGTTCAAGTATTTTTTTCTCAACCAAGCTTTGGTCGATTTGGATGTGTGCTTGGGATCATTGTCTTGCTGGAAAGTCCCATGATCACCGAGGTTTCATTTGTCAACAGAAGGCATCACATTCCTCTTTACAATGGCCTGGTATTTCTGGGAAACCATGATGCCAGGTGCACGATCAAGATTGCCAGTTCCTGCCGCAGAAAAACAGCCGCACATCATCAATGACCCACCATCACCTTCTGGTCATAAGCCTCTCCTTTCGCACGCCAGACATACCGCTGGTTCATATGTCCAAACATTTCCAGTTTGGTTCCATCAGTCCATAGAACTTTCACCCAAACTTAGTCTTATCCAAATTCCTCCTGGCATATTCTAATCGACTTTTGATGTTCCTTGTGGTCAAGAGCTGAGTGCGTCTTGGAGTCCGGCCATGAAGTCCTTGTTTATTCAGTGCACGTCTTATAGTTGCCACTGAAGCACTTGTACCAGCCTTCATCAGGTCATCCTGTAGGTGTCTTGCAGTCACACAGGAGTTTCTCTTAGTTGTTCTGACTAAGTTGCTGAGGGCCCTTGATGAAATGTTGGGCTTTCTTCCAGGGCAAGGCAGGTTTGAAGCTGTTCCATAAGTTTTAAACTTCCTTATAATGCTTCCAATGGTGTCTCTTGGAATATGACATTTCTGGGGAATCTTCTTATACCCAAGGTGTGATGAAATAATCACCTCTCTCAGCTTTTGTGGAAGCTCCTTAGTCTTTCCCATGATTGCAACTCACCTTGAATACCTTCATGGGTGGGGTTTATATACACATCACAGCTGAAGCAATTGAAGGATCATATATAGTTCCCAAAGGCTTAATTATGTTTCAACTCCACTTTAGGCCATAATAACTGTCAGACAGCTTTAAAAACAACAATATTATATGGGGGTTGAATAATTGTGACATGGCTATCTTAAATATGCATATACATATATATATATATCAAAATATACTGTTACACACAAATACTACATCATGTATTTTCTGTGTTGATTTTATGTATTACTCAACTCATAAAGAAGTCAACCGAAGCAGAATCATGCTCTTTGAAAAAACTTTAATCGATAAATCCTTAAAATCTTTGGGGGGTCGAATATTTCTGATTGCAACTGTACATGTTACATAGAGAGTGACAGCAATTCTAGCCATTCATGGATGTGCTCTTAGAATGGGGGACGCAAGTAGAGGAATTATGGGGATGCTGTGGAAGACATCTTCAGTCTTGGGGTGACATTGCTCATGTTACTCTGTTAGCGTTTGTATATTGATCCACCTTCTGGTCTCCTTGATGCCTCAAGTCCACAATAAAACCTTCTGCATAAGACATCAGCTGCTGCCTGTGTTCTCCTTTCACCAGCTTCCAGAAAACTTCCATAACAGTCATGACATGTGCTTGGTGCATTGTTCTAAAGGTTTGTATTTAGTCTTGTTATTCTTGGGTGTGTTTTTGCGGTGTCATATAATAAACCAATCAGAGTGCCATCTCCAATTCCCTTCAGAACCCAGATGAGCTCACACCTTGATACCATAATGGTAGATTTCCCAGAGAGTAGGACAACACTTGCAGAGGATCTTGCTGATCATCTGTGTGTAACAAGTAAACTGGCTGTGCAGCCGCCTATAAAGCATATGCATATTATACTTTCTTGAAATAACGGAAATACTGCACCACTTAAGATCAGCTTTTTCTTTACGGTGCCTGCAAGAATGTATCAACAATGCTGCTGAGTCGCTCACATTTTAAGACCAACTCTTCCATAGGCACCCAGGTAGGCGCAAGTGCATTTGCTATTTAAACAGTGTTGAAAACAATAACTGTGTTTGTCTGAGTAGTGAACTTTTACATTTCTAGGCTTCATTATAAGAAAATTACCACATATCATAAAGTTTAGACTTTTTTCATAATAAAAAAATTACTTCTTATATTCTGAATTTATTATCCAAATATTAAACATTTTCTTCACAAACATGAAGCAGGTAAAAAATCTAAGTCTACTTTGCCAGATTGAGTTGTATAAGAACATATGTATAACTACAACACAGTAGGGTTAGGGTTAAGCTGTACATAGAGACAAGACTTTCAGCTGAGGTCAGTGTGTCTGACTCAGTACAGTGAAGTAACAGATGGTACAGAGGCTGAAAACATTGTACTTATCCATCCATCACCTTCACTTCCACACTCACTCGACACCCCTCCCTCCAGCCATCATCAGCATGACATCAGTAAACACTTGCAGTGGTTGGAATGAGTGGTATACCGTCACATAGTTAGCCAGGCCTGGCCATGGCTGCCACCATTGTATATTAATACGGAAGACAATTTATAATTGATGGTCCAGGATTAGTTGGGAGTGCTGGTCCCAGGACTGCGTCCTGCTCCCTGCACTGACATGGCGACTACTAACAATACTGGACATGCCTCGATCCCCTCTGCCCACCCAGCACCCATTATAATAATATATTCAAGGATTTAAGGGGTTTTATCTTAGACACACATAAATAATGAATAGGCCATTTCAAAATTTAATTGCCCCGAATTAAATGATTTAAGATAATGTTTCTTTTATAAATTTGTAATAAGGCCAGGGGGCAAGAGGGGGAGGAATACATGAAATAAACCTTTTTCCCTTCCAACAAGCAGGAGAGGAAGAATAGATGGATGATGACCCGGCGAAGAGTATGGCTGCATCTGAAGAGAGAACGCTCAAGAACTACACAGACATACAGGGGCTGAGAAATTAGATGAAGTTTAATCTCTGACTTTTAGATGTAGACAGCTTCAGGACATTCCATATCATCTGTAGTTTGTATTGTACACTCTGAGAGAGAGATAAACATACAGTGAGATGGTGGGGAGACGGCTGGATAGCAGTGTACCTGCTGAGTAGTGTGGTTAAAGCTAGGAGCTTGGATGCTCATACAATAACACTCAGAAACACGTTTGTACTTCTATCTTAGTGAGGACACTTACTGACATAATAGACGGTTAATACTTAACCATCTAAACTTAATGTCTAACCCTTACCTAATTCTAACCCTTAAACCAAGTCTTACCACTAAAACAGCCCATTGAAACATAGAGGACCGGTCAAAATGTCCTCACTCTGTAGGGTCTATTCTTAAAATGGTCCTCACAAAGATATAAGTAGAGGAACACACACACAGTGGTACCGAGGTCTTTATCAAAAGCAGCACAGGTTGGTGAAAGTACATGATTGCATAAAAAAATACAGATTTGTGATGGAAAAGTTACAGATCAAATGTGATAGAAAAGAAGAGCATCATGTGGTCACTTTCACATCCAAGCTCATGTTAACCCAACTCTCATTTTACAATAAGACCCTATACATACCTGGTAGTAACATGCGGGTTTTGTGTTTCGATCACAAGTGGACATCTCTAATTACAGGTGTGCACCCACTCAGATTGGATAGCGATCCGATCACGCCAGACCCAGGTGGTCAGGACCACATGTCTATTCTTTAAGCAGTGTGAACACGAATGTGGTCCTGGCCACATTAATGGACCGCCTACGGTTTTAGCGGAAAATACACTGGAGGCATCATTTAAACTGTAGCAATAGACAGCAACAACAACAGATGCAGTTTTTTCAGCCATGAACGCATCGTCTGTGTTATTTTGATTTCTTCATTTTCTCCCTGCAGCTTCCCGCAATTCATTTCATCTTTGAGAGTATAAATGATGGACAGGTTAGATTATTTGAATATAGGGTGGGGAAGTGAGTTTCGACCTGAGATCCGAAACGCACCCAGAGCTGTCCACTTGTGATCCGACCACAAAAAACACATTAATACCAGATGTGTACTGGGCCTGAGTGGCTGATTTTACATTAGCAAGCGGTGGCTCACAGCAGATATGGGTCTGCTTTTTGGAAGGTTGAATATGCCGAGTTAAAAGGTTAGACAACAAATCAACGGTGGCGTTTCCCCATACAGTATTAACCAACCATTATTTCTGAAAACAGCATCCTAGAGACCAGGGACAGTTCACTTTAATTTCTCCTTAACATTCAGCAGTCTTTTTTTTTTTTAAATATGCACACTGGTCATACTGAGAAGTTCAAGATTTTTGGTGAATACTTAATAGTTATTGTCTTTCTTAGAATTAAATGAGAAGATCATTAACACTCTCACCTGTGTGTTAAGAACTGGAACCCAGGAGGTTTTTAACCTTACATCAATACAGTTTCATGTTCATGTTCATGTTGGGATCTGAGCTAAAAAACATTATTGGACTTATCTTTAAGATGGTCAGTCTAGCAGAGCTTCAGACGCCCTCTGCAGTGAAAAGAAAACTGACAAAAATGTGATGAGCAGTCTCCGTCGGTCAAGCCTTTATGGTTTATGACAGCTGGACATCACTGACATTCTGTTAGCAGTTTGTCAAACATCATTTAAAGGACTCAGAGCAAAGGGTCTAAGATTATCTGATCCAATGAAACAAAACATCAACACCACACAACAGATACTGCTCATCACCTGATTAATAACATCTGTAAGGCAAAGCATGTTGGGGGATGCATCATGTTATTGGGTGGCTTCTCAGCAACAGAGGGAGGGAGACTGGTCAGAACTGAGTGGGGGACGAATGCAGCCAGATACAGACATGTGAGGTAAACAGCCCACACAACACTGGAGTGTCTTAAAGACAAGCCTGATTGTCCTCCATTGTCTAGACTTAAACCCCATAGAACATCTGTGGAGAGAACTAGAGACGTCAGTTCACAGACACTTTACATCCAATCAAACGTAACGTAAGGGGACATCAGTCACAACGAATGAGAGAACTGTCTAAATCCAGGTGTGCAAAGCTTGTAGACTTAACTAAGAAGATTGGAACTGTAACTGCTTCCAAAAAGTCCTGAATTATGGGTCTGAAGAGTTTAGTTAATGGGAGATTTCCGTTTTTAGCATGATGGTTTAGAGAGAGTGTAGTTTGATGGGCAAAATATCAGTTTACATCTACAACCCAATAAGGTCTATAGCCAGTGCAGATCTGTCAGGCTCATGTATCCCTGATCAGTGTTTAAAGCAGAGCTGATAACAGTAACTGATCAGTTAAAACAACAGGCTGTAAATCATATTTACCGTTTGTGTGGCATCTGCACAAAAACGAAGAATGAAAACTGCTAATAGGCTGCAACAAAGCAAGAGCAGGAAGACGAGCTAACAGCACAGTGAGTGTTATCAGTGCTTGTTTCTGATTTGTAGAACTCAACTGACCCCTTTCTCCCCTGAATATCTGTGTCCTTCCATGTTCTACACATCAGACACCACTCAGCAGATGCACTTCAAACTTGGCGGGTGAAAATCTAACGACCACAGGAATAGTTGATTGCATTTGCGGGTACCACGGGTTTGTGTTTTCTTTTCAACTGAGAAAACAATCACAGATGATGTTGCTGATTACACCATCAAAGTAAAGTTCACACTCCAGCTTGACAGGCACTGCACTAGTTGACAAGATAGAGGTGAAGGATGCTAAATACAGTATATGTGAGCTGAAGTGGGACTGCCCAGACAGGTGTACAGGTTTGAGACAAGTGAATTCACCTTCTCAAAACAACCCACTGACCATGGGTCCCTAATTAGCCTGGTTCGTTTTGAACAATGTACCAGGATATTTACTGTTTAACCTCAGAGCAACAAGAGATGACTATTATTCTCTTATCTTCACAGTGAAGTAAATATTGATAATGGGGCTCCACTGTGTTCCTGGTCCAATTTTGTGAGGCTAAACTTTTTCCTTAAACAACACTATTACATCATCATTCTAATGGAAGAGAGACCGTTTTGGGAACAGTAGATTGTCAGAATAAATTAAAATTACACCAACAAGTGTCTCCTGAGCTTTTCAACTACATATCATGCTCTTCATCAGCATTCAGCAGTTTGCTAAATTTCTCCCAAAGAGTTGGTTTAGAAATGTACATGTGACTCAGATTAAATATGAAACTTTTGTGACATGGTAACAAATGGTCATACATGATTGGAGGATGGTAATCTGCTGACAGTTGACCCTGACTGGATTAGGAAGGGGTTAGACTCAGGGAGTCAAAAGATGTCTGGAAAAAGACGCGAGGACATCCAATGCATCGAAAGACATTAGCATATACCTCACCTCCTTCTTTTACGGGTAGGGCTTTCTGAGCCCAGATATTCACCGACCACTCAACTATAATATTCGAACATTTATTCGAACAGTGGGAAAAGATACGTATTCCACCTGTCATGACTTGCTCTGAGGGCAAACACTGTCAGCTTGACCCATTGCATGCCCTCTTCATCTACCAGCAAGTCAGTAATATAACGCAATATAACGTTGTTTTCTTAGGAAAACAGAGGACGCTAACAAGCAAGACGAATTATGGGATTGAGATCCTGTGTCTGCAGGGAGGGTTAATGATAATTGTACATTAAGTGATCAGACTTGAGGAAGCGGCCCTATGATGACCAATTGTTGTGACTTGGGACACCTGAACCAACATGTTCCGATGGAGATGAAATGTGGCCAAAGGCTCAAAGATGAACTCTGTCAAATAGTATCAATCATGTATTGTCAATGTACCACAGTACTGAATGTGGCTCCATAGTATGGTGAGTGATGATAAGTGTTTTCAGTAAATGGGTAAAACTGACAAACCCCATGACCACACACACTATTATAAAGGTCCAATGTAATAAGTGCTAAGCATGAAAGCCTGTGCATCAAATGTGAGTTTTTCAGTCAGTATTGGCATTGTATCAGTGTACAGTTAGTTAACACTGAGTCCTGTATATCGCTGTGTAACACATCAGTCCCTTTAAGTCACATCCAGATACTCACTCTAACATGAACTGAATACAATCATAAAGATACTTTAAAAACAGGAAATAAAACAGCTTTTTAAGATGGGCTGTAGCTACCTAATTGTTATTCAGCCTGAAATTATTTGAAGCAGAGAAAAGAAAAAAAAGAGGCCAGCGATGGTCATAATTCAGCAGCACACCCCAAGATGCTCCATAGAAAATGATTGTCAACTCAAAATAAAGTGGACACGTATGGAGAAAAACTGCAGTAATAAAGCAACGGCTTCACATGTGTACAGAGGGTTTGGCTTTTGTGGAAATAACATTCGCCTAACTCTATTTTGTTTTTTTTATTCATCTGATGATCCGCTGGGACCTGTTCTGCACCCTTCCCACCTGCCACTAAAACCTTTCAGTGCAAACCTACATTTCAAATTTAAACACACACTGATTTGAATGTGAACATCGTTGTTTCTTTCAGCTTTGATATTTCTGAGTCGCTTTAGAGACACAAAAATAAATAAATAGCATGGGCTGTGGCTGTAAGCGGAATATATTTATTCACTCCTTTCTTTGGGAATCTCTTCAGTTCGGCTGGCACTTTGGTCGGCCATTTCCATTTGGCCTTTCTTGTTTGAACTTTCAGTGGAGTCCAAAGCTGAATGAACATCTTTGCTGACCCTCTCCTGAGTCTCCTCCTGCACTGGCTTTCCATTCGCCTCCATCCTGTACACCACCTTCTCCCCATTCAGGAGATGACTGTGCTCTTCCACCTGGATCTCCTGGCCTTCCTCCACCTCCTCCAGTTTGTGGAGGATAATAGGAAGCTTTGCGTCTGGTTCAGTATTCTCCAGCAAAGCGATATCGCTTTCCTCATAGTGAGGCAATGGTGCATCCTCCTCCAGCTTCTGTTGGAAGTGCAGACGTTTAGCTCGTCCACTTGATGACACCTTTTCCAGGATCTGCTTCTCAGCCAGACGCAGCTGGATGGCCACACGGGAGTGCAGGGAGAGATCACTTTTCTCCAGCATGAAGCAGTCCTCCTGTATGAGACCAGGCCAGGAGATAGGAAGCAAAGAAAACAAGAGAACAAAAAAGAAGAATTTCACAAATTTGATTCGGTAGATCTTGTTGGATCTTTGAACAGGATCCTTCAATCCACAGAAGGAGGGGTCCTAAAGTAAACTAAAAACTACCTGGTATCAAAGAGCTGACAATTACACCGTTGATTGTGGCCTTCAACAAAGGTATAAACACTTTTGGCTGTAGACGTGTTCTACAAAATTCAATCCTTACAACCCTAAAATGTATCTGCAAACAGAAAACTCTAATCTAAACCTTTTCAAATAAGTTCAACTCCCGTAAACTGACCTCTGAAGTGGTCTTATAGGTCTTGAGCAGCAGAGCAGCTCGGGTCTCCAGGAAAGTCCACAACTTGATCTCGTTCTCCCAGCTGACAGGGAACTCACTGTTGCCCAGGGTGAAGATCTTATTAATTGCATGGTCTCCGAGCAGGTAGTCCTTTAATTCTTCTGAAATGAAGCTAAATGTTAGCCTCTGTTCAAATGAAACTAAAACATAGATTAAACAGGGACACACTGCCTGCATCACATGTGAATAATGCGTGCAATATGCTTGTGGAATGACTTGGTTTTTATTTTGATGCCAATGTTAACACGTTTTTGGCAACAGAGTTTTGTGTCTCAGAAAAAGTGGTTTGTTTATCTTTCATTGGTCTATGTGGGTAATAACTTCAGTTAAAAATTATCGAAAGAGGAAACAAATATTCTTCTCACATGACACAAAAAATACCTCAAAAGGTGTGAGACTGTGCCTTTTTATGTGATCAGTGTTTCTTTGTCCCATCCTTCTATCAAAGATGTGTGGAGCCATTCATAACCTTCCACACCATCAGACAGTCTTTATCCAACTTCCTGTCATCTCTTCACTTTAACATGGCTTAGTTACATGGGAAGATGAAAGCGCCCTAGTTGTGTGTGCACACTATTCCATCATGTCGCATCTGTTAGGACACACACACACACACACACACACACACACACACACACACACACACACACACACACACACACACACACACACACACACACACACACACACACACACACACACACACACACACACACACACACACACACACACACACACACACACACACACACACGGACCATTTTAGAGATCAACATGCAGCAAAAAAGTGAATAATATATCAAGCGGGGTCATCAAGACGAGTTGTGTGAAAGAGGATGTGGCCTTGTGTGGTTGGGGATTTATGACACCGGTGCTGTTCTGCATACATGCCGATGAATATTGCAAACTCCCAGCGGATTTCTCCTTCCACACATCTGGTGGCCTGCCTTGATCAATTAAGCAGCTTGGGAATGGACAGGCCTAGCTCTTCCCCTTTCCTTCTCCTCTACCTCCACCCCCTCTATGTCTCTTCCCCTCTGCTGGTGTTGCGGAGGAAGCAGTCACTTGGCGTTGGTCCCGGAGGAGCGTCAGATACTGTGGCGGGCTTTGTTTTAGAGTACGATACCAGGTTTGTCGATTGGAGGTTCCACAGGGAATGTCCTGCTGCTGACGTGTGTGTGTGTGTGCATTTCTGTCAGCGTCTTACCTTCCGTCATGCAGAAGACTCTGAGGAAGGCTAGGAGCTGGGCTGAAATGGGGGGTTCATTACAGTGCAGAGCAAAGACACAGGACCTGAAAACAACAGCATACACACCAAGTTACATGTCAATACACACTTCTAAGAAACAAGAGGCCAAATATAATATTTAAATAGGTCCACTGTTTCAATCATATAAAGCATACTACATCCTGGCATTCTAAACAGAAGGCAGAGAATGCCTAAGATGATGAACTTCAACCTCATGTCTGTGATTTGTGAATATGGGCTATACAAATAACAATTCATTGATTGATGTACTTTGTATATTCTTTTAAAAAATCCCTATAAAACACATGAAAAACAAAAATAATGTTAAACTATGTATGAGTGAGATGTCAATTATACAACTATGGATACTGTATTTCAGTTCCCAGTCTATTCGGAACAGGGCCATTAAGGAACACCACAGCTTCCATCACCTTCATCAGAACCTCTTCAAAACTCTGTAAGAGCAGCAGCTCCTAAGTAAAAAATTGGCTGGAATCACAAGTAAGTAAATGGAAAGACGCAGTTAACAACTTGTATTAATGAGATGATTAGTCACAGGGTTAGAAATTTAGCCTGTTTGTTTAATGTTAGATAGTGGAGAAAAACTAAATTATTATTATGCAATAAAAACAGCCAAAGATACTCCCCCATATTTATCAAGTTATGTTATTTTTGTTTACTAATGCAGTGTATTACTGTTATTGTTAATGGTGGAGGGCGGAACTATCATATAAAAAAGATTTCAAACAGAAATGGGCTTCATCTTGTTATAGAAAGTATAGAATGTAAAAGTGAGGCAATATTCTGCTCTGTCGCATCTGTCTGTGAAAATAACGTTAGTGTTGCAGTTTGAAGGACAAAAAATCATTACATTATTCGCCAATCTCTTTCACACAATATTTGTTCCTGCTTGAGCCAAGCGATCGATGTTGCGTTGGGCAGCACAGGGTCGACATTATTACACCACACAAACACATTACAGCCAGCGCACTATTACATTAGTCCTCTGTCCAGCTCAGGGAAATGTCTTTGTTGTGTCTGTGTTTAAAAAAAGTTGTTTTCAATGAACCAATGATTTTTGTTAAAGAACAGTCCGATGTGTTCACTTATTTCCACTTTTTCAGGGAGTAACACAGTTGAGGTGAAATGAGAAAGGAGTGTGATGATAGCAGCCGCTCCACATCTTGACAAGGCCCTGACACTGAGAGTATTAGTGTTTCCTTTGAAAATGATCTACGAGCATATCTGTCAGTTTAATAGAGCGCCCCTGCAACAATGGGGAATGTTTCATTTAATTTCCACTGTTGAGATTTCGACTGTCATCAATAAGAGATTAAAAGGCGTCTGATTAAAAAATGCAGAGCAGAGGATGCTGCATAAAATTAAGAGGCTAATGATAAAATGATTAAACTTCTTGGTGATGAAAGTGTTGGGACTGATGGGAAGTTGATTCTTGGTGGGGAAGAAAAGAAAAAAAAAAAAAAGATATGCTGCAATATTTATATTATGTTTCAATTATGCCGAAGGGGAGGCCTAATTGGTTGAAATATCTATTGTTGGAAGACAAACGTGCACCACGGTTATATGAAGGATACATGGAGTTGGTCGTGAGCCTCGAGCTCCCCTTGACCCATATTAAAGACTTCAGAGTAAAATGCTTCAGGCTTAGTTTGCAGTTTCAGTCACTCATTAGAGCTGAACCCATCTTTGCAGATAAGAAGCAGAAGAGGAGGAATTGTTGTCCTTTTCAAATAAACACTTGTGTAGAGTGTCATTAAGGAGGGTTTGGACGTACGCTGGGATGCCGGCTCGCGCCAATACTTCAGCCTTCATGGCGTACAGGCGCTCGCTCTTACTGACACCCAGCTTGATCTTCACTCGGTCATGGGCGTTGTCCTGGTAGAAGAAGCCGTTGTGGATGACAAACTCAGCATTTGACCTGGTGCCATAGAAGATGTAGATCTACAAACAGAACATGAAATAAAAAATTTCAAAAAAAATATTTATATCAGTTTTCATCCTCTGCAGGCTGTCTGTCGAGAAGAGATGGTTACACAGACGCATGCAGGCACGCACAGATTTCATGTGTGTGATCTCTGATGCAAACAAGGACAATGAAATAATCTTTACATGAACAGAAAATATCCCTAACAGACGTGGATAGAAATTAGTGAAGCATTTTACATGAAGTTTGTAATGTGTGAGAGGAGTAAGAGCAGGAGAGGAAATGCCACAGTCCCTCAGAATCGTCCTTGCGGTAATGAGAGCAAGGCAACAAGGGACTCTCTCTCTCCTCCATACTTTTAGCTGGCTCTCTTCTCACTTTGCTAAGCTGCTGACATCAGTAGCACTGATAAGGGGTGTGTGTGCAGAATGAGTTGCATAGAGAGACAGCAAAGTATGAGCAACAGTAACCTGTTCATTCTCCTTGTAGTCCTGCAGCGCCACACATTCACATCGGTCGTCCTCCAGGTTGTACCCAGTGGTGATCTGCAGATCAAGAATTACCTTTACTCATCAATCCTCACCGCTGCTCAGAAAACATTTTCTATGTTCATCAAAACAACGTCTTCCACTCACCAGCGGCCAGGACTGTTTTTATTAATTAATTTTATCTTGCGATAGTGAAACTGCTCAAACTGCTAAGCTCATTGTTGGAACTGTTGGGTTACTAAATAATCTATAAGGTCGCGACCTGAATATATAAAGTGCCTCGAGATAACGTATTTTATGATTTGCCACTATAAAAAATTAAATTGATTGAAAGTACTGGAACATGTACATTTATCACAATACATGGACAAAGTGTCCACAGGTTTCAATATAAGAGCCTTAAAGCCTTGTTTGTAACCCTAGCAACTGTCCAAAAAACGTCCATCAATATAAAATAGTGTGTGTATTTATGTTTACCAGTCCATTTGTGTGGTTACACATGTCCCACAGGGGGATGAGAGCCAGAGTGACGCGGCTCCCGTCCTCAGTCGGGATCTGGTTCTGACGGGTCATCACTGAAGACACCGCCCACCTGTCACATACATCGACTTATCACTGCTCAGTACTGTTGCGTTTATTTACTCCACTGGCATGGATCATGTGATCAGTGTGAGAGGGAGAGTTTTTCAAATCAACTCTGGTATTACCATGTAGAGAGAAGGCTTGCATCCGATGAGGAGGGAGAGAGATGGAGTGAGAACAGAGGAGGTAAAGATGGAGGGAGAAGAGGGACTGAGGGCCTGGTTCTCTCATCAGATCATTCTGTTATATTACAACTGGACTTACTGAGATCTGGGAACAATCAGACAGGCCTTTAAACCATCCTTGGTGAGCATCATCGTGTACCACTACTGATGATAACCGTAATTTTTTCTCAAAGTAGTAATTAATATCATGTTAATTATACATATCCTATAAAATACATATGCAATAATTCTAGTAATAATCCAGTGCCTTGTATCTGTCTATGATTTCCTCCCTTGTAAATGAATCAGCTGACAGCTATTCAATATTATGTTATATGATATACTATAAATAATAATAGTTTATGAAATTTAAAGAGGGGGGGGTGAAATTATGTGAAAATACTGAACTGTCATGCAAAACGAAAGGATCGCGAGCATGCGAACACTAGGGTGCTCGCAATCCCCCCCCCCCCCCCCCAAGGTTGTTGTGAAAAAATGACCATAATACATTGAAATGATATTACACATTTGGTATAGTCATTAATCATAATTTTTAAATCCTTATTTATGGATAAAATACTACATTTGTGGGGCTTTCTTCCAGCTTGCCGGTGAACCACAAGGCATTCTGGGTACCCCTAGGTTTGAAGTGAGGGTGTGAAAAATCTGTTTGGAGGGGTTAGGAGCCTACCCCTCCGGCCCAACAGGTATTGGGACAGTATACCCTACACGTGAATAGGCCTGTCACGATAACACATTTTTCTGTGCGATTAATTGCCCCAGAAATTATAGCGATAAGCGATAATATTGCCGTTTTGACACCATTTTCAACTTATATAATGATAATGGCATAATAATGCAAGTACACCCTTTCGAAGATCAATAAACTTTTATTTTTAAAGAACACTGGAACTGGACATCTGGAAGACATTTAAGAAAGACTTTTTTATTGCCAAATATATGAACTGTTTAAAGTAGATTATAAATATAAATAAATACAAAAACTTTTTAACTTAAAACTATGAATAATATATGAACTGTTAACAAAAGTTTACACTATACTTAAATAAATAAAAATAAATACAAAACAGACGCACTCTGACTCGTGACTGACTTCGGTGCCTGAGCCAATTGAGACCCCGTGTCTCCGCGGAGACCCCTGTGTCAGACCGCTCGGAGACCCCCGTGTCTCCGCGGCTGGGGCTGTCGCAGGCAAGCTTCCGCCCGCCTTCGTCCCCCCGAACGCTTTTGTGAAACCTTTCTCGCCGTGGTCTCCGTTCCTCCCGCCCCGAGCCTTTCCAAGCCGACCCGGAGCCGTCGCGGCGCACCACGGAGGAAATGCCCCCGGCGGGGGGGGGCCAGCGCTTGGGAGAGGGCTCGCGAGGAGATCCTCCCACACCTGCACGGGAGCCCTGACGCACGCGGGGCGCGAGCAGCGCGGAGACAAGAGTCTGTCCACCGGCAGCCGCGGCCGACTGCCGGATGGGATCTGCATCGATCTCATTTTTAGCCTTATGCGAGCGGAGTTGACGGAAATCCGTCATAGCGACGGAAAACTTTAATCCCTGAATTTATTGCAGCCGGCAAAAAATTATCGCTCATTTTAATTTATCGCGCAATTAATTGATTTATTGCATATCGCGACAGGCCTACACGTGAATGCGCAAAACGAAGGGGAAGGGCTAAGGGGTAAGGCCAGGGGCTGAAATGGGATTGGGCCTAACTCACTCCTTAAAGAAAAGTTCCAGTGTTTCTAGATCTTATCAGAAAACTGTGAGAATATTAACCAGTTATCTGTACTAAACCAAAATTACTCCTCTGCATTTGTTCCAGTTAAATGAGCAATACAGAAAACAAGCCCCATCCAACACCCAGACACAAACACTGACCTGTAGTCATCAAATGTGAAGCTGTCCTTCAGGGCCAGTTTGGTGGCTGCAGGATGAGTCTGGGGATGGAGGAAAGAAGGTGGATGAAAGGAACAAGTAAGAGAGAAGAAAAAAACACATATCAGTGAGAGGAATTTCATTATGCAGGTATGCTTGGGAGTGAGGGTGGGCTGCCTACATGTGTGTATATGTGTGTGGTCCGTTAGTGCAGTGTGACACTCGCTCCCCACCATACATCACTGTCAACTTAATTTGTTGTGGCCAGCAGCAGTCATAAATCTGCCTCATCAATTTGGGCCTGAAACTGTGGGCGTGTTTGTGTGTCCAATGTTGCCACCGGCACCTAACCCAGCCATTTAAAAAGTGTCCTGAGCTTAAGCAAGAGAAAGAGAGAAAGAAGAGAGAGAGAGAGAGAGACACTATGTTAAACAGAGACCCTCAGTATGCCGCCTTTGCTTGTTTGCAATGAACCACAAACCCCAAGTCCTGTCATTCTTGAATCAGAAACATATTGATGATGACTTGTATCACAGCAACGGCGGCATCCTGTCCCACCATTCGATCCTGGCTCAGTGACTATCTCTCCTTCCAGAATGAAGGTGGAATAATAGTGTTGGTACTTTTGATAATTAACGGCTGGGCAAAAAACTTTGAGCAGGCTGTGTAAGCGAGCAACTGAAACAACAGTGAGCTCCTGACAATAGCTTTGGTAAAGCTTCAACTAATGTTTAGGAAAACTCACACACTATACAGAAGGAAGGACTTTACCTATAATACCATAACACCTCCATGTTAGTGAATTTGACAAGGACCAAACTAAAAAGTCGAAGTACACATCCAGGGTAAGGCTTTCCCAACCATGATCTCACTATCAACATCCACAACTCTGTGGTCGCCCTCACCAAGACCACGAGGAACCTGGGTGTGAAATTTGACAGTCAACCTATTGCCAACATTACTGCAACAACCAGTCTGTGTTGTTACATGTTGCAAAACATCAGCAGAATACGTCCCCCTCTCACTCAGAAGGCGGCACAGGTTCCGGTCCAGGCTCTTATCATCTTACACCTTGACTACTGCAACTCCCTCCTGGCTGGTCTACCTGCTAATGCCGTCCGACCTCTGCAGCTCATCCAGAATGCAGCAGCTTGACGAGTCTTCAACCAACCTAAGTTCACACGACTCCACTCCTCTGCTCCCTTCACTGGTTACCAGTGGCTTCCCGCATCCGCTTCAAGACACTTGTTCTTGCATACAGTGCTGTGAACGGATCGGGTCAAGTCTATATCTATCTCTGTATCTATCATTTAAAGTAAAGCCAATGTTTGTCACTTTCATTTATGTAAAAATAAATTAATATTAAATAGAAAACAACAGAAACCTGGACATAAGGTACATTTCATGAATAGATTTTTGTAAATGATGGGCTAAAAATAGTCCTATGGTCTTTGAACTTCTTAAACACAACTGTGTCTCATGCTAACTGCATTCACCACTTCTCCGAAATACACACGCGCACGCACGCACTCAGACTCACACCTCAGGGTAAAATAGAGTGGTCACATCATATTTTACCTCTGGAGGTGAATGTTTGCCATGTTTGTGTGTGTAGAAGTGTGTTACTAAAGCGTGTTCAGAGGTGACACTGATTCATCTTTACAGGTGAGTGTGGAGGATCAGGCTTGTCAAGTTAAACAAAGTGACCAGGCTTGTATCTCTCTCTCTCTCACACACACACACACACACGTGGGCACGCACGCACACGGTTTGTCTCTCTCTTACACTGTCTGTGGCTATTGACTTTAATTTGACTGCCACTAATGGCATATACACTTTTCAGTGGCGGCAGCAATGTACTGGTTTTTCTCACACCCACCAAGAGATGCTCACTTCCCACAACAAATTTAGTTAGATTTGGTCACATCCACAGCCAACATATATATATTCACATAATTATCAAGTATCCAGTTTTCAGGCGTTGATTCATTGTAGAGCCGTGTACAGTGCTTTTTGCCTGCTTTAGCTCTCTCTCTCTCTCCCTCCCACTAACAAATACATTGACTTGTCTGTCCCAGTCAGACTGGCCATTACGGCTGCAACTAACGCCTATTCTGCTAGTTGATTAGTCATCGATTATTGAAACGATTAATCAACTAATCGGATTATGATTGACATAAATTCTCAACACGCGCTATGACGTAACCAATGATTCGTCTGCGACTATTTGGATCCAACCGTATCAATGGACCATCAAAACATCCAGAAAATGTTAAGTGTCATCGGCAGAGCGAACGCGGCATAACATCAGTATTTTGTGTGCTATACCTGCCTATGTTACAGCAGGCACAAAAAAGCTCACCATAACACCTACCCTCTCTGTGTACCTGTCATTCAGGGGCACGTCAGAAAATGAGTTCACGTTCACAGTAAAACATCATGTATGTGTATTCACTGTCACATGTCTGTCACTGTCAGACTGGCAAAATTATTACCGCCACTGCTTCAGGAGCAGGACAGAAGCACATTAGACCCAGTTGGCTGTTACCATGTTGGAGTATCCCTTTAGGAACCTCCATCACCACTGCCCCTTACTGCTGCACCACACCTTACCTGAATCATGCACATTAATTTGTTGCTGTTATAAATGCATCTGAGTGGAGAATCTCTTACTGCATTGTGCATGTGTTAAAGTAAACCTCTGGACAAAGTCAAGTCCCTACTCTCCGGAGAACTTCTGTCAAACCATTCCCAGCACAGAAACATACAAATCTAAATCCACATGGCAATTAAGTGTGTACAAAGTGAAGGTGTCTGAATACTTTCTTAAGCCAGTGTAGATCAATGTGTGGCTGATTACTTACACATACAGGAAAGACAGAGGACAAGGAGGAGGTGAGACGGAGTAAAATAGACACAGAGGCAGACACACACACAGAAAGACATGCAGCGAGCGAGCGAGAGAGAGAGAGAGAGAGAGAGAGAGAGAGAGAGAGAGAGAGAGAGAGAGAGAGAGAGAGAGAGAGAGAGAGAGAGAGAGAGAGAGAGAGAGAGAGAGAGAGAGAGAGAGAGAGAGAGAGAGAGAGAGAGAGAGATTTTGAGGAAGGTACATTCAGGTCAATTCAATTCAAAGCCAATGTGACAAGCTAATTTTCTAGCCCGGTCATCTTAGGAGGAGTAGGGACGCAGGGACAGAGTGAGGGGGCTATGTAAGTGTGTGTGTCTGTGTGTGTGTGTCTGTTAAGAAAGGCGATGTATCAAAGATGATGGGACTGGACACACACACCTTGATGAGCCCTCCTCTCTCAGTCCCCATCTCAAGCCAAGTGCACACACAGCTCTTTGTTTCTGTGTGTTATGAGAAAATCTCCTATCCTGATAGACAGTCAAACTCTGAGCGTCATTTTTAAATATGACACTGTACCAACGACAGTAACTGTTATAGTGCTGTCGCAGGCATCTTATAATGCCTTAATGCTAATGAAATAATAATGTCATTGTCACTTTATCTGTTCATTATTTTCCCAATTAACAGATTCATTATGTTGGTCTAGAAAATATCAGAAAACTGTGGAAAGTGACCATTCAAACTTCCCAGAAAGCTATATTCATGTTTCCTTTTTACGCAACAATAGAATATCCAGAGACAACACACTAATCCACAAACTGTAAAATAACAATAAATATTCAATCCATACAATTGACAAGCTGCAACATAAATTACCAATATGAATGAAATGCCTGTTTAAATAGTTGATATTACATTTTTTGTAGGGAAGCTCATCAATTAAATGATTAATTGTTGCAGCTCTGGTAGTGACTATAACACCTCATACAATACAGTAACAATATATTACACAGAATATGCTACTTTAATCTATTTCTAGTTCTCTATCTAGATACACAAGTATTCTGTCATTATTATATATTCTGTCCCTCTTGTTGAGGTTTAAGGGCAGAGGATGTCACACCTTCTTAAGTCCTATGAGACAAATTGTGATTTGTGAATATGGCCTATCCAAATAAAATTTGATTTGATTTGACTTAAATCAAACATAAGATCTTGGCAACGTCTGGGCTTGCTCCTGATGATTCAGTGGATGGTGTCCTGAGGGATCTACTCCTAGACCTGGACCAGGGCATCATTGAGCTCATGGACAGTCATTGGCAGTACTTGGGAGCGTCGCATACGCTGATACAAAACATCCCAGAGGTTCTCACTTGGATTTAGGTCAGGAGAACGTGAGGGCCAGTCAACAACATCAATGCTTTTGTCATCCAAGAACTGTCTAAGCACTCTGGCAACATGAGGCCGGGCATTGTCCTGCCCCAGGATGAACCCAGGGCCCTCTGCAACAGAGTAAGGTCTGACAATCACTCTGAAGATTTCATCCCGGTACCTACAAGCAGTCGGGGTACAATTGCCTATGACATGGAGGTCTGTGAGACCCTCAAAAGATATGCTTCCCCAGGCCATCACTGACCCACTGCCAAGCCGGTCATGCAGGACGATGTTACAGGCAACATAACGTTCACGGCGGCATCTCCAGACTCTTTCACGCCTGTCTCATGTGCTCATTGGGAACCTGCTCTCATCTGTGAAGAGAACGTGGTGCCATTGGCGGACTTGCCAATTCTGGTGTTCTCTGGTGAATGCCAATCGAGCTGCATGGTTCTGGGCTGTGAGCACCGGTCCCACTACATCAGGCTCTCATGCCACCCTCATGGAGTTTGTTTCTGACAGTTTGGTCAGAAACATGCTCACCAGAAGCCTGCTGGAAGTACTTTTGTAGGGCTCTGGCAGTTCTCCTCCTGTTCCTCCTCACACAAAGGTGCAGATACCGGTCCTGCTGCTTCTAAGGCCCTGTCCAGCTCTCTTAGTTTGTGTAATGGCCGGTCTCCTGTTATCTCCTTTATGCTCTTGAGACTGTGCTGGGAGACACAGCAAAACTTCTAGACAAGGAGAGAGCAATTGTCTGTGGCTTACCACATGCAAAACCATTCCCATTTTGGATCTTGCTTTTGCCTCTCTACTGCACCACTTTGTTTTGCAACAAAACAAGTGCAATTCATTCACAATCACTTGTGCTCCTAAATAGACAGACACATATATTATGTCATCAGAAATATATGTTCTGTCATTGATATAAGATATGATATGAAGTGATACTGTGTTTGACAGTATCAGGTTTAATACTCATTATTATCCCACACTAGATGCTTTCATCAGATTATTTAAAATCACATAGTTAGACCTTGAGAGAGCTGCCAATCACTGCAATAGCATTTCCCACTATTAGAGACTGCAGTTTTTTCAGCTGTGCTTCTCAGGCATAACATTTTGATGTGAAGAACTCAGAGCCCATTATTACTTTTATTTGAGCTGCACCTCGAATTAATTTTATTGTTTCCACAACAAGATCTGAAACCTCACACAGGGAAAACTAAAAAAAAAACCATCTCACATGTGCTCGCTGACTGTTTAAGGAATTTATCTTCTGACAAACCTGACTTAGTATTAACAGGGTTAACATATCACCTGTTTGCTTAGAAATATCCCATTTATCTTTTAAGATTATTTATTGATCCCTGTGGGATTGATCACTGAGGTTTCAGGCAAACATAACTGTACAATATGTGTTCACAAACAACATTACACTCCCAGATTATAAGCAGGAAACTTCACCTTCAGCTTCATTGACAGCCTATTAGCTTTATAACCACTTCATGACAACAGTTCAGCTCATCATCCACACATGACTATTCAGGTAAATCTGGTTACTAATAGAACACTATTCATACATAAACAGTACAACTACGAATCACAGTAGCTGACTGATTGGTCGGTACTGTAGTAGTTTGAATAAAAGACTTCAAACTTTGCAGAGCTGGTCAGAATCACAACAGTAAGAAAGCCAAGGGGGTTCCGACCATGAGTCTGAGTCTTCATGTTTATCAGAAATGATTATCTTCATGAATCAGAAGAACATGATTGCAATAAAAGTATTTACAAAGGGGGATTTGTGACAATCTACACTGAGCTTGTTTCTCTGGCTCACTGACCATTTAAAACACAACACTCCCACCTAGTGGAGTTTATCAAAACTGCACTGTACAGTAAGAAATAACGAATAACTATAGCTTCTCTTCTACATTAATTAATTATTTATATTTGACACAATGTTATGTAATATTATGTAATAAACTGAAATAGACAAATAATTAACCAAACACACGCTATTGAGTTTTTCAATATTAAATAACATTCAGTCTTCTGACTGTTCATCATATTACTGATATGTAGCTGCTAACAGAAGAGGAAGACTGATTCCTTTCACCATGCTGCACTCTTATAATGGGAAATTAGCATATTTTGTGATCACTATCCTACTAGCTGTTATCTGGGCCTGTTGACAAGTATTTCATCATTTAGCACAATCTCTAAATCTTATTCCATGTTGGCACAATGAGACTACTGATGAACTCTGATGAAGCTTCAGTTTAATCTTTTCCCACACTGATCTTATAATATAAATCACTGTCATATTTATATCACACTATGATTAAAGGAAGTTTATGCCACTAACCTCAGTTCAATTTTGTACATTCTCTACCCTCTAATGGCCTTAATTGTTGCTAAAAGGGATAGTTCACCGAAAAATAAATATGCACTTATAATCTACTAACCACTGTGCCGATGAAGGGGTGGGTGAAATGTTTGAGTCCACAAAACACTTTTAGAGTTTCAGGGGTAAACAGCGTTGCAGTCAAATCCAAAACAATTGCAGTAAATTGTGACCAATTCTTTAATAGTAAAAGACAACAGAAAAAAAAAATGCCACCATACCACTCCTGTGGTGTCATCATACATTATGTTTTTAGCCTAAATGTCCGCTGTGATCCACGCACGAATGCAGCTCCAGAGGAGGACATAAGAGAACATTAAGGCTAAAAACGTGGTGTAAATTGATAGTTGATGATTCAAGTCAAATTTGAATGTCCAGACACTTGGACACATCTTAAGTTCACAACAGACAGTTACTCACTGCACATACTGCTGGTTAAATCTGAATCTCCCACGCATATGAATATATAAAACTGTGCAAAACCTTGGCACCAACTCACACCTGTTTGTTTCAGGCTGCAAACACAATTTGATGAAAGAAAATCTGTTCAGTAAGCATTCTGTAACATCACATGCCTTTGATTATGTTCTGGCCCACAATCTACTAGCTGAGAAGAAAATGGACCCCTGCACTCGATCAAAATGGCAGCAAGCCTTCACACCTCCACTAGTCCCCCCTTTGGCAAAGCAGCTCCTGCAATAGGTGCATTATGACGCCGAGATAAGACTTTGTTTTGTTGAGTAAGATGTGGGCGAAGTTGGGAACAGTCACTGCTCTGAATGCGTCAAGTGTCAGAGCATCATCGATGAGTTCAATATTCTTCTCTGGGATGAAAGCAAAAGATGACACTGATGAGAAACCTGAGAGCTCAATCTGCAAATCAGATCAGGTCATTCTTGCACAGGTACAGGCGAACCTTAGTGACCATGGTGACATGTTTTGTTCTCAACTGTAAAGACCAAATGTTTGATTTCACTGCTGCACTGATTGACGCCTCTCAGCATCATCTCAGGCTCATGGGTAATATAATATGTAGACCTATCCCAAGATAACAGACAAAACACTGTAAAATTGTCAGGAAACGTACTGTGTTACCATGGTTGGTAGAAATATGAAATGGTAGTACAGAATGGGAAAAGTGGTCACTCACACTTCACAACTCTGACATGACTCAAAAGAATTGAGTCATGTGAAATAGACCAACACAAGGCCTTCAACAAAAAAACTTAAGAATTTAATTATAGCTGTCAAAATTAACGTGTGGGGGATGACTAATTTGTGAAATTAACGGTTGAATTTTTTTTACCGCGACTCAATCGCTCAGAGCGACACACGCAGTGAGATCAGAGTTCATTCACATTAGGCAGCAGTTCAGTGACTTTGTAGAATGGTGAAACATAGAGTTGCTCTGGTCACATCTGCTCAGTGATCAGTGCCACTGCTTCATGATCAGAGTAGAAGCTGCAGCTGGTTTGTACAGAGCTGGAGTTTCTGTGTCCTGCTCCACTCTGCTCTCACTGAAACAAATAAACACTCATCACTAGTTATCAGGAACTGATCAGCACATGAAGTAACTTAGTGTTTGTTTGATTCGTTCCAGAGTTTATGAGGCTGCATTTAAACATCATGAAAATGACTCGTCAACATTTTGTGCTCAGTAGCACACAGTCACTAAAATGATGAACGAAAATCTTCAATGGATAGCTGTGCCCGAATCATTCCTTGATAGGCCAGCCACACACAGAGCTCTTCCCCTGCACAGAGCCTATAAAAAGATCACTGCTGCTGCAGCAGCAGTGCCACAAGACACAATCATGTCGTTGTCACAGCCACTCTGTCCAATGGGATACTAACGTGTAACATCATTATCTATGATCATATTTTGTCACCATCCACTGGCCAAGTCAGACTGCACCCAGCCTGGCTTGACGCACACGGAGCAAGTGCTCCTGTCCCCCAGCCGATTGAGTGAGTGAAAGCCAGGGGGCTCACACAAGCTCCTCTGGCTGAGTCACCGAAGAACTTGTTCTGAATAGTTCTCTTACTCTTGTGATCAAAAACATTGATCGGAAGCTCAGTTCAAGGCGGTTCTGGAAATAGATTTCCAATAAACAATAAATGTAGCAACTTCTGATCCATCCATATCCATGTCAGGCTTAAAATACCAACGTTGTTGCCCACTTCCGGCTTAAGTCCCGCCGGCCACCAAGTACGGATACGGATCCAGATAATTTAGATACAGAGACAGGTGTACTCGCTCATCCCTAATAGTGACTACAACTATGTACCAACTGTGTGTATGTGTGTGTATGTGGGTGTGAGTCTCCACCGACCTGGACCAGTTTATAGAAGTAGGCGTACTGCCGTGCAGTGTTTTTATACTGGCTCAGAACATCCTGCACGGCCTGTGTACCCAGCAGCAGCTCCACTTCGTCCTGCTGGTAGTAAAGCGGCGTGTCATACTCCTGGGGAAGAGTGTGGATGTATGGCAGCCACTCGGAAGCCGTGTTGGCCCGCTCACAGAGCAGGTGGAGGGCCAGTGTCACATTGCCCATGGCCTGTAGGATGCGGTCCTGGCTGTACAGAGGACCTGAGGCCCAGAGAGTACAGTCAGATGCAGGACAACAGTGGTCTGAGCAGCCTGAACAACCATGGTGTTGTTGTGTTGTAGTGAAAAGTGAAGAAATGTTCAACTGTGGTGGAACAGAATACAGTAGCCACCCAAGACACGGATTTCCAGAACGACATCTAGATTAAAACCTTCTAGAATATTTTTCAATGTAATGAGAACCTATGTCAAAATGGAATATTTATTTCAACCATTGATGTAGTTGTTTGCAAAGATTTCTCAGGGGAAATTATATTAGTAGATTTTTGAAGTGAAAATAAGTCAATCAAACCTCCGTAAACAGTTGAAAAATTAAGCTTTGTTCTTGTTTGTTTCATCTACTTAAAAAACTAAAAGCATTTTGAACATCAAAGTAGTATTTACATTGTTAATCTAGTCTGTAGCGGCCCGCCATATTCTAATTTGTCCCACCAGTTTCATAATGATTTCATAATTTTTACACTTTTCATAATAAGAGATGTCTAACTTGGTGTTGTACTCGGTTGTCTCACTGTATAGCTGTGTGGAGCACCTTTTGCAGCATTTTATTGTCCAAAAAGTTGGCACAACTACTGTGGCATGCAACATACAAATTATGTCTCTCACTTGAGATCTTCTTTTTCACTCTTCAATTTATGTATCTATCACTCTGGATCTGTTGCGTGTGAGCCCGGCCCTTGTGCATGCATATTTGCACATTCACGCACTACAGCCATAGAATGAAATAATTCTGTGGAAAAAGCTGCCAAGTAAATGAACCTGTTACTCAAAAACGAAACAGGTTCTTCCTTCACGTCCCGCCCTTTGATAAAATGTCAAGCAAGTCTATAATTTGCAAACAAACAAACAAACACTGATGAAAAATTAACCTCCTTGGCAAAGATAGGACTTGTATTTTCTTCCATATTAAAAAGGATGGCCAGACCTTTGCACAACTGTATATGTAGCCTTGACAGGTATTATGTTATGTAACATTAAAGAAGGTACTTAACATGAGGTAGTTTTTCTTTTCTCCTACAGTAAGTCGATCAGATTTGCTCTAAGAAGGATGCAGGTTCCTCACAAACACTTTTATTAAAAGAAATGAGCCCATCATAAAAAGTTCTTACCTAGAGCAGAGTTCTGAGCTGACTCTACTGTCATCAGCATCTTCCTGGGAATCCACAGGAACAGTTCCTCTGCCTGCACCATGCACATAAACATGAAATTCAAGGATCAGATGTAGGAATGGGAAGTAAATGGAATCTTCACTCCTTTAACAACTATTTCCTAATACATGATCAGCTTGTGGCATTCTTGGACTAGACTAGAAATACGGATCAGCAGACACTAGAAGTTATTTAAAAAAAAAAAAATAATAATAATAATAATAATTAATTAAGCTTTCAGGCTCACCTTGATGTCCATGGTGGCTCGCAGGCCGTAGCCCTCTGTGCCAAAGTTGGTCACAGTGAAGCTGTCACAGGAAGCTCCATTTTCCTCAGCCCAAGACATCAGTTCTGGGAAGTAATCCTCTCTACTACCCTCAAACACCACTGACATACCTGAAAACACATACAATGTGTAAGATAATTCACTTCAACTTTAAAGACATGAAATAGTGAAACCAATTCTGTATGTGTGTACATGTCCTCACCCTTCTGTTTCTTGCGGATCTTTTCAACCAAGCCTCTAATTTGGGTGTACTCCTCCCACTCCTTACCAGCAGAGGGTGCGGCACTGCTACATTCTGGGAAAACATAGGGTAACCATAAACATGTAGGCTGAAGCATATACACACCATGATACCATGTTAACCTGCAACTACATAAAAGCATAAGTGAACCACAGCAGCACAGAGAGCACATCAACAGTGACTGTGAAACCTGAAAACCGTGAAGTATAATGAGTCCTGGTTAAGAAAACAACTGATGGACACTAAGGACATTAAATTGACTTTAATCCTAATTCAGGATTAAATCAGTAAAGAGTTCTGTTTCAGATAAGCAGCAGAGTTGAGAGGTTCTGGAGCAGACTACAATCTTTTGTCTGTCTTAGGTTTGCTTCATGTTCAGGTTCCATTTAAGACTGATTATACAACATGGAATTAATTTAATACATGTTTAACAACCATATCATCCAAAGTATGAGAGCACAATAAATAACCAGCTAGGTTATGGAAACATGAGTCCAGTGTCAGTGCTAATCCCAATGAGAATCGTTGTGCCTATGACATCCTGGTCGTGTATGGAAGATTATATTTCTTGTCTTTTCCAGGGAAAGTGTCAGGGCCAAGGTCTGACAGAGGTTTTGTTGTGATTCCTCCTAAAATGGAGGTAACTATGGAAGCCCATTTCCAGCACTGTGATGAAGAAAATAAAAATAATTATGACTTAGTCTCTCATTAGTATGAGATAGTATCTCATAATTATGAGCTACGGACTGTGGGCGGAGAATGGGCATAGCGCCGTGCCGAACCAATCATGTGGCTGGGATAGAGTTACACCCACATCAGGTCAGGTTGACGCACACAGCACAGAGCATAGAAGGAGCAGAACACGTGTTAATGTTTGGGCTCCTGCAGGGAGGAGGAAGACTCTGCATTGATGCAGTGACTGAACATATTCATGTTTTCAGCTACCTTCATTATTTTAGCGGGTTTCCACCGCTGAATAATTATAACAGCGCTGCTTCAGGATTAGGAGAGATGCTTATTAAAAGGTACGGTTGTCCTGTGTCAGAGTCTCTGTCAGAGTCTGCTTCCTCCTCACTCCCTTGACCTGCACTAACTTTACACTTTAACAATAAACACCATCACTGATCACAACTTATGTGAGTAGGGTTTGGAACGAAACATGGTTCAAAATTAGAATCAAATCCAAAATTCCAAGTACTGGGTGCCAGTAAAAATCAGTTTGACTGAACCCCAAATTGCCCCTCATAGAACCCCCCCCCCCCCCCCCCCAAAAAAAAGCACTATATGTGTGTGTGAATGGGTGAATGTAATGTAAAACACTTTGAGTGGTCATCAAGACTAGAATTTATGAGGGGCAATTCAGGGTTCAGCATCTTGGCCAAGGACAAGCAGCCGCCACTTTGTAAGTGTAAAATTCATCTGCAGAATTATATCTGTAGAGATTCTGTTCACTACCACACAGCACAATGGGCAGGAGAGCACTCAAATATTGTTAGTATGATTTTGATTGGAATTTGTGAGTGATGAAATGTTCTCTTGTAGCCCAGAAACCTTGAGATGTTGTTATTCAATAAAGAAAAATATTATATTTCCAGGAGTGATTTGGAATTAAACTATTCTCAACAATCCATATGTTATCCAAATCTCCAGCTCTCTTTAGAGGGAGTTAGTATTTAGACATGAGCAATGGAGTGTGGGGACTGGAGTGTCCAAGAGTGTCCAAAATGAAAGAATGTGAAGGAGAACTGGGTGTTGGGGTTTAAAGTGAACGTACTTTGCAGCAGCTCAGAGATATGAGTCATCATCTCTTTAGGGGAAACCACAGCGCTGGCTCCTGAGCCCGACTTCTGAGTCTTCACTCGACTCTTCTTTCCCATGGTGCTGGATGGACAACTGGGTTGAGAAAAAAAACTATTAATGTTTGCATAGCATCACACACTGACTTATTGCCAACATCATGTTTACTGTGTGAAGTTAACTTGTTAAACAAGTCATTGTTCTTGTGCAGCCAATGCATTTATCCACTTTGTTCTATGCCACACAGACAACGCAGTCACACTTGACCTTTTCATTGCATTTCTGAGAAAGCCATGTTCATTGTTTTGATTTGTAATTTCAAGCACTGACTGCAGTATCTGAGAGGGTCCATTTGATGATGCTGAGAACACATGTAAAGGACTTACTACTATCCGTTCTGGACAAATTAAAAAAGATTTTGTATTTATTATTGCCACATAAAGGTTTTCTTGTAAAACGTTATGTATCATGGCTGCCTATATTGAGTCTGGTTTTGCTAGAGGTTTTTTCCAGTAAATAAGTGAGTTTTTTCTCTCCAAAGGGCTTGCTCATTGTGGGGACTGTTGGGTTCTCTATACATTTTAAGGACTCGACATTCTATGTAAAATTGCCTTGAGATAATTATATTAATAAATTTTTTCAAGAGCATCATCAGCATTGTCTACAAACTGATTGATGAAATATTATGTTTTTTTTTTCTTTCTTTATTCAAGAGCGTGGTCTTTCAATTTGAGAGCAGAACTTATTGCTTTGCGATGTCATAAGGCTTTCACTCAAAACCTTGCACTTGCAGCTTCTGCTTGTGCTTGCGCTTAGATTTTTCTGCTTGTCCTAAAACTTTGTGATGGTTAAAGTAAAAGATAAAGGGCTGGGGAATGCATTGTGCGAATGCATGTACTTACAACAGTGGAGAGACATGTCAGTGTCATGTCAGTGGGGGGAGCAGAGGCTTGCCATTCGTCAAACATAATCACAGTTAAGGGAAGATGTTAGTTCCTAAGGCTTGGAAAGAGTGACATCCTGTCACATGACCAACCATTATTTACATTGACCACATATGCAGTCCAATTCAATTTTTGCTTTATAGCCTTCTAAATATTTGTTTATGATTTGACATGTGGAAATATGGTCCTGGTAATGTAACCAAGCCATTACTGGGCCAAGTCGTCCTGATAACATGCCCTATGAGACAAATTGTGATTTGTGAATATTGGCTATACAAATACAATTTGATTGATTGATTGATAATATGACCTTGCTGTCACAGACTGTGTGAGATGTGAAATATGTAGATGATACTGCAACTATATAAATCTTTCTGTTCACTTTTATCTTGTTACCACATTTCTTATCTACAGTATGTTGGGTGTCTGTATGAGGACCTTACAGTTGTAGTAATTGAAAGCAAATTTATTTACTATGTTTAAAAGCTGTGCAGCAGTCCTGTTTAAAAGGTTATGATACACTGTGCATATTTTACTACAATGCATGGTCAAATACATAATAACTATTAGGGACACAGAATATTGACAGATGAAGAATTGCACTTCTATCTTGATGTTCTGTGTCAGAAACACTGAGTGTAGGAAAGGAAAGTTCTAACCACAGCTCAGGATTTCTACTTCTGCTCAGGGAGTGATGTGACATCATGTATAATATGACGCTGTGCGCTGCTCGAGTTTAACTCATATTGTGAGCTCGAACATGATACAGCGGAAAGACAAGAAGAGAGCTGATCGTCAATCTCCACTATAAAGAACTCTATAATAACATGATCAACTTGACATCCAACCATCAACGTTGTTAATGCACACCTATATAGAATTCTTCACTGCCTAAAGTTATCGCCATTGTCTTGAGACTTTTTATCTTTAGTTTCTTTGAATAATCTGCAAACTTCTTGATGAGAATAACAGATAAAAAACCTTAAAAAAAGTTACAGCTTCGGTCACATCATGTGGATGGGTGTCCTGGTTGGTCATGTGACACAAGGGCACGCCTCCCAACCAAAGACTGTATAGCTCCCAACCCTTAGGATGTTACAATCCTAAGGGTTGCATGAGACGAATTGTTATTTGTGAATGTGGGCTATACAAATAAAACTTGATTGGTTGATTGATTGATTGATTGACAACTACCAGACAAGGCAGAGTAGCAAGAGACAGACACCAAAACCTGATTTTGCGATCTGCTAATCCAGCTCATTGAATCACTACCAGTCAGACATTATGTTGTGAATGGTAAGTTACATCGTGAGTTCAATGATTTTCATACATTCATATAGACACAAGTACCAACCAATGTGAACCAGTTTCCAACAGCTCTTAGTACAACCAATATGGATTCCTCCTCACTAAACTGCTCACCCCATGTGCTCTACCTCCCTCTAACACATGCACACATACACACGCACGACAGTTTACCAAAGCAGAAGAAGTGGTTGAGTCCATTTTTGGCAACTGGGGTCTCTATCAATCTAACCTCACTTTACAACCATGCTCCCAGGACACGTGTGTCTCCCCTCCCTCTCACGACACACAGCTGCTCAGTGAAATTCAGTAGCAGTTGTCACTGTGGTCCAAAGCCAGTCATTTACAAGAACAGAACTTCAGACAGCCACTTCCTCGTTTTGCTGCAACTGCTGATTCACATGACTTTAATCCACCACTCAGGACAAAACACCAAACTTCATGATGAGTGGAAAAATGCTTGATGAATTATATTCCTACCTTTACATAGATGTTTTGAACTGTTTTATGACCAATCACTCATTAATGATCATGACTGTTATCTGGGTCTATTATTCTGTATAACATATCTACTGTAGTGCAACTTTACTGAAAAAAAACTAAATCCAATATGGTGTCCTGATATTGTGTATGAGGCTTTTTGATGGAGCACATACAAACTTGATTGTCAGATTTCAAGTCAATCAAGGCATTTCTAGAGTTGAGCCTTTTCAAATTTGGATTTTGGATCCTTAATTAGAGCGCCACCATCCAGGTGATGGTCTCATATTTCTTAGGGGGCACATGCACATAATTTCTTGGGCCAAGTGTCATGTTTCTAGCATGGAAATTGAACTGTGGCAGAACACAAACAACAATAAAAACAACATGTACACTATAATTATTACTATAACCAGAACAATCGTGTAAAAGTTGGAGAACCAGCGTTAACAGGCCCTTTACATTTCCTGCAGAACCGGGCTACATATATTTTATATGCAAATTACAAGGATTACAATATCTACACATAAAAATCCATATTTTCAATTAAATAATCTATACTTAATCCTACCAAACCGACTCCAGATCAGCAAGTACACACTTCCCAACAGGTTTTCCCACACCATCTCCAACAGCGTGCAGTACTGCTCTCAGCTCTGGATATTCGAATGGTTTTGTCTAAACTAAACCAGCAGACACTGGAGGGTTTCATTCTTTATTCTTTAGAAGCTACGATCTTAACGTTTCCACCAGAAATGGATGACTTGAGTCCAATGCTTCGTGCGCTGTCAAACCCTGCAGGAAATAATATAGCTTTTTTATAAAAAGTTGGGCTACCCCACCCACTATGAAGCTCACGACAGTTAGCAGCGTGGCTGCTCTCTGGAGTTCTGTCATGTTAGACAGCTGGTGACAGAAATCACTGAACACTTTCTGACTAACATTTACCAGGTTTGGTGAAGTGCCTATCAGGTCTTGCTTTTCTGTTACCGTAGTAAGACATAAACATGGTTCTCCCCTCAACCCACTGCCCAGCACCAGTAAGCCCCACGGGATGTGGCAGCCTCTCCCGCTAGGCCTGCAGCTAGCTTCCTTACAGCGAGGACTCAGGCCCATCCAAGCGGAGCCGTGAGCGGACCGAGGCTCGGTAACGACTGGAGCTCAATCATCGGCACCGACGAACGTTAGCGAGCTAGCTGTTAGCTACTAATCTGTCCTGTAATAGTAGCTGAGTTTCAGAAGGAGCTAATCTGCTGGTTAGCTAGTTAGCTATGTTCGCTACTGTAAAGCACCCTGCACAGTACATACACACAGTGACACAGAAGAAGAGTCACGTAGTCAGAACTGAACCATAAACCCCAGTAGACATATTTCTCCCGTTCACTCGTACCTTTCCACTGACAGCAACGGTCCCTCTGTTCCTGTGCACAAACCAACCTTGACCAAGCCCCGCGTCTGATTGGTGGGACCTCCAGACAGAGCCCACCAAAGGCACTAGATTCTGGCGTTTTGATTGGTTGTAGTACAGACGGCTCAATGAATCCGACAGCTGATTGGTTAAAGCTGCTGCTAGACGTACTTCTCCTCATAGATTCTCCTTCTCATCACGCATTGTGATTGGATGCATACTTTTAGAAAGCGAAACAAGGCCATAGATGGTAATAATTAAGATGTGGTGATTGGTTGAAAGACATGTCAGTCATAGATTGGCTCCAAGGTACTCATTTAGAATTTATTTTAAAAGATGTATGTATACTTTTAAAGAGTGGTTAACAGTGTTTTCTGATTTATGGAATGATAAAAGGAAATGAAGAAAATCCTCTCTGTAATGCATAAGACTGTAATGTCAAATAATTGGCTTGATGTAAGTTATTGGCAAAATCTTGTATCTGTTACATTTTTTAGGCATAAACTAGAAAAAACTAAACAAATTAACCATAGTTACATCAGGGGCAATTTGGAATTTTTAATTTAGCTCAATATTTTCTTTAATTCAGTATATGACTGTTAGGCCCCACGATTATGTGGCCCTATGTAGTGAACAACATGTGAGATCATTGACCACCACTGACACAAATCAACAATAGAAGGCCTTTAAAAGAGCAGAACCATGGGATTGACTCATATCAAACGACAATACAATACACACAATGTTAAAATCCCAGGCTGAGTTCTTAAAGATCATCGATGACTGATCAGCTTGGAGCTAGAAGAGCGATGAGAGAAACAGGGACACTGAACAGGAACACTACAGTCGTAACAAGGACCTAAAATATTTGTTGTTGTTGTTGATAAATTCCTCTGAACATGATACTCGGGTTATTCTGGGCCTTTGTCTAATCTGACAAGTCATGACATTACAGTCACACGTCATCTTCTGGTGTTCAGAGAACAATGTAAATTTAGCAGATGATTTTCCAAGTTTTTAGGGAATACCTGGTCAGATAGGGATTGGGAGACGGCATTCATCCCACTTTCTATGGAGTGGCTCTATCTAGAAATATGACAAGGTTTATTAAACTTTTAAAACTATGAAGGGCAGGGTTGAGACCAGGAAGCAGAGAGGCAGACATGAAGTGACAACCATCATGTGATGGATGAAGCTGCCACAGGGTGGGGCTCTTTACTCGGATTGCTGTGAAAAAAAAGGCAAGTCTAAATCCACCATTTAGACAAATATGAGCAGTCATATGTAGTTAGGTTAGAGTGCAGCTCATCAGCACTGAGTCTAACATTGTTTTCAATGTGATAGTGAGATATTTAGGTGTCCACAGCTCCAATTTGGCATACCTGTGTGGTTGTAAATCCTTCCTGAGAATGATCTGATGAACATGCACTGACAGACAGGCCGCCAATAAGAACAAATCCAGAATAATCACCAACACAAACCTGTTTCAACTCATTCATCTATAACACTGTCAGTCCCACATATTTTCTTAATAATGCCATCTGTGTCTCTTTTATTCTCAAAACGTATTAAAAATCAGTGAGTCATGTTGCTAAACATGTGTTTATTCAGAGTTGTTCTGACCAAGTTAGGTGATCCAAACATTCTGACCTTTAATCAATAAAAAAAAGGTATTTCAGTTTACCTCTTTATTTCCTGATGATATGGAGCAGTGAATGAAAATGCTGCTAATCTATGCCACTTCCTGCTCCATTATAGAAAAACACTTTCATGTGGGTATGATTTAATTTAGCATTGTTAACATGGAAGATTGAAAGGTCTTGCTTCGCAAGTACAGGCTGATTTTGAGTATTTAACAGCACACACATACTTTTGATGTTAAATTTTCATTCGCATGTTGGAGCACACAGTTAAAGGCAGCTTTGTGACGAAATGTTTTTTTTTCTCCTTAATAATTAACTTTTAAAATCTACCATCTTTTATTTACAGACCATTATGAATACAGTGTGTTGCTAGTATCGTATCATGTAATGCTCTCACACATACTATATTTTATCCTTTGTACATTTATAGCTTAGTTATTCACAATTTTGTGCGACTTCTCCCCACAGCCCGGCTTCATGACGGCTTTACCTCACTGACACCAACAGAAACATAGCAAATGTGTGATTATATACTGGATTTTTAAATGAAGCCATAAGTGATATATATTTATCAAATTGCAGTAAAGCAAAAACTGAATTTGCTGTAAACCCCTTCGCCTTTAAACCATCACCAGTTCTCACCAGAAAACAACCGTTAATCATTTTTGAAAAATCTAAGTAAACATCATCAACGTATTTTAACGTGCACAAACCCATAAACGGAAGAACAGTGATCAACAGAAAATTGCCTAGAAGAAAAAATACTGCATCCTGACTCACCTTCTCTCCAACTAACCCACCAAAGTTGTAAAGGGGCTCGAATAAACTATTATCCCCACCCTTATCCTCTGTGACCTACTTTCTGCAGAATCAATAAACATAAATAACAATTAATCCATTACATTACATTACATTACATTTCATTTAGCTGACGCTTTTATCTAAAGCGTCTTACAATAAGTGCATTCAACCCCGAGGGAACAAACCCAGAACAACAAGAATCAAGACAGTACAATTTCTTCGAAATAAAGCAAAACTACAAAGTGCTATAAGTAAGTGCCATTTTAGTGCTACCAAAGTGTTAGTTTCAAAAGTGGTTAGCTTTTTTTTTTTTATTTTTTATTTTTTTTTATTCAAGTTACAGTCGGAAGAGGTGTGTTTTTAGTTTTCGGCGAAAGATGTGTAAACTTTCAGATGTCCGGATGTCGAGTGGGAGCTCATTCCACCATTTAGGAGCTAGGACAGCAAACAGTCGTGATTTTGATGAGTGTTTAGCTCGCAGTGAAGGAGCAATGAGTCGTTTAGCTGAAGCAGAGCGGAGTGAACGTGCTGGTGTGTAGTGTTTGACCAGGTCCTGGATGTAAACTGGACCTGATCTGCTTACAGCATGGTATGTGAGTACTAGTGTTTTAAACCGGATGCGGGCAGCCACTGGTAGCCAGTGTAGGGAGCGGAGGAGCGGAGTAGTGCGAGTGAATTTAGGTTGGTTAAAAACCAGTTGAGCTGCTGCATTCTGGATGAGCTGCAAAGGTCGGATGGCAGCAGCAGGTCGACCTGCCAGGAGGGAGTTACAGTAGTCGAGGCGTGAGATGACCAGGGCCTGCACCGCCTTCTGAGTGAGAAGGGGGCGTATTCTCCGGATGTTGTAAAGCATGAATCTACAGAACCGCGTTGTTGCAGTATTGTTGGCAGAAAGGGAGAGTTGGCAGTCGAGTGTCACACCCAGGTTCCTAGCAGTCTGAGTGGGGGTCAGCACGGAGTTGTCAAAGTTAATAGTCAGGTCATGGGTGGGAGAGTTTGTCCCTGGAAGGAAAAGTAGTTCAGTCTTGTCAAGGTTAATCTTCAGGTGGTGAGCGGTCATCCACTGAGAGAGGTCAGTCAGACAGGCAGAGATTCATGCTGCTACCTGTGTTTCAGATTGAGGAAAAGAGAGGATTAGTTGGGTGTCATCAGCATAGCTATGGTAGGAAAAGCCATGTGAGTGAATGACAGAGCCGAGAGTGTTGGTGTACAAAGAAAAGAGGAGAGAACCCAGGACCGAACCTTGAGGGACCCCAGTAGTGAGAGGACAAGGTTCAGAAACAGATCCTCTCCAAGTTACCCGATAAGTGCGTTCATTGAGGTAGGAAGAGAGCAGGGATAGAGCAGAGCCTGAGATACCCAGGTCCTGAAGGGATGAGATCAGGATCTGGTGGTTCACTGTGTCAAATGCAGCAGAGAGGTCTAGAAGGATAAGGACAGAGGAGAGAGAAGCTGCTCTAGCAGTGTGAAGCTGCTCAGAGACAGCAAGGAGGGCAGTCTCAGTTGAGTGACCTGCCTTGAAACCAGACTGGTGAGGGTCAAGAAGGTTATTGTGGTTCAGATAGGAGGAGAGTTGATTAAAGATCGCTCGCTTGAGAGTTTTGGAAACAAAGGGAAGAAGAGAGACAGGTCTGTAGTTATTTACTGCAGACGGGTCGAGGGTGGGTTTCTTCAGGAGAGGATTTACTCTTGCCTCCTTCAGAGAATTAGGAAAACAGCCATTTGAGAGGGAAGTGGCTCTGTCAGCACGCACCGAGTCAGACAGCCACGGAGCTGGGGAGGACTGGCGGACCTGTCGTGACATAAGAGGGCAGAGAGAGTCAAGAGAGGAGGACAGAGTAGAAAGGAAAATGTCTGTGGCCAAATAATACACCTCTGATGTTTAGTCTTTTTTTTTAAATATTATTATCAATTAATTAATTTAATTTAATTGAAATAATGACTCAAAATAAAAACCTTCAAATACCTTGTAACATTACCCAAAATAATTATATTCATATCAACTCATTCATGGCTCTTACTGCAAAAAAGCTAAGATTTCAACAATTTTTGTTATTTTTCAGAGAATAATTAATGCAACTTGATTAAAAAAATCAGGCATTTTCAGTGCACTGATAGTTATGAGTGTGTAAAATTTGGGGCAGATTCAAAAATCTAAAATCTACATGTTTGTATGCTTGCCCGGCAAATAACCATCAAATCCACATTTAATATCAAGCATTCACAATAAAAATCTACCGACACAGTTTTATAAAGAAAGAATATTTCATTTTTATTTCAAAACCATCTTAAACGTTCTCATATCATTATCATATACTGTTAAAATACATTTCTAGCTACATATACCTTTCTCAAAAATATAAAGAAATGCTACACAATAGTAACCTATAGGAAATATGTTTTGATAAACAGCTTCTTCGGGTCTTTCTCTAAAATATACCATCATGGAGGAACATTTCAGTCAAAGGGCCTTATCTTACACCAGCGATAAGGCCTGAGCATGTGTTACTGATGTTGTTAAAGAAAAGCCGTTGGGAAACATGGTTCACCCACAAGAAGAGAGAATACATTTAAATCACTGTGGCTCAGATATAGCACAGCACACTTTACTTGTTGACAGTAATTGGTGGTGCATCTGTGGCTAGCTCATAGCTAACACCATGTTAATCAGACAACGTTGGAGCTTTTTATTATGATGGAGAATGACTGTGCTTCCAATGTTTGTACTGTGTTACACTAAAAATGTCTCTGAATGAAAGACAGATGTGAAGTTAGTTGATCAGTCTTTTTGTGGGTGACACAGCACAATAACATATCACTACAAGTTACAAGTCAGAGAGTAATAGTAAACTGATCATGGAAAGACATGGTAGAAGTTTTAGCTCTGTATGCACAGAGTGTGTCCTGTGTTTTAAAGCTGCTGCTAACATCACCACAGCGCCCACAGCATGGACAGTGAGATCAACAGCAACTCTTCAGAATATATAACAAATGAAAATATAAGCTTTCTATATAAGAACTGTCTTTTACATTTAGGGTAAGTACAGAAGTTTCAGAAATCAGACACAGTATTGTTAGTGCTTGCACATGTAACTCTACAGTTAAAGTATCAGCTTCAAAAGAGATTCTGACCAATTTTTTGTTCTAAGATAACTTGAATCCCTAAACCAGCCAATCTACAGAGATCCTTTCTAAATTATGTTCTTTTTAATCTTGTGCACACACAAGGTAATTATCCTGTGTGCACATTATTAAGGTTCTGCACAATTTTAGACCTTCAGACCTTCATAGCCTTTTTCCATTCTTACTGTGCATTAACAACAACGTCAAAGGTCATGTAATGTCCATGAAATGACAGTTTTGACGGAAGCCCGGATTATCAGTCAAATTAAAGGAAATATAAATCAGAGAAACCTCATCAACTGTTTAAATAAATGTCTTCCTTTTCTTTATGGAGAAACAAACAGAGGCTCCTGCAGAGACAGTCATGGTCCCTTCCAGGACAACGAGCTGCTGTTTGGTCTGGTCTCTCTGACAGCATGTGTCAGAGCTGAATCAGGAAAACAAAGCAGAAGTTCAGCTGCTTCTTCACAGGGAAACTTTGACCAGTTTGAAAAACATCTTGAAATACGGAGTTGATTTCAAGAATTTTAATTCATGTGTCAGGGTGAGAAATAATGAACCATTTGGGAAATATTAAGGCTTAAAGGGAAGGATTCTGGTAGTGTTGATTGATTTTTATCTGCCCACACAAATGAGTATGCTCAATTTAAACTTGAATCAATTGCCCCTCATAGAATAACAACTGTAAAGAGCTCTGAGTGGTCATCATCAGACTAGAAAAGCGCTATATAAATACGAAACTCTTTACCAAAACCATAGAATGCTAAATCTAACTGCACAACATTTTCTAAGCAAGGACAACTTGGTCAGCAAGTGCTTACAATTGATAATCCATGTTGTGTTCTACACTGGTAGCGAATCCCATTCAGCCTTGGTGACTGCGTCTTGTGTTGTAGCTCCGATCAGGCTTGCCCACATATCCCATGTTCAGACCTTCTGCTTCTAAGATGATGGCAGGTAAACCCAAACCCAGCGTTTTAAAATGTTTCATACAATCTGTGTCAGACATCATCAAGAGTTGCTGTTTTTGGCCTTGTAACAGCCATGGTCTTCCACAGTTGGTACCACATCCAGGTAGAAGTGACACATACATCCATTAAAACTCAGTTTATTTCAGACTGATGTGGCTGTAATTTATCAGCAAACAAAAAAAAACATGGTTGAAAAGCTTCCAGTCCAAACTAGGATAGTTGGACTGCTGGGATGTATGGTGGCTTCACTTGGTGTCCAACAACTGTAGCGGCCCTTTGAACTGGTTTCCTGAAAGCTGCTGTCTGACGGATGGCTTGGAGCCGGTGGCATCGCCCAGCTTTCTCCAAACAACCTGAGAGGGACAATCAATACTGTTAGGGACATTGTATACGTTTATCAGTCATTTTTTTACCAGTCTTGTTATATGTCTAAAAATCATTTTAAATAATCATCAGTCATGGTACATGATTATTAGTCATAAGTTTAGCCATTTTTATTATGTTAAAAGAAAATTAAGCATGTCTATTTCATGTGCATGAGCATGCTGGCTGTGAAGTGTTTGTAATGTGCAGCTACATGTGACAGGTGTGTGACCATCTGTTGGTATATAAGTTTAATATAAGTTTATAAGTTCTGGGGAATGTTTTATCACTGTAGAACCATTTTGACATGGTTGTCTGTGTCTGATTTTGGACTAGAAGAGGATCTTACTCCGGCATATTCATCCTGAAACTTTAGTGAAAGGAAATCATCTTCCAAACATCAGGGACACTGACTTATTGCATGTTCTTTCAACATTTGGACATTATCGCCACACTGCTGCTAGAAAATTCTTGTTGGAACTTACATTGCACATCTCTCTGACGATGGTCTTCTCTTTCACACTGAGATCTTCATCATAGTCCTGCGGACACTGTCTGTCAAGCTTTTCATGGACCTGCAACACAACACAAACACACACACACACACACACACACACACACACACACACACACACACACACACACACACACACACACACACACACACACACACACACACACACACACACACACACACACACACCAATGGCATCAAATCTGTTTCTTTTATTTGTAGATTTAATTTAAACTGACTATTAATAATAAATAATTAAATATAATAGAAGAAAGAAAAATCCCCAAAATGTGCATTTAAATGAAAACAGGTCTGAAATGCCACTAGAAGTCAAACACTGCTACAACACCAAGATTGTAAACACAAAACAGATTTAAAAGAAAACAAGACTGTCTGAGCAATATGACAACAAAACGTCACCGCATCACCTACACTACCTGTGTTCAGCTGACATGAGGTAAGGAAACAACTCAAGTGGCATGCATAACAGTAACGGAGAACAAATTTGAATCCAACTCTGCTGTAAAGTCTGAGCACAGTTTTATTCATGAAGCACGTGCGCAACACTAAGTTCTTTTGGCCTGAGGTCAGCTAATTGAAAGTTAAAACCTGTGTTAGGGAGTCAAAGTTCAAAGACAGTGGACAGACAGAGGTGGTGTATCAACCTAAACTTGGTAAAAGCTGTATCATATTTTAACCACTAGAGGGCAGCTGGTGTACTGGAGTATTTTTCACATTACTTTATTGGTACTATTACTGCAGTAAAGGATGTGAATACTTCTTCCACCACAGTTTTTCCTTCGGTCAGAATGATAAAACAAAACAAAACTGACAGCTACAGTAAATGATTACCAGTTGCAGTTTAAAAGTATGACAATTCTGTAAAAAACAATAAACTGCAAATAAAAAACAAGCAATTCCCAACCACATGGCTTGTGAGTGCTAATATAAACAGTTTGAGGGCCCTTTCTTAGGGGCCTAATTTCTGATGTGTCTGGGTTGTTAGATGTTATGTTCATAAAATATCCAATATTTCACACAAAATCAACTGAAAACAGATCAGTGAATCAGATCAGTATGTGTTTTTCACTCTCCACTGAAGACCTCCTCATGTGACGACCTCTAATTAAACACATTCGTGTGCTGAGAGCTAAGAATTAAGGATCTGAACTCTTATACCATAGTACAGTTACGCCATGAGCTACAGATTCTTGAATTTGAATGCATTAATTCTACTTGTTTAAGAGTATTCTTTCTTTGTTTGTATTTGTATCTTAGGGCAGATTCACAACAGCCTAGTTTATTCCGGTTGAATCAAACCTTGGAGCGTTTACACCTTTTTTATTTCATTTGGATGGTATGAATTTGGATTGGATCTCCGGTGTGGACCCAACAAATGCACTCTAGGATTTTTAAATCGACACCTACTGTGAGCGCGGTAGATGTTGTTGAGTCGTACGTCAAGGAACATGCACCAACTCATCGTTGTCTGCCATGGATAGCCACAGTTACTCAGGTCATGTAGGCAGATTATTAGATTAATTAATACCTGCTGTTCATATGCGCAGTCCTCAAATGTTTGATTATATACACTCCAGATTAACACAAGCATAAACAGAACCTGACGGTGCTTCATGATGTACCATATTCAAGTAGAACATGGAGTGGGAGTATTTTATTTTTGAAAACAAAGCGGACCAGTTGAAAACTTGAAACAATGTATCATTCTCACACTGATTCGAACCAGGAACATAACTTTTTGGTATGAGCCCGCCGTAAGTAAAGGAAATACTTGAGTGAAGGATCCAAATATTTGCTTCTTTTATGCTTAATCATCTTTATTATGGCGTAAAACAGAAGACCTCATCAGCTCTCACAGGCAGAGTTGTGGTCTACCTTCATTGCGTGGACTATTGCCTCTGGTTTCTGACCTCGGGGGATGTAGAGCTCTGTGGGTGAGGGGATCAGAGCAGCACCCTGCAGAGATAGGATTCACAATTATTGTTGTCACCATGTTAACAGAAAGATGAGAGTACAAGGATATTCTGAGGCAACAAGCAGTTGAACAAAAATTAGAAGAAGAGGAAGAAGAGAAGGTGTGAGAGGAAGCAGCAGTGCTGCTGAGCTAGGTAAACATCGTTCCCATGGTGAAAGGAGGTGCCATAGACCTGCTGTGTTTGCATAATAGCCGAACAGGATCAATCTGCTCCTCAGACAGAACTTGAGATGACATAGGATGGCCTGTATCTGCCGCAGGAAGTTAACGGTTTCCTGATCTGTATCATGTGAGAAGGGCTGCAGAGCTGATACTGATGCTTCACCTTCTGATAAACATCTCAGATTTATTTGATATATTTTTTCTTTAATTCTGGTGAAACCAAAATATCTTAGAAAACAGTTAATACCATCCCACACACTGCAAAAAGTGGTATCTGACCCTGACTGAAGAGCTGAACTGACGAATGAAAATCAAATCACAAGATTTTGTATTCCTCCGATTCATAATTCCAATAAACATTTACAAAGGAAATGTACTAATGTGATTAGATGTCCCATTTACATCAAAAAGAATAAGAGGGTTATATCAGTTTTCTGGTTGGAACACTTGGAGGTCATGATGGGCATCGTTCACTTTGGAAGCCAGTGAATAAATAACTTAGAAACAATTCAACAACCTTCCAATTCTCTGTTTGTGTGAGTAGAGTCTTGTCATCTTAGCTGGGACATGTACTGACTGTTGTCACTCATAAAAGGGAAATGAGAAGCAATATTAAATGTATCCACATCAGACTTTATTGCCATTGTTTTGCAGACGATGTAATGTCTTTACACACAAAAGAGCAGAAGGGTTACAGTGACACCACTTACCTGTGACAGCAGCAGCTTGTTTTCATCCTCCAGCATCCTCACCATGTTTTCCAGCTGTGTGATGTAACCCACAGATGCATCTAAACAAGACAAAGAAAAAGAGGCCCATCTGATGAGGTTTTGGATTGAATGAATAAAATTAAACTAGGTATCAGAGATTTTTTGGGGGCACGGTGGTGCAGTGATTAGTACTGTTGCCTGACAGCAAGAATGTTCCCCCCATGTCTGCATGGCGTTTCTCAGGCTCCCTTCCGTGGTCTGAACACATGCAGATTGGAGTTGGACTAATAAGAGACAATGCACTGACTGCAGGTCTAAATGTTTGTTTGTCTCTGTTTGTCAGCTGTGATATGCTGCTGACCTATCCAGGGATGGATGGATAAAAGAATTTGCTCATGCCTCTATTTTCTTTCTCTTTCATTGGGCACAGCAACATGATCAACACTGTATAGCTTAATTATAAAACAATGAGCTTGTCTGTGGGTCTCCATAGTGTCTGATGGCTGCAACGAACTGATACCTGAGCCCTATGTTCAACATCTGAGCCTCCACCTCTGCCAGCATCTCCTTCTAGGGCCTGGACTGACATGTTTTTCAGATGTTTAATCTCCACATAAGAAGCTCTTTGTATTAGCTGATCTTACTTCTCAGAACAACATCAGGCAGTGAAGCAAATTTCTGGCACCTTAAAGATATTTTAAGTTTAACCTTAAACCAGAGAGCTGTTGATTCTAATTCAAAGATACCTCTGAACATGATCAAGCCAAAAATGACATGTCCAATTTCTATCATATGAATGTGTATGTGAATGGGTGAATGTGACTGAATGGTCATTAAGAAGAGTTAAAGGCTGTATAAATGCAGTTCATCCACTTTCCATTAATCTATATGGTCGTTAAAGTTGAATGAAATGCTAATATTTTATTATGGCAAAGACAAATAAACTGTATTCAATGTAAATCGGTTGCATCAATCTCAATTTGTTTGATAAATAATTATAATCATTACATTACATTACATTACATTTCATTTAGCTGACGCTTTTATCCAAAGCGTCTTACAATAAGTGCATTCAACCCTGAGGGTACAAACCAAGAACAACAAGAATCAAGACAGTAAAATTTCTTCGAAATAAAGCAAAACTACAAAGTGCTATAAGTAAGTGCCATTTTAGTGCTACCAAAGTGTTCGTTTTCAAAAGTGGTTAGTTTTTTTTATTTTTTTTTTTATTCAAGGTACAGTCGGAAGAGGTGTGTTTTTAGTTTTCGGCGAAAGATGTGTAAACTTTCAGATGTCCGGATGTCGAGTGGGAGTATATTCCACCATTTAGGAGCTAGGACAGCAAACAGTCGTGATTTTGATGAGTGTTTAGCTCGCAGTGAAGGAGCAACGAGTCGTTTAGCTGAAGCAGAGCGGAGTGAACGTGCTGGTGTGTAATGTTTGACCAGGTCCTGGATGTAAACTGGACCTGATCTGTTTACAGCATGGTATGCGAGTACTAGTGTTTTGAACCGGATGCGGGCAGCCACTGGTAGCCAGTGTAGGGAGCGGAGGAGCGGAGTAGTGCGAGTGAATTTAGGTTGGTTAAAAACCAGTCGAGCTGCTGCATTCTGGATGAGCTGCAAAGGTCGGATGGCAGTAGCAGGTAGACCTGCCAGGAGGGAGTTACAGTAGTCGAGGCGTGAGATGACCAGGGCCTGGACCAGAACCTGCACCGCCTTCTGGGTGAGAAGGGGGCGTATTCTCCGGATGTTGTAAAGCATGAATCTACAGGACCGCGTTGTTGCAGAAATGTTGGCAGAAAGGGAGAGTTGGCAGTCGAGTGTCACACCCAGGTTCCTAGCAGTCTGAGTGGGGGTCAGCACGGAGTTGTCAAAGTTAATAGTCAGGTCATGGGTGGGAGAGTTTGTCCCTGGAAGGAAAAGTATTTCAGTCTTGTCAAGATTAATCTTCAGGTGGTGAGCGGTCATCCACTGAGAGACGTCAGTCAGACAGGCAGAGATTCGTGCTGCTACCTGTGTTTCTGATCGGGGAAAAGACAGGATTAGTTGGGTATCATCAGCATAGCTATGGTAGGAAAAGCCATGTGAGTGAATGACAGAGCCGAGAGTGTTGGTGTACAAAGAAAAGAGGAGAGGACCCAGGACCGAACCTTGAGGGACCCCAGTAGTGAGAGGACAAGGTTCAGAAACAGATCCTCTCCAAGTTACCCGATAAGTGCGTTCGTTGAGGTAGGAAGAGAGCAGGGATAGAGCAGAGCCTGAGATACCCAGGTCCTGAAGGGATGAGATCAGGATCTGGTGGTTCACTGTGTCAAATGCAGCAGAGAGGTCTAGAAGGATAAGGACAGAGGAGAGAGAAGCTGCTCTAGCAGTGTGAAGCTGCTCAGAGACAGCAAGGAGGGCAGTCTCAGTTGAGTGACCTGCCTTGAAACCAGACTGGTGAGGGTCAAGAAGGTTATTGTGGTTCAGATAGGAGGAGAGTTGATTAAAGATTGCTCGCTCGAGAGTTTTGGAAACAAAGGGAAGAAGAGAGACAGGTCTGTAGTTATTTACTGCAGACGGGTCGAGGGTGGGTTTCTTCAGGAGAGGATTTACTCTTGCCTCCTTCAGAGAATTAGGGAAACAGCCATTTGAGAGGGAAGTGTTGATAAGATGAGTAAGAAAAGAAATCATAATGTCCCTATCTGGACCAACAGTATTGACTTATTAGTGGTACATTAATGTTACTCTTTCTACATGTGATAATACCTCAGTTTGTCTGGGTTAGGTCTGCTTTCTGTCCCTAGAGTCCAAACTTTAGGTTTTCATCAGCCATAGGCCGAACAAACAACAAAGCTGGTCTTTTCTGTTTGACATTGCCTTTTATTATATCAAATTAATACTCATGCACTACACTGGGGAGTTTTTCTTTCCACATGTGCCAAAGTGCTGCTCTTTGTTGGAACGGTTTTCTATAATTTTGTAAGGTCTCGACCTCAAGATGTATGTCATGATTTGGCGCTTTACAAATAAAACTGAATTGAATTGCACCAAAACTTTGACTTCTTGTTATTTATTCATTTTGATAACTATTTTTGGATAAATAATGTATTAATAAATAAATATAAAACCAAAAAGTATCATTGGTGAAGAGCTTGATTTTTCATTCCATTTCATTTCCATAGCCATGAGATAAAGTCGAGGCGATGTGGTCAAAGTCACTGGTACAGATGGTGCTGACCTCAGGGCAAATACAGGAATGCACACACACACACACACACACACACACACACACACACACACACACACACACACACACACACACACACACACACACACACACACACAGTAACACCACCCCACCCTCTCAAGTGGAGACAGTGCTGACAATTAATGGCAGAGTTAAGAGGACGTCCTTAAATTACGGTCAGTCAGCACTAGGTCAGTACAGTATAGTGTTGTCTGTCTCTTTAGCCTTCTGTTCGTCTGTCCTTCAAAGTCCTTCTATCTATAAAGATGGAAGCTTTGACTAAAATCACTGATGGCTCAAGAATATTTTAGTTAAGTTTACACAGAAAAACCTGCTAATGTAAGGGGTAGTTGTCGATGAGGGGTTGCAACTGAACTCCCCTCTCCTTCCGAACATTTTCCAAGGTTTCATTTACTATAATCTTGTTAGTAATTTAGAATGTTTGGTATGAAAGGACAGGGTCAAATTAAGTCGTACCTGGCCCCACATTTCCTCTTCCTGAATGTGGATACTGAGGAGTCTCATAAGTCTGTGAGGGGGATATTGAAATATGTGGTTCAATAAAATCCAAGCAGGGGGCAAACAGGTATTAGATGAGGCTCATGAGAGCGGCCCTGAAACCAGTTTGACCATAGCGTTTAAAGGGATAGCTCACCAAAAAATGAAAATTCACCCCTCATCTACTCACCACTGTGCCGATGGAGGGGTGGGTGAAGTATTTGAGTCCACAAAACACTTCTTGAGTCTCAGGGGTAACCGGCTTTGCATCAGATACAATTATAGTCATTTACACAGTGTTTTAGGCCTGAAAGTTTATTGGAAGTGCCACGCTGGCGGACGTAGCCACACGATAGTGTGACGAGGGTCCGTGAATGCACCTCGTATGAAGATATCAGAGGGTTAATGACAGTTGGTGAACTATCCCTTTAAGTACAGTGTTTGCCTTGGTCGGTTAACAACATAAAATAATCTTTAGAAAAAAGTAGCAAACTATGCTAGTAAATTTAATATGCTCAAATTAATGACGCATTATTGATCATTACTAACTAATTATAATTTTCCTATTTTCAAATTAAACATAATTTAAAGAACACAATAAAGCTACATGAAAAACCCTTCCTGTCACACAATCTAGAATCAGTATTCCAGACTGGGTTCAATCATTATCTTATTAGGATCTGGTGTTCTCTGATTGAGTGTCAACAACATCCAATGATCTAAAGAGCATTCACAAATACAGGCTTAGACACCTCTGCATCTGGCACAGGTTTTGAAATATCCCTAAATAATGTGAAATAATTAATTCCACAGTCAGGAAATGTATCTACACATGAATAGAAACAACTTCCAATATGTACAGGAATGGCCAAACTGGAAAATTAAGACCAAAGGCAGACCGTTTATTTCAAGACGAATGCTCCATGAAATTTCACACAGCACCTGCAGACTCAAACTCATGGTGTCAAAGTGCATGTGTCTGCAATCAGAATGAGACTGCACAAGTTTAAGTCTTGCCAGGAAAAATACTTTACTGTTCAACAAGAGCATTAGAGCAAGACTACATTTTTCTGATGAACAGATAGGCAAAGAGCATATATTGGAGTTGTTTGGCCACAGTATCCATTTGGTGCAGACCAAATGTCTTTAAGGAGATCCTCAAGCAACTGTGAAGCACGCTGCTGGAACTGTTATGGATTGTGGACAATACAATGTTTTGTTTCGAGTTGAATTACAAAGGTTTTATTTTGAAAAGTTGTTAACTTGGGTCTCAACATTGTGTTGAACTCTGAAATAGCTGACATGCAATATACTAAAAATAAATGCAGTCAAATAAATCATTCAAACTTATATGTAAGCCACACACATGAACAGTAATAAAGAAAATTCGTTTTATGAAAATTGCGAATAAGCCAAACATGATGAACGCAGCTTTCAAACTTCACCCTGCACCATAGACTGTGTATAAAAAAAACTTTGAACACAAAATCCAGCACACAAACAACAAGGGTAGGCAGTATATTTGAGAAAGACTCATAAATGTCGAGTAATAATTCTTAAGTAGCTCCAAAACATCACCACAGGCCCAGCAAACCGCCCATTAAAAACTGTAATGTTTACAACCAGCACTGCAATAGTGATCTACATTCTAATAACATTCCCTCCTCAGCTGAATCACTGGCATGAAAGTCGGTTCTTTTCCCCAGCAATGAATCATTTGATTCTTGATATAAATTGTTTTTCCTGCAGAGCTGTTTCAGGGCGCATTCCTCACTCTCTGTTATCAACAGTGTCACAACGCTGTGTCATTTCATATGATGTAAAAACCTGAACAGGCTCAGCTCTAGTGGGAATACAGAGTCTGTCATATGAGAACCTCGAACATGCTGTGAGAAATACAGGCAGAGCACAGGAAACTGAGAGAGCAGAACACAAAGCACAGCTGGCAGCAGAAACACTGGCTCAGCACTGTCTCTGGTAACACACACACACACACAATTTATTTGGTCCATATTTATATTCAGTAAAGCTGCTGTGTAGCCTATTTAACTCCTTCCTCCCTGGACCAACCCAGCAGGTGTCTGAGGCTCTTCAGTAACACTGGACAAAACAAAGCTCTATTATTGTTTCCTCAGCACGGCTTTTTTTCTCACACTACTCTCAGGCCATTATGTGCACTGTGCTGGAATGTGGGAATTCCTGAGCAGGCGGCTTTTGTCCTGTGATTCCAGGCCAGGGCTCGTTCCTACGGTTAGAGTAAACTCACTCAGATTGAACATGTGTCTCTTCTGCTTTGTAATGTTATCACATTCAAATTAATCACTAAGTTAATGGGGGTAAACTGATTAGGCAACACATCATGCTGTGTTTCTGATACATGAAAGTCATTTATTTAGCCGGACATTACTTATTCTGTATGTGTTTATTGACAGTTAATAGAATATTATCCCTCTCCATCCAGACTCTTAATCAATGACTCTTATTCTGTAACAGCTGTGCATTATAACCTGTATTTACATTTTATTGTTAGACGACCTCTAGTTATTATCACATGAGTAAAGGAGAACATCAGGTGATGTAGTGTGAAGAACAACTAAGTCCAGGTTAGGAGCAGGTCAGGGTGGATACTGCGCTTTATTTCCCACGTGAAATAAATAGTCATCATGATTTTTTTCCTCCAAACTTTCACGTCATGTTTATTATTGTAGACATGATGACAAAGGTCATCCAATCTAAAGGAAGAGCTCAATTGAAACCAAACCACGATCTTTTCCTAAACCTAAGTAAAAACGTGACCCTTCCAGAACCACAAATTGTTTTACTGTTAGGTAAGGGTTAGGTCCGTTGAGTGTGCATGATCTATGGGTCGTATGAGGGACCTGGTACATAGTGAAATATGTTGGAAGATTTTTGGGAAGAGACAGTGTAAGAAATAGGAAACAAACACGCAGAGGTCCAACGTACCAAGTTCTAGGTAAATTGCTAATAATAACAATTTCTTTACACTAATCGAGACAAAGAGCCAAATATACAGTAAAAACAGACGAGATATGCCGCAGTTGAGTCACCGCGGAGCAGTCACAAGTCTCAACTTTGTGAGGAAATACAATAGTAGTCCTGTATGCGCACTATAAAAGAGTCACTAATATGGATTCACTCAGTTGGTCACATGGATATAAACTTACACACAGCAGTGTGCTCCGCTTCTTCAACAGCAGACAGTGGATGGTGTTTAGAATTAACCTTATTCTCCCATGGTGCATTCAAAGCTTTTCATAGCTGCAGACACAAACACACACACACACACACACACACACACACACACACACACACACACACACATACTCGTTTTTGTCACGTCAGGAGGTCCGTTCTGTCTTTGTATCATTGTGGGGTCCACCATTTCCAGTGGTTCTACAGCATTGTAAAAAATCAGGGAAAATAATAAAAAAATTCTAAAAACAGCTATCACTTTGAAGTTACAATATTCAAAACTTTTGTGTCACGCTAGTTTTTTGGTCACTTGTGGGGCTCGGTTTCTAGCGTTCCACTCTTGTGGGGTCCAATTTCACACACACATACATATCTCTAGTTTTTCTATCTTAGCGGGGATCTCAGCATTAGTAGAGGATAAAATCGGTTTAAGTACACTAATAGTATTTTTGGACGATAAGATTCTTATGATTTGACTGATGCAAACCATTTTAGGATATAATCACAACAGCTGGTACAATCAACTGCATCAGTTATTTACTTTTCTGTGTACAATTCATACATTCTGCATCTTGTCTCTTTTCCCTCTTACCAACCAATTCACATCCCTGGTTAGCTCAGTGACGTGGTAGTCAAATAATGACATCCTCCTCAACATATCTGTATCATGGAGACTTTTATTCAAGAAACATTGTACAAAACAATGTTTTGTGGACAAAAAGCTGCTCTCAAAAACATTTTTTTTAAACTTAGGGTATAGACTCAGACCAACCCATTATGGCAGGTACATTTAACATAACTAGAAAATATTAAATACAAACATTGTACAAAACAAAGTTTTGTGTAAAAAAGAAAGCTGCTCTTGGCAAGAGCTTGTTTTTAATTATTTTTACTTAGGGTATAGACCCAGGCCAACCCATAATGGCAGGCACATTCCACATAACACACCCGAAAATATTAAATACACACTCAAAAACAATAAATAACCTGTGTGTAGGAACCTGAAGAGTGAGGTTAGTGCAAATTGTCTCAAACAACATGGCATTTCATTACATTTTACTTTTCATTGCAGTGATCCTATTTTTTATGAAAAACTTGATTGCTTTCCAATCTCTACTGCCACAGCAGGAGGCTGCCAGTTGGTCACCTGAAATTCAGATAAAAAACAAAAACACATAATGAATTGATGCTGATGAGGTTTGTGAAGATATTGACAAGTTACTTAAGTCAGCTCTGTGATAAACGTTTCTAAAACCGCATATAACTAAAGCTAAGTGTGTGGCACAGACGTTTCTGAAGATCTGAACTACTGTCATGACAACATATAAGAGGCTGAAGCGATCACCTTCAAAATACATGTAACATATAACAGTTCAGAGAGTTTAATATTATATCTGTAATAACTTGGTTTAGATATTGAGAGGTGTTGCCTTGTGTGAGAGATGAATTGGGCCCCATAAGGAAAAGACTAGAGATGTGTGTGTGAGAGATGAATTGGGCCCCATAAGGAAAAGACTAGAGATGTGTGTGTGGGAGATGATTTGGGCCCCATAAGGAAAAGACTAGAGATGTGCGTGTGTGTGAGATGAATTGGGCCCCATAAGGAAAAGACTAGAGATGTGTGTGTGAGAGATGAATTGGGCCCCATAAGGAAAAGACTAGAGATGTGTGTGAGATGAATTGGGCCCCATAAGGAAAAGACTAGAGATGTGTGTGTGTGAGATGAATTGGGCCCCATAAGGAAAAGACTAGAGATGTGTGTGTGTGAGATGAATTGGGCCCCATAAGGAAAAGACTAGAGATGTGTGTGTGTGTGAGATGAATTGGGCCCCATAAGGAAAAGACTAGAGATGTGTGTGTGTGAGATGAATTGGGCCCCATAAGGAAAAGACTAGAGATGTGTGTGTGAGAGATGAATTGGGCCCCATAAGGAAAAGACTAGAGATGTGCGTGTGAGAGATGAATTAGGCCCCATAAGGAAAAGACTAGAGATGTGTGTGTGCTTGTTTTAGTTAGGTGCACTGGTCATAAACTATGTTCCTTCAATCAGAAGTCTACCACATCAACCAATGAGTAACCCTCAATGAAAAGCTGTATCAGAATGCTATATCAACACCATAATATCTTCGTTAATGAACTAGATAGTGTAGAGATCAACATTAACAGTTTGTGATGACAGCATCTTCATCATTCTTTTACCTGTGAGTTTGAACTGTCTGTATTTGAATCTCCATGGGAGCTCGGATCAGCTTTTAATATCTGGGTCTCTACTGCCACAGCAGGAGGCTGCAAGTTGGTCATCTGCAATTCAGATAAAAAACGAAAACACATAATGAATTGATGCTGATGAGGTTTGTGAAGGTATTGACAAGTTACGGAAGTCAGCTCTGTGATAAACGTTTCTAAAACAGCATATAACTAAAGCTAAGTGTGTGGCACAGACGTTTCTGAAGAGCTGAACTACAGCCATAACAACATATAAGAGGCTGAAGCGATCACATTCAAAATACCCTTTTTAAACATATACCTGTTCAGAGAGTTTAATATCCTGTCTGTAATAATTTGGTTTAGATATTGAGAGGTGTTGCCTTACTGATGTAAAATCTCTTAAAGTGAGATCCAAACCGGAGGGCCCCATAAGGGTATCACTAGACACGTTTATGAGTGTGTGTGTGTTCGAGGAAAATCTCTAAAAGTTGGATCCAAACGGGAGGGCCCCACTAAGCATCACTAGAAACAGAATGTGTGTGTGTGTGTGTGAGATGAATAAGGCCCCATAAGGAAAATACTAGAGATGTGTGTGTGCGTGTTTTAGTGAGGTTCACTGGTCATAAACTATGTTCCTTCAATCAGAAGTCTACCACATCAACCAATGAGTAACCCTCAATGAAAAGCTGCATCAGAATGCTATATCAACACCATAATATCTTCGTTAATGAACTAGATAGTGTAGAGATCAACATAAACAGTTTGTGATGACAGCGTCTTCATCATTCTTTTACCTGTGAGTTTGCACTGTCTGTATTTGAATCTCCATGGGAGCTCGGATCAGCTTTTAATATCTGGGTCTCTACTGCCACAGCAGGAGGCTGCAAGTTGGTCATCTGCAATTCAGATAAAAAACAAAAACACATAATGAATTGATGCTGATGAGGTTTGTGAAGGTATTGACAAGTTACAGAAGTCAGCTCTGTGATAAACGTTTCTAAAACAGCATATAACTAAAGCTAAGTGTGTGGCACAGACGTTTCTGAAGATCTGAACTACAGCCATAACAACATATAAGAGGCTGAAGCGATCACATTCAAAATACCCTTTTTAAACATATACCAGTTCAGAGAGTTTAATATCCTGTCTGTAATAATTTGGTTTAGATATTGAGAGGTGTTGCCTTACTGATGTAAAATCTCTTAAAGTGAGATCCAAACCGGAGGGCCCCATAAGGGTATCACTAGACACGTTTATGAGTGTGTGTGTGTTCGAGGAAAATCTCTAAAAGTTGGATCCAAACGGGAGGGCCCCACTAAGCATCACTAGAAACAGAATGTGTGTGTGTGTGAGATGAATAAGGCCCCATAAGGAAAATACTAGAGATGTGTGTGTGCGTGTTTTAGTGAGGTTCACTGGTCATAAACTATGTTCCTTCAATCAGAAGTCTACCACATCAACCAATGAGTAACCCTCAATGAAAAGCTGCATCAGAATGCTATATCAACACCATAATATCTTCGTTAATGAACTAGATAGTGTAGAGATCAACATAAACAGTTTGTGATGACAGCGTCTTCATCATTCTTTTACCTGTGAGTTTGCACTGTCTGTATTTGAATCTCCATGGGAGCTCGGATCAGCTTTTAATATCTGGGTCTCTACTGCCACAGCAGGAGGCTGCAAGTTGGTCATCTGCAATTCAGATAAAAAACAAAAACACATAATGAATTGATGCTGATGAGGTTTGTGAAGGTATTGACAAGTTACAGAAGTCAGCTCTGTGATAAACGTTTCTAAAACAGCATATAACTAAAGCTAAGTGTGTGGCACAGACGTTTCTGAAGATCTGAACTACAGCCATAACAACATATAAGAGGCTGAAGCGATCACATTCAAAATACCCTTTTTAAACATATACCAGTTCAGAGAGTTTAATATCCTGTCTGTAATAATTTGGTTTAGATATTGAGAGGTGTTGCCTTACTGATGTAAAATCTCTTAAAGTGAGATCCAAACCGGAGGGCCCCATAAGGGTATCACTAGACACGTTTATGAGTGTGTGTGTGTTCGAGGAAAATCTCTAAAAGTTGGATCCAAACGGGAGGGCCCCACTAAGCATCACTAGAAACAGAATGTGTGTGTGTGTGAGATGAATAAGGCCCCATAAGGAAAATACTAGAGATGTGTGTGTGCGTGTTTTAGTGAGGTTCACTGGTCATAAACTATGTTCCTTCAATCAGAAGTCTACCACATCAACCAATGAGTAACCCTCAATGAAAAGCTGCATCAGAATGCTATATCAACACCATAATATCTTCGTTAATGAACTAGATAGTGTAGAGATCAACATAAACAGTTTGTGATGACAGCGTCTTCATCATTCTTTTACCTGTGAGTTTGCACTGTCTGTATTTGAATCTCCATGGGAGCTCGGATCAGCTTTTAATATCTGGGTCTCTACTGCCACAGCAGGAGGCTGCAAGTTGGTCATCTGCAATTCAGATAAAAAACAAAAACACATAATGAATTGATGCTGATGAGGTTTGTGAAGGTATTGACAAGTTACAAAAGTAAGCTCTGTGATAAACGTTTCAAAAACAGCATAAAACTAAAGCTAAGTGTGTGGCACAGACATTTCTGAATATCTGAACTACAGCCATAACAACATATTAGAGGCTGAAGTGATCACATTCAAAATACCCTTTTTAAACATATAACAGTTCAGAGAGTTTAATATTATGTCTGTAATAACTTGGTTTAGATAATGAGAGGAGTTGCCTTACTGATGTAAAATCTCTTAAAGTGAGATCCAAACGGGAGGGCCCCATAAGGGTATCACTAGACACGTTTATGAGTGTGTGTGTGTTCGAGTAAAATCTCTAAAAGTTGGATCCAAACGGGAGGGCCCCACTAAGCATCACTAGAAACAGAATGTGTGTGTGTGAGATGAATAAGGCCCCATAAGGAAAATACTAGAGATGTGTGTGTGCGTGTTTTAGTGAGGTTCACTGGTCATAAACTATGTTCCTTCAATCAGAAGTCTACCACATCAACCAATGAGTAACCCTCAATGAAAAGCTGCATCAGAATGCTATATCAACACCATAATATCTTCGTTAATGAACTAGATAGTGTAGAGATCAACATAAACAGTTTGTGATGACAGCATCTTCATCATTCTTTTACCTGTGAGTTTGAACTGTCTGTATTTGAATCTCCATGGGAGCTCGGATCAGCTTTTAATATCTGGGTCTCTACTGCCACAGCAGGAGGCTGCAAGTTGGTCATCTGCAATTCAGATAAAAAACAAAAACACATAATGAATTGATGCTGATGAGGTTTGTGAAGGTATTGACAAGTTATAAAAGTCAGCTCTGTGATAAACGTTTCTAAAACAGCATATAACTAAAGCTAAGTGTGTGGCACAGACGTTTCTGAAGATCTGAACTACAGCCATAACAACATATAAGAGGCTGAAGCGATCACATTCAAAATACCCTTTTTAAACATATAACAGTTCAGAGAGTTTAATATTATGTCCGTAATAACTTGGTTTAGATAATGAGAGGAGTTGCCTTACTGATGTAAAATCTCTTAAAGTGAGCTCCAAATGGGAGGGCCCCATAAGGGTATCACTAGACACGTTTATGAGTGTGTGTATGTTCGAGTAAAATCTCTAAAAGTTGGATCCAAACGGGAGGGCCCCACTAAGCATCACTAGAAACAGAATGTGTGTGTGTGAGATGAATAAGGCCCCATAAGGAAAATACTAGAGATGTGTGTGTGTGGTTTTAGTGAGGTTCACTGGTCATAAACTATGTTCCTTCAATCAGAAGTCTACCACATCAACCAATGAACATGACCCATAACACATAACCCTCAATGAAAAGCTGCATCAGAATGCTATATCAACACCATAATATCTTCGTTAATGAACTAGATAGTGTAGAGATCAACATAAACAGTTTGTGATGACAGCGTCTTCATCATTCTTTTACCTGTGAGTTTGAACTGTCTGTATTTGAATCTCCATGGGAGCTCGGATCAGCTTTTAATATCTGGGTCTCTACTGCCACAGCAGGAGGCTGCAAGTTGGTCATCTGCAATTCAGATAAAAAAACAAAAAGTAATATTTAGTTCTGAGAAATCACATAATTATCTTTCAAAACACAGATCACAATCAATTCTATATAAATGGAGGAATACAAACATTTAGACATTAGAAATATTATTTCGTCACCCAATACAATATTCTCCTTCTTGGCCTTCATGCATTTATCGAACTGCAGTTCATTGTGTTTTTTCAGGGGGTTTAATATTTGTGGAGCAGGCAAGTGACATGCACTCTTTGGATATGATTTTTGTTGTTAATGATCACAACTCTCCTAAATCTGAATTACCTCAAAAACAATGGGACGATGATTTGTTTCAAGGGACTAGCTTCTGCCTCTGGTTTTTGTCTAGCTGTCTACTCTGGATATCCCTTTTCTACTCTCGAGTGCAGCCACAACATCCAGGAATTGTATATTCAGGCTGCCAATGCACGATGCACACAACATATTAGTTTAGGGACTACTTGATTTTATATGCAGCGTATAAGAGCTTTCTGTTAGCGAAACCTGCATTTTAAATGTCAATAGTCAGTCGATCATGTTTATTTAATTGTGGAAGACCAAAATAATGATCACAATTACTATTTGATTAATTATGCAGCCCTTTTTTAAATAAGTTGGAGCTAGCATGTAATCATTCTCCAACAACAAGGATATGTATTTATAACACAAGCAATATACAACTGAAAACAATGTGATGCAATTTAATCTATTTCAACTATATTTAATGTAAATATTTATGATAGAAGCCAGTGTAAAATTGCCCATACAAGGCTGCATTCATTTTACTAAAACAGCAGCCATAAACAAGTTGTTTTTTGTTTTTAAATGTCTGCTTCTGAGATGTTTTTTAAATATATATTTATACCACATGTAAATATTAATGAATAGTACTGAGGAATGCACAATATGCTACACCCACTGGACCAGACATGCTTCTTACCTTTATTATTATCAATATATTTTTCTATAAAACACTGCTTCTCCCTTTAAGACAGAACCCACGATATTGCATCCACTGCAGGCTGGATCCTCTTCCTCTTTAACATTGTGGCTCTGTGAAAATCATTTTCAAATTAGACAGCAAACAAGTATTTATTATCTAGGATTAGTCATCAGAACTACAGGTGTGTCCAAGAGGTTTGTGCCAATAGCATAATAACATTCACTAGTAATCATGAACCCCAGCATTCAACTCATGAAGCCATTCTTCTTATTAAAATAATACTTGTATAGGATCAACCATGTAATACACAATACACATATGCCCTTTTTTAAAGGCAAACTGGAATACTGATGCTGCAGTGATGTTTAAATACTTATATTAACATAAAGGCAAACAAAAACAGCATAATAGTAATAATTCATATTGATCAGCCCATCAGCAGCCAGCTATCTTGTGCTACTATAAGAAGCTAGTGATCTGCTGTTAATAATAGCAGCTAGCAATCCGATGCTAACATAAGCCAGTGATAGGACACTAACATGAGCAGCTAGGGATCCGATGCTAATATTAGCAGCTAGCGTTTCGATGCTAACGTTAGCAGCTAGCTATCCGATGCTAACGTTAGCCAGAGATAGGACACCAACATGAGTAGCTAGGGAGCCGATGCTAATATTAGCAGCTAGCGATTCGATGCTAACGTTTGCAGCTAGCTATCCGATGCTAACGTTAGCCGGAGATAGGACACTAACATGAGCAGCTAGGGATCCGATGCTAATATTAGCAGCTAGCGATTCGATGCAAACGTTAGCAGCTAGCTATCCGATGCTAACGTTAGCCAGAGATAGGACACTAACATGAGTAGCTAGGGAGCCGATGCTAATGTTAGCAGCTAGCGATTCGATGCTAACATTAGCAGCTAGCAATCCGGTGCTAAGGTTTGGCAGTGATAATACACTATTATTAGCAGCTAGTGATACAACACTAATATTAGCAGCTAGCAATCCGATGCTAACATTAGCAGCTAGAGATCTGGATAAAATATTTTATTAATCCTCAATGGTGAAATTGTTGCACTGCAGTTGTAAGAAACTGTGGGGAGGAACAATAAAATGTCATACAAACCAAGTCAAGCTCCACTAAAACTATCCAGCTTACCTGTCATCCATTAAGCAGCAGGCCCGGTCCACAACACGGCATTCGCTAGGCCCCGCCCACGTCCCGTATCATTGGCTGAAAGGTTACACACTTGTAGCTGGTGTGTGTGGGCCAAAATGGCCAAACCGGAAGTAGGGGGCAGTAGAGAGCAAATAATTTCACACACACTTTTCCACTTTTTGTTACCTTGTGGGCCAAGTGAAGAAGAAGCAAGGGGGGCATGAGGGGAGGTTCCTGAGCTCATTTAAAGCAATAAACGGTGTGGGGCCCACCATTTAGGGCCCCACACCGTTTCAGGGCCCCACACCGTGGGTGTGCTCCTTGCCACTGGACCTCACAAAGTAAGAAATACGAGTGCACACACACACACACACACACACTCAGACAAAGACCTTCCCATGCAACCTCATTAACATAACAACACAGCCTCTCTCCATCACATGCTGTAAATCTGTCACACACACACACGCAAACATTGAGAAGAGGCCAAGCCCAGATACAAGCTTTTTATTCGACTCGACTCAAAGACTTACAACAAACACACACATCTTCAGTATGTAATTACCAACAAATCTTGGCAGATTAGACGGTACATAGTGAACACAATTCGGAAAGGCTTTGGAAAAAACCTGCAACAATAAACCATGAGTTTAAAATTGTTAAAAAAACGAAATAAAAAGTGAATTGCTTGAGTCATTAGAAGTATTTTAATTCCAAAGAACCAGCAGCCCCCCCCTCTCTCTCTCCACAGCATTTGTTATGGGTCTCCAGAGGGCCACTGAGAAGCTGTCAATGAGCAGTTTATGGATCACCCCAATTACAGGGTCCTTCAGAGGGTAACAGCAGCACTGCTTGTCTTTTTATGGCTGCAGGATCACTGAAAGACATGTACATTTACAGAATTAAAAAAATGTGGATAAACTCACAAACAAATAATTTGCTGTACTGATGGATTCTAATGCAATTTCTAATGAGGAGGAGGTCAGAAGGTAAAAATGGGGTGTCAGTGGGTGAACAGGGAGGGACACAATAAAATGGGATACATTTGCCATAAGTGTTTGTACACCCTGGTCCACATACTCTAATGGAATACTGCCAAGATTTTATATTCATTTCATATTATTTCATAATGTAGATAAATTGTCAACTTACAACCGGCGAGTTGCAAAAATCTTCAGCATGCTTGTATCAGCTGAAGCAAGATGAAAAGTTTTCATCGTTGTGTTTGTGCTCCCAGCATTTGGTTAAGGAAACATGTTGGTTTTTATTAAATGCAGAAAAGCCTTTGTGATTTGATGCACAAGGTGTAATGTTTACTTTAATAACGTCTTTTCCTGACGCTAACCCAGGACTAAACCTGTAACCACATGAAGGACTCAGGATGAATCAAATCTCCTCCCCACAACTTTTTTCAACCTTCTACAACTATCTATGGCCATGATCCAGGCAGGAACTACAGCTTGCATATTGGGCAGTAGAGAAGTACATTAGCATTAAGTTCAAGTAATTAGGACGCTTCCAAAATGTGATGTAATGAAGAATGGATGGAGACACTGAAGTTGATATGGACCGAAGTAATACATCTGCTTCCACGTTACATTACACAATGTGCTGACCTGTTTGAATGGTTAATGTTACTGACCCCCCAAACATGCATGTCTAAATTAACAGCAACTCAAACAGGTAAATCTGAGGAGGGCTGTTTTAGACAGGGTAAAATGGTTGCTGTTATAAATTATCCTTGTGGTATTTTGACCAAAATATGTTGCAGACATTTCATTAAGACCCCAAGGAACCATATCAACTGTGGTAAAATGGGCATAATATGTCCCCTTAAAAACATGCATGCATGCACGCGCATGCACACGCACACGCACACACACACACACACACACACACACACACACACACACACACACACACACAGACACACACACACGTACATAGATAGCTGTAGACCCTAACTGGTATCAGACAGAGACATGGTACCTCAGTATTGGGCTGACACTGGTTTAAACTGCAAATGTCAACAATCCAACCACACGCTGTCTCTCTCTTTCATGAAATAAAATGCGTGTATCCTGTCTGAGGCCACTTTGACCATGCCACACCATAAATCAGTCCAACCTTGAAGTGATCAATCCTAATCCACACTATGGAACAAAGACAACCAGATGTGTTCCAGACACTGTCTGTCACAGATGTCTGACCCAAGGAGGCTCCAACTGTTGTGTCTCTCTTTGATGTGTGTGTGTGTGTGTGTGTGTGTGTGTGTGTGTGTGTGTGTGTGTGTGTGTGTGTGTGTGTGTGTGTGTGTGTGTGTGTGTGTGTGTGTGTGTGTGTGTGTGTGTGTGTGTATGTGTTGTGTGTGTGTTGCTAACATGCTGAGTTGAGCGCAGCCACCATGGAGGTACGACTCAGATAGTGATCTACTGACCACAGTGATGATGACATTTCACTCCTGCTTCCCACACACAGCTGCCTATTTATTGACAGACTATTTTGGTAAGACTTTTCAAAATCTCTTTAAAGATAGTGTATACTGCTCATAATGAAGTGTTACCATCTTTACAAATTTTGTAACCCCTTAGAAACTGTGTTAAATTGTACTGTGTCGGTCCAAGTTTCCAAATATGAATGTGAAGAGGAAATTTCAGGTAATGTCAATTCAGCTGGTTTTGACAAACATGCACAAGGTCAGCTGCTTGCTTTCTTCAGGATCTTGTTCTTCTGATAAATTAGTTTTGTGCAGTAAAGTGCACGGTGTATTTCATTACACTCCTCAGATAAATTATGAAATATAATCCAGAGTGTGGCTCTGGAGGTAGTGCGCTATATTTGAAACTTTCCAATTTTCTTTCCCATATCTTAAGGAATCAATGACAACTCTAACTAAGGCTGTTTGAGGAAGTACTCTATATTACAGTTTTTTTCAATTGCATAAACACTAAAATCAAAAGTATTACACAATTATCAAAACCTTACCCATTTTGCAAAGGATCTGAGGTGTTCTGCTCATTGGGTGTGTGGTTGTGCTGATTGTGTGTAGTGTTTTGAAACACGAGCCCTGTTTTGAAAATCGTTCTTAAGCAATCAAGAAAAACCTATTATGTTACTGATAAATTATCAGATTTATTAGATCATTAGACTATTTGTAAAGAGAACATGGTAATTCCTAGTTTCGAGTGCGTATATACTATTATGAAAGTTATGTATATTCCATTTTTGACCCTAAATCCTAACAATGCACCTTAAAAAACTCTTTGAGATATTGTGGATCAAAACCAACCTACATAACCATTGATCAGCTTTTGAGGAATTGCTGTATGAACACAACATCCCAAGTGGTGCAGAGCGTACGCAGAACTAGGGTCATTTTTGTTTCTGTACTTCCGATTATTCACATAAGAGATGGTAGAAATGTCAGTCTTTGGGTACAAATAACTGTTTACAGCCTAGTATTTCTCATCCTGTGCATTTGTTTTTACGTCTTTCCCTCTCAGACACACGTAAAAATGCAGACATAATCATCGATTTAACTGTTTGACCATTGGTCTAAATCAGGGGTCGGCAACCTTTGCTATCAATGTATCAAGCTCGGATGTGGTGCTGCATTGTGGAAAGGATTAGCTATGGTTGTGAATAAACAGAATAAATATAACATGACATCTCATCCACTGAATGTGATTATTTCTGGAGCTGGACCTGCAGGTGTCCTACTGTACAGTGTTCAGGACCAAGACCTCACCTCAGCTGGATGTTTGGAGCGTATAATGATTTCAGCAGGGACTAGATTAAAACGGCAACAGCTGAGAACCAATCTTCTCTCTCAGATTGAATTTTGAGACCAGTTTAGACCACACTAGACAAATAATAATATTACTGTATTACACAACTTCAAGAGCAGTTGGCTGTAGCATTCTGCATCCGTGATGTTTCTTTGAAGCCATATTTTTTACGTTAACAACAAAACTGCGGTCCTCTGTGTTTTGTAGTTAGGCACCAATCTTCAGGCTGCTTCCATTGACATTCTGCTATATCAAAAACAAACACTCCAGTCCTGTTTGCTTTCCTTTAACCAACTTGCAACTTATAACTCCAAGTCAAAACTTCTTATTTTCACTGTGTTTCCTGTAGAGAAGGGGATTTTAAAAACGGTGACAGAAGACAAGAAACAGAATGGGAGGAAAATGCAACCGAGACACATGGTCAGTGATAGGTTTATACCCCAAATCCAGTGTATCCACCCTGACCTTCTTCAAACGCGGACTTTGTCCCGCTGTATACTGCATCAGCTGACTTCCTACTTTGCTCCTGTCATATTGGTAATGGTAATTCGCTCTGGGCCATCTGTGCTGAGCCATGCCGGGCCAGACACTGTCATTTAGTCAGAGAATGAGCAAACAGCAAGGTGACTATGAAACACTGCCTGAATCAGTGAGAAGAGGAAGTGTGTGTTTACTCAAGCAGAATTGGTTCTGTTATTTATTTCAAAGCTCATCCGGGTTTTACTATGAGGTTAGTGGACACTGATGTGCTGGGTAGAGTAGAAAAAAACACTGATAGATAGTAGAAGGCAGCACATACACACAGATAGACGACATACATACTACTCACATCAACCTTAAATAATCCACTAACAATTTGAGAGAACAATTTGTCTGTAAAGTTGAACATGTTATATATTATATTATATATCAAGGCTGAAGCTTGAGAACTACAAAACTGTAGAATCAATCCAGCTGAGAGTTGCACCTTTCTCTCTGACTAATGATGCTTGCCTCTTTGTTTTTTATGTGCTATATTTGACGATATTTACCTGGGTCAGAATTATTGTGCTCTACTGAGTGCCATTAATATATGGTCCTGTGAGTCCATTTTGTAATTACCTACAACCAATAACCCTAAGCCTTAAAATTTACAATGAAAACCGAAACCTTCAGTCACAGTTCAGTACCAGCTAAAAGATAAGTGTCAACAATACTGGTCCCTCTCTAATCACAACCACTGAGATGTCCTAGCAACGTGTGTAAATGCAGTCAGGGCCTTCCTGCCGAGGGCTGGACTCTCAGAGAAACTTCCTTTAAAACATAAATATTCAAACAGAAGAAAAAAGAATGAGCTGGCACATGTGAGTTAGCAAGCTAGCCTATGTTCTAAAATGTTTTAAATACACGAAGTGCAGTTTATATTTTATCATGACGCATTATCAGTGCACATCGAAATACAGTATGTTGTTATAGGTTTATTTTAATCCTGTTTTTTCCCCTTCTATTATTGTTTATGTGTGGTTGAGTTTAGACTAGATATCATTGAGTTCATATTGATAGCCAACTAGATTCTAGATATGCAGTTTTGCTTTGCTTTAATATATGAAACCATGTCATTATTTTCCTGCAGACAAGGACATTTGATTTGAACATTGGAGGGGATTAGGTTAAATGTCAGGCTAAATAATTCTAATTTCTTATATATAATTTTTTACTAAAGAATAATCACTTGATATACCTCAGAAATAATGACTATTTATCTGTCATACTTTCCAGATGTTATCAACTAGCTGGTAGTAAAGTAGCTACAGTGAAATCAGTTATTCTGATTTTTGTTTGTGCTGAAAATGTAATAGAGAAATCAACCACTTTATCATGTTTTATAGCAGTCAATATTTATGATTCAGTGTGACAGTATAATGATTGGGGCTTGTAACCCCTGTACCCCTCTACAATTAGGCCCTATCAAGGAGAGGACTCTGAATTAGCCTTTTGGGCCTGCACTGGAGTCTCTGTTATTCTGAATATACTGTATCCTCATAACGATCACGCATAGGGAAGTCAAAATTTTAAGGTATCAACTTCATAACCACTCAAGTGATGTTAAAGACCAATTACATCTTTATGAGTCAGCCTTATAGCAGTAATTTCCATGATGCTGGTGCAGAATACACAGAAGCCCATTTTCCAATTTCCATACAGGCATTTGGAACACTAACCAAAAGAAATTCTGAAAACACAGAGAGTATTGTCCAGTACTTGTCTTTGATGTGTGCATATGACAAATTAGTCCAAAAACGACATTCTACACATGAGAAGATAAGCACTTGTTGCATTATAATTATTTCTGAAATTAAAAAAGTTGTTTAGCCTCAACCTTTTTTACCGGGTGCTGTATGCGGTGAGTGATACCCAGATATGTACCAGAATTGACCACTGCTATTCACTGTGGGGACAGTCTATTCCTATAGAGCCAATGCAGCATACATTAATAGAGTGTTAGTAAGTGAACTGAGAAGGATAGAGCCCTGACTAAGGTAGTGATATGTTTTGCAGGAACACACCACAGCATGTATTTAACTCTTAGCAACATGTTGTTTCTCCTTAGTTTAACTTGAGGTCAGTGTTGACTTTCTGAGAATGACAGCAAATAATAACTATTATTAACATGAGGAGCAACACCACCTTAAAGGATATCCGTATGAATCAAAAAGCATGGACATGTTTGGCAACTTGATTAAATATTAAAAGAAACTTAACCTCTGTCAATGTAACAACTGTTTTAACAACAGCAACTCATTGTCCATTTACCAGCCGATGTGTTTTATATGGACTCTTTAAAGCTAATACTAACACAAACGATAAGTCCTTCAAGTATAACAACTCCTGAGTTAATATTTCCCATCTGATAAAGAAGACCTGACAGATGAAAGTCAGGATCAAACTTTTATTGGAGTTTGTCAAGAACTGACTTATAACAGTAACATGTCAATGACGTGTGATGTTTCTGTGATTTCCATGTTTTAAAGATATGAAACACTTTTTAACTTGTTTGTCACATTTTCTTTCTCTTAGTTCCCCTGTGTGTTGCAGCATGTTGAACACGGAGCCCAACGAAAATAATAATGATTCAGCTCAAGTTGCCAAACGTGTCCATCTTGCACTTCGAGTGACAGGCCACAGCCTCAGACCTATGGGGTGCCGTTTGTCAAGCAGCTCACGCTGAAAATAACAGCAACATTTTGTCACATTTAGCTTCAAACCATGTTTAAAAAACTGGTGTGAATTTTTGAGAGTCACTTTTTTGCACATTTACAACAATATTTGTCAACTTGGAGATATTTTAAATATTTAAATCCAAATGTTAAATGTAACACTTAAATGTTAAATGTTAAATCTAAATGCTAAATCTAAATCTAAATGTTAAATTTAAATCTAAATGTTAAATTTAAATCTAAATGTTAAATATAAATATAAATGTTAAATTTAAATTTAAATATAAATGTTAAATATAAATGTTAAATTTAAATCTAATTGTTAAATTTAAATCTAAATGTTAAATCTGAATCTAAATATAAATGTTAAATCTAAATGTTAAATCTAAATCTAAATGTTAAATCTAAATTTAAATCTAAGTGTTTAATCTAAATGTTAAATTTAAATGTAAATGTTAAATTTAAATCTAAATGTTAAATCTAAATATAAATGTTAAATCTAAATGTTTCGGGTGAAACTAAATATTTAGCTAATATGCAAATTTAAATGCCGGTTACAGGAAGTAGTAACAAAATAAAAGCTCGAGGAAGTCAGAGTGTGTTTATTACGGAGCCCCCCAGGGGACACGGGGGGAAATGAGGACAGCAAAATGACTTTTGTGAGATCCCGAGAAAGTTTAGGACAATGTACATCCGGGTATCTCATAATAATGACATATAAAGTCATTATTATGAGATACGGGTTGTGGGCAGGGCGCCACAGAGCAGGGAAGTCGAGGCTGAGCGGCTGCGGGGACAGCCATCCTACTCGCGGAAGTGGGCGACTGTGCATCGATACAGAGACATAACAGGATCGATCCATGTTTTCTGCTCCGTTCATTGTCTTAGCGATGTGCTGCCGCTGAATAATTATAACCAGCGCTGCTCCAGCATCAGAACAGACGCTCATTAAAAGTCCGGTCGCCCTGTGTGTGTCGGAGTCTGCTTCCGCCTCACTTCCCTCTGTCCCGCGCTCGCTTTACACTTTAACAATAAACACCAGCGCTGATCACAAGTTATTAGGACACCTACAGGACTGATGTTTACTTTGTGTTTGTTTGAGCTCATGAAACACATGTTTAAACACCGTGTGCACGTAGTCCCCCGCTCCACACAACACGAGCAGAACGTGACGCGCACAGTCAGGACTGACAGCGTTAAAGTGACGGAGCGATCCGAAGTCATGATCGGTCATCATCGGATAATAACTAAAAAATACATGTGATTATCAGTTTTAGTGAAGAGGAACAGAGACAAGCATACACCCCCCCAACACACACACACACACACGCACACAGCCCCCCCCCCACACACACACACACACACAGTCTCCCATGACAGACCCTGCAGTCAGTATCTCATTATTATGAGATAGTATGAGATCATAACATCAGTCCTGCAGGTGTCCTAATAACTTGTGATCAGCGCTGGTGTTTATAGTTAAAGTGTAAAGTGAGCGGGGGACAGAGGGACGTGAGGCGGAAGCAGACACAGACACACACAGGACTTCGCTAAGACAATGAACGGAGCAGAAAACATGGATCGATCCTGTTATGTCTCTGTATCGATGCACAGTCGCCCACTTCCGCGAGTATGGCGACTGTCCCCGCAGCCGCTCAGCCTCCGCTTCCCTGCTCTGTGGCGCCCTGCCCACAACCCGTATCTCATAATAATGACTTAATATGTCATTATTATGAGATACCCGGATGTACATTGTCCTAAACTTTCTCGGGATCTCACAAAAGTCATTTTGCTGTCCTCATTCCCCCCCGTGTCCCCTGGGGGGCTCCGTAATAAACACACTCTGACTTCCTCGAGCTTTTATTTTGTTACTACTTCCTGTAACCGGCATTTGAATTTGCATATTAGCTAAATATTTAGTTTCACCTGAAACATTTAGATTTAACATTTATATTTATATTTTGATTTAACATTTAGATTTAAATATAACATTTAGATTTAAATTTAACATTTAGATTAAACATTTAGATTTAAATTTAGATTTAACATTTAGATTTAACATTTAGATTTAACATTTATATTTAGATTCAGATTTAACATTTAGATTTAAATTTAACAATTAGATTTAAATTTAACATTTATATTTAACATTTATATTTAAATTTAAATTTAACATTTAAATTTAGATTTAACATTTAGATTTAAATTTAACATTTAGATTTAAATTTAACATTTAGATTTAGATTTAGATTTAGCATTTAGATTTAACATTTAACATTTAAGTGTAACATTTAACATATGGATTTAAATATTTAAAATATCTCTAAGTTGACAAATATTGTTGTAAATGTGCAAAAAAGTGACTCTCAAAAATTCACACCAGTTTTTTAAACATGGTTTGAAGCTAAATGTGACAAAATGTTGCTGTTATTTTCAGCGTGAGCTGCTTGACAAACGGCACCCCATACAGACCCTGGTCTGATAATCACTCACCATTGAGCCCGGTGCCTCTGTGGAGGTAAGTGGCGGACAGGTCGTCCATAGACCTTCTCAGAGACGCTGTCTTCGCTTCGGGGGCTTTATACAGGTGGTTGTGGTGGTGGTGGTCCGGACTACCGATGCTCCCAGTACTGGACGTGCTACTACCATCCCCGTTGTCCCGAACCGACACCGTACCATTCAGGTTGCTGAGGCTGGACTGGCTGTCGATGGAGCTCCGTGAGCCGGCTCCCCTCCTCTCCTCATCCAGCATGAGGACGATCTCCTTCAGCTCCATGTTCTCCATCCTCAGCGCCTCCTGACCGGCCTCCAGCTCCTGAAGCTTTTGCTGGTACAGTCCGACGTCTTTCCACAGGACGCTGGCCGTGTAGCGGCCGAACCGCTGCCACTCCCGGGATACCTTCTTCCCTTTCTGCCGGTCGTCGTCCAGGAAGCAGCACAGCTCCCGGAGATCCAGGTTATCGTGCTGAAGTTTCTGGTTGACGTCTTTCAGACTCCGGATCTCATGGAGATGGACCTGCAGGCTCCGGTTCACGTCCTTCATCATGTCCGCGTGTTCCAGCATCAGGTCCATGTTGCGGCTCTCCAGCCTCCTCATCCTCCGGATCACATCCTCCTTCCCCAGCAGCAGCAGCTCCTCATCGGACAGCTTGCTCACATCCGTCCCGTGACCGTCCATGTCCCAGCTGCTTATTTTTCGTCGCCCGAATGAATCGCGAGTCTTCTACGGTATGATGAAAAGCAGATCCATGGTAGACAACGTACCGGGCTGCAGACCCACCGTGTTTAACATGAACAGTGGAGGGTCAGCATGGAGACACTGTCTGAAACCGGTGACCGGAGGGGGGGGGGGGAGAGAGAGAGAGAGAGAGAGAGAGAGAGAGAGAGAGAGAGAGAGAGAGTCAAACAGTTTACTCTGTAGGCAGCTACACAAACTTGTATATTGTATATTATCCTCCTAAAACAGGTGATTTGATATTACTTAATCAAAAACAGGAGCAAGTAACGTGTGGAATATAGGTCACTATTAAAGGGTGGATATATTATTCATGTGTATTCTTGCTCACAATAACATCTCCCCCATCTCATGACCTGGAAATGAACAAAGCCCCCACTGTTCAAGAATATGTGGAAAAAACCATCAGGATCCTTACTCTTTCAATGAAAATCTTCCTCGCTTATGACGATGATGATGATTGTTGTTATTATTATTATTAAAACGATTGCATTTGAATGCAGCAATCTAGCTTGGATTAGGTTGCCATCTGCTGGACAGCAGGAGATGTTGCAAAATATATTTGTTAAAGGGATGAACTTGAAAGAACTCTCCATGAGCTGCCTGTTGCGTGATGTTGTGTGTGAAGGGGTGTCAGCAGTATCATTATTGCTGTATGAGGATGTGGCTGACCAATAGACAGTAGCAACCTTGCTCTGCAGCTGGTTGGCTTCCTGTCACGGTGCTTGTGCGCGCGCGCGTGTGTGCGTGTGTGTTTGGTGTGTGTGTGTGTGCGTGCGTGCGTGCGTGTGTGTAACGGTACTACCAGCGCACACAGAGGTTCACCACGTCAGAGAGCCAAACCCAGCGGATGACCGGAGTCGGAGCAAAGTGCACACAGGAAGCCGCCTGTGCACGACTCGCTCCTCCGTGGTCTCCACTGCTCGCCAAAATGCGGCGGTGTGACAGGAAAACCCTGCGTCCTCTTTGGCTCTCTCCAATCGGCGTCTTGTGTTTTTCGATGTTGTGGTTCGCACCTGTGATGTTACACCCGCAGTGTTTGGATTTTAAGCCTCCCTTCCGACCGCTGAGGGAGCTCGAGTTTTGCGTCATGTATAAGGAGTTTGGTTGCTGTGATTATCAGAAGGACCAGGATCTGAAGGCCAGGTTCTATCAAGTTATGGATCATTTTGATTATTACGGATACGCAAACTGTGCGGGCTTCGTCCTGGAGCTGCTGTGCCAGGTAGGCATGCATGGGCAAAGGTCGCTCTGCTTAGTGCAAAACTTCTCCATAGTGCGCCGAGAGTCTGAGCTGACAGCAAAGACAGTGGCCGTTAAATGAGCAAGAGACGAACACACAGACATATGAATGCAGTCAGGTGCTCTTGCGGGGATATGTCATGATGTTGGCTCATTATGCTCATTGAGAAGCCAAAAGTGAGCTGAATGAAGGTAAAGGTCAGAACCTACTGCTTTCCCTTTAACCCAGTCACACACCAATACACCCCCCCCCCCCCCCACAGTACTACCCACTTATTCTGCAGTCAGATGTGGATCACGTACATTGTAGATAACCGCTGACCAGCTCTGTCCAATTAAATTAGATAAAAAGGTAAAGAGTATCTCATTAAGTAACTTTGTTTTTATTTAGTTTAAAGTTGTCCAGTTGACAACTTGAAATACAGATGGTTGCAGTCTACTATCGATTATGTGTTTGTCCAAACTGACATTATAATGCTTAAAATACAAGAAAAATAAAAATGGACAAAGAAAGTAAAATGCATTTTGTTTTGTTGTTGAAAACTAAATAAAAACTAAATAAATAAATAGAAGCAATTCTGTCCGTCCTGGGAGTGGGATCCCTCACATGTGGCTCTCTCTAATGTTTCTACGTTCTTTTTAACCTGTTAAAAGTATTTTTTTTGTAGTTTTTCCTTACTCTTGTTGAGGGTTAAGGGCAGAGGTTGTCCTTGTTAAAGCCTTATGAGACAAATTATGATATGTGAATATGGCCTATACAAATAAAATTTGATTGATTGATTGATAGATGGGGCATAAGGTGTCCCAGAAGCGGCTTCTACAAATACGTCTTGACTACAACTGGACATCTGACAATGGTTATCCAAAACATGTAGCTTTAGAGTAGGACTAGGAGCTTTTAGTGAGAGTATTGGCAAGATGGTTTGGATAATTCTGTGTCTAGCTTTATGCTACAAAAGCTCAGACACAGCCAAACAATGGGGATCTTTATGAATATATTGTTATTATGTCCTTATTATCATGTCATTAACGCTGATATTGGTGAGTGAACTGACACCAGAGCTTACATGGTCTCTTGTGTTGATAGTTATTTCATTAATAGTACATCCCTACAGTTAATAAATATTATAAAAATATTAATAATAATAATAATTAGGGCAGTGAGCAGCACTGTGTGTTCATGTAAATCAAATTAAAATGTAAAACAAGGCTTACTTCCTGTTACTAGTAGGTGGCGCTATCACTATCACTACATACAGACTAATAGATCTGTTCAGGTCGGGGCTCTGATGAAGTTTGAGTAATTTGGGGCTGATTGGACAATGCACAGTGGAGTTATGATAACTTTGTCTCCTTTGGGAGCGGCGGTGGACGATTGGTAGAAAAGACGGACATCAGACTGGAAGGTTCGAGACCATGGACTGACAAAAACATACCTGGATATGGACCAGACCTGGATCTGTTCAAGTCCAAGAGGACTCTCCCTACCCCACTGTCTAAGTGCCCCTGACTCCCCCAACATCTGCTCCCCGGGCACCGTCCATGGCTTCCCACTGCGTGTTCACTGTGTGTGTTGTGTACTGCTGTGTTCACACGGATGGGTCAAAAGCAGAGGACAAATTTCCCATGTGCGGCACACGTGTCCATGTGGGCATGTGTGTGGGTCCAATAAAAGATATCCAATAAAGGAATCTTGAATCTTGAATCTTGATTCTTGATCTGTGACGAAGGATCAAACTTTCACGCCACTGTCGGTCACCCCGTGTGACATACACTAAAACTTTTAATATTTTTAATCTCAATGGAGTTAACATTACACTTCCTATATTAAATGATTAAAAACAGCCACTTAATCCATAATGGCAGACTTCCAGTTTGGTCTAGCATATCATCCAGGAGAGGTTTTTTTCGTAATGATATGTAACATGTCCCTACTGATTTTTTTTCATGTCAGTTAATTGTGGTGCTAGGGCTGCTCTTTAGGGGGCGCTATTCAGCTTTTTTGAGGCCAAAAGCTTCTAATGTACTAAGCAAAGCTTTATTGTGCAGAGTCCTTCTCCTCATTGGTTCTAACCCTTCTCTTCCCATATCTCTCCTCCACCTCTCCAGGAATGTTCTCCCTATGCAGCTCACCTCTTTGATGCAGAGGACCCGAGCACCCCAGTCCACACCATCCCTGGCCTCTGTCAGGACCACTGCTTCCAGTTTTGGGAAAAGTGCAGCTCTTCCATCCCCTTCCTGTCAGATGACCCACACATAGCCAAAGTCAAAGAAGACCAGGCACTTTTCTGCCAGTATGTTGGGCTAGGCGACTTGGACTACTGCTACCCACACCTCCTTAGCAACCAAAAGCTCACTCAGAATCTGGGTCGAGTTCAGTCAGACTCAGATGGCTGTCTGCAGCTGTGTCTGGAAGAAGTGGCCAACGGTCTGCGGAACCCACTAGCCATGGTCCATGCTAACGACGGCACACATCGTTTTTTTGTGGCAGAACAGGTGGGCTTGGTATGGACTTACCTTCCTGACCGGTCCAAATTGCTGAGGCCATTTTTGAACATTACCAAGGCAGTGTTAACATCATCATGGGAAGGGGACGAGAGAGGCTTTCTAGGACTCACTTTTCACCCCAAGTACAAGTACAATGGAAAGCTGTATGTGTATTACTCAGTGGAGGTGGGTTTTGATGAAAGGATCAGGATCAGTGAGTTCCGTGTATCTGCCAATGACATGAATTTAGTGGATCACACCTCTGAGCGGTAAGTATGTACAGTAGATCCAAGTAAGATAATGGCAATAGGTTTTGAGTGATCTGACACATTAACAACAATACATGCACCATACAAATGAACTCAAATAGGGAGTCATACCTGGTCATATCTGTCTTGTCCGATGTCCTTTCAGGGTTATTCTGGAGATCGATGAGCCTGCATCAAACCACAATGGAGGGCAACTGCTCTTTGCAGATGATGGTTACTTGTACATTTTCACAGGTGACGGTGGAATGGCAGGAGACCCATTTGGGAAATATGGGAATGCTCAGAACAAGTAAGAAAATATTTGATCTGAAGAACAGTCTGAAGCATAATCAATCTGATTATAGCAAATAGACCAAATTATCATGTTAAGAGATATTTTTGATGTTTCTGTCATAATAAATACATTTATGTTAATTCATGTTAATTTAGCTCTGCAGGAGCATATTCACATGACATAATTGGTCAGTTATTATATGTTTTCTATATTTCCACATCTTTTTTAGGTCAGCTCTCTTGGGTAAAGCTCTTCGCATTGATGTGGATGACAATGAGAGAGGCCCATTGTACAGAATCCCTCCAGATAACCCCTTCATACACGAACGAGGAGCTCGACCTGAGATTTATGCTTATGGTGTCCGCAATATGTGGAGGTGCTCGGTGGACCAGGGTGATCCTCGAACGAAAGAAGGAAAGGGAAGAATCTTCTGTGGGGACGTAGGCCAGAACAAGTTTGAAGAGATTGACATCATAGAGAAAGGGCGGAACTATGGCTGGAGAGCTAGAGAGGGCTTCTCCTGCTATGATAAGAAACTGTGTGCCAACAGCTCACTAGGTAAGCATTTCAATCAGATGGTTTCAAAGCATCCATGTTTACCCTTGTTCAGCATCAGACAACAGACAGTGGTCTTTAATTATGTTTCAATGGTGGTCTAAGATCAGATTCAGACCAAGACCAGGCTCAGATGCATGAGCTTTTCACCACAAACAAGGACCATGCAAGCTCCCTCCACAAATACTGATCAAATAGTCTGCCTTCTTTAGAATTCATTCAATGAACCTATATGAATTAGCACTTGTTATTTATTATATTATATTAATATTAATTAATTTCCTCTATCCTGACTCTGCTCGCTCATTTGTCTCTCTCTTTTTCAGACACGCTGACAAACACTGACACACAAGGACTGACACACAACAGAGTCATCAGACATATCAGTTAACTCAGTAAACAATATCATTTGGTCTTCACCAACACAAATGACGTCATGTTTATTTGCATAGAGAGGGTTGAAGTGAGTTCCGATCATAACTATTGAAAGCTCTTCCATTATTGCATTTGTGGATACTCGTGTGCAATGCGCATGTGCGTACACACCCACTTGCACGAATGTATCATCAATCCATGGTTATCGAGCTGCTGGTGGCTGATCAAAAATTTTTAGCATATCACCCAATACTTTTTTACAATAATATTTGTTCATATATCAGTCCTTATCTGCAAGTGCACCAAACCCCTCCCTAAACTGGACATATCTCTTTAGAAACAACAATGCTAATAATACATCACTGTTATTCAGACAAAATCTTGTTAAAGAAATGGCTTGGCATTAAAGCAGGAGGGCAAATCCATTTCAAAACCTGAATTAGACGTCTTTTGTTCTGATAGGTCAACTTTAAAAGAGAAATAAATGAACTGATTTTATCTTGACTTAAAAACAACCGGCAAAGAACCATGACCTTTGGTCACTGGACAACCCCACTAAACAGCATTCCTTGTAGGCCTATCTAGCTGAGGAAAAACCCCAGTGATACCAATAATGACCTTTAGATTTTTTTTTTAACAGATGATGTCCTGCCTATTTATGCATATTCGCACAAGATGGGAAAATCAGTAACTGGAGGTTACGTATACCGCGGTTGTGAAAACCCCAACCTGAATGGCATGTACATATTTGGAGACTTCATGAGCGGGTAAGATTAATGTGGTAAATATCCTATTTTGTTAGCACAATAATACCAACTTTTATCTTTGTGTTGAAAACAGCAACTAGCAGACTTTGACAAATTAAAAATAATGGGATATCAGACCTAATCCTGAAGAGAACTTGTTGTTTGTTAGACAACTCCCTGATCTGCATTTGATGATTTCAGAAATGGCACAAGTCTGTGCAGCAAAGCTTCTATAATCAGAAAGATTTTGGTAGACATGCCACAGTGAATTCATTCGACAATTATACTGCATGATTACCTTGATCTTTATCCAGTAAAAAGTGCCCCACCACCCCACCCCCACTGCTTGCCAGAGCCAGATGTAGTCTTGAATTTACTGTGAAATACAACATAAGGAAACAACACTGTAGGGGCTGGAACATACATGTTGGTTCAATTAATAATTCACAGAAAAAAACAATATGATTAATTGTTTCATCTCTTTTTTGTCAATTACACAAGTGCTTTTCCTCAGGTACTGTACTTACAGTAAGTACTGCTGTGACATACCTGCACTTTACTTAATTTTATGCCAATTAATACTTTTACATTTATGCAATTCAGATAGAAATATTTTCCTTCATACTTTATTCCATCTGATTACTGGAGTTTGTTTGTAGATTAACATTTCAAATGCTGTACACAAACAAAGTTAGGATGGTGACAATAGTGAAGCCTATTTCAGGTAGAATTTCTATTTTCAATTTTCTTGATTAGGATGTTTTTCTTTATTCAGAGCAGAAATCCCTTACTTTTCTTACTTTAAGAATCCCACCTCTGCTTACATAAACTGATGTAGTTGTAGTAATGCAGGGAGTATTTTGAAATGAATGTGTTCCTGTCCTAGGCGTTTGATGAGTCTTCAGGAGGACAGAAACACAGGGCAGTGGAAATACAACGAGATCTGTATGGGGATGGGCCGGACTTGCGCCTTCCCTGGACTCATAAACAGCTACCACCAGTACATCATCTCCTTTGCTGAGGATGAAGCTGGTAATGCATGGGCACATGCACACAAGCTCTAACCTCTGATACTGAATCTGCAGTGTTCTTTCTACACCAGTTGAGACTTGTGTAATGTCCTCTTGATTTACTGATGTGTTTTTCTTTCCATCAGGCGAGCTGTACTTCATGTCCACTGGAATACCAAGTGCTACGTCACCTTCAGGAGTCGTTTATAAAGTGGTGGATCCCTCAAGGTGACCAACATAACCATTATATAGTTTCATATTTCACCATTAGACAAAGAAATCCTCTGTAACGTGGCATAACCAGTAACTGCTCATTGTGAATTGAGAATTTCACAATTCTGCAGTTTTGTCCCCGCTTGTAAGTCATGGATATGTAAGACACGCACCTGTTCATAATAACAAACACTGGCATCTCATTCCACTCAGCAGGCTCAATGGATGTGCAGTATCATGATCACACTTGGATGTGATAGTTCTGTCTTTTCTCAGCAGTGGTGAAATAATGTTCTCAAACTTTGTGCTAAATGTGGAGGTCATACTGCCTGTATCTGGGTTTAGAGAAGGAAAATGAAGCAGTGTTGGCAGCAGTGTGAAAGGTCTGCCATACTAAATCTCTCCTTCCAGACGTTGCTTCAGACAGCTTTGGTTTGGTTCTGTATTTCTCTCAGCAGCAGATGGTTGTGTTACCTCATTTACTATAGCTCATTTCAACTGTTCCTCATTTCTGTCTACATAAAGGAAGGCTACTCAAAGTAACAATGTAAAAAACATTGTATTTGTCCTGCAGCTTGTATCTTATACGCAGCAATACTTTATATATCTGTTTTTTCAAGACGTGCTCCACCGAGACAGTGTCACTACAACCCTCTTCCTGTCAGAGTAAAAAGTCATCTCATCAAATTTGTTCCCCAGGAATGTGAGTCCACCAACAAAACACCTGACACTGAATTAAAAAAGAATATTGTTTTGACATTGTTTGTATTCATATTGGGTCTTGTGCTTTTCTGTTGTCTCTCCATTAGCTTTGATTGGAGTTGAGCCATCAAGCGAAAAAATCCCAGAGCAACAACCCACAGAATCACATGACTGGCTCCAAGAGCTTATTGACCATCTAGGTGAACCAGGACCACACCTGGCCACACCTCTACCAACGACCACCAAACCACCCAGACAATCAAGACGGAAAGGTCAGCGCAGGAAGGAAAAATCCAGAGTAGAAACTGCACCAGAGCTCCAGAGTGGAATGGTAAGGCTGGTTGGAGACGAACAAGGTCGCGATGACCGTGGACGAGTGGAGATCTACATTAACAGGGAGTGGGGCACTGTGTGTGACGACCTATGGACCACCAAGAATGCTGCTGTGGTTTGCCGGCAGCTAGGCTTCCAATACGCTCTGAAAGCAGCCAAGAACTCAGAGTTTGGTGAGGGGACTGATCTGCGGATTCTTCTGGATGATGTTCAGTGTGAAGGGACAGAGTCCAGCCTGCTGGACTGCAAACACGCCGGCGTTGGGACAAATAACTGTGCCCACTATGAAGATGCCGGAGTGATTTGTGGCAACTCAGACTATGTTGTTGAAGTCTAAAAGTATGACTACTATAGAGTCGGAGCTAACTATGATTAACACTAAACCTATTTTCTTAAAAATACAGCATCAATTTAACACTGTCATAAACAGGTATTAAGAGAACTTTTCACATTCCCATAAATGAGCTGTTATTCTTTGATGACATCCAACGCTGTTTATCCAAGCTCTTCCATCACTAATGTCTTCTACTTGTCTGCAGAGGCACTTTGCAAATTTTACCCAACCGTAAATAAATATTATCAAAAGTTTCTATTAGACAGACTTTAATGTTTAATTTGAATGTATGTTTAGCATTGATTTATTACAGTTACATATTAGACAGAGTAGTCCTAATGTGTTGAATGTTCGCCACCTATTGAATTACTGTATTGTTTTATCCTGAGGTTACCATGTTGGTATGTGATTTTAATAAAAGCTTAAATTCTAGTCTCTACTGATGTTCTCAACTATTACTTTACGGAAGAGAAGCTGTTGTATAGCACACTCTATACTGATACAACTAAGTAATGATTAGACATGAGACCGTGATGGAAATAACGTGCATTCACTACTGTGTGTTTCACAGGACAAAAATACCCAGCATTCAATGCGGGTAAACATTACGGATGCCCCGAGGGAACAAAGTTAATTGAATATCAATACACAACATTCCTCCCCCTTTACTTTAAATTCACCATAAGTAAAAGTAATATTCACTTTATTGATTATTCTTTTATAAAAGTCTTAAACCTTAAAGAAACTTTCTTTTCTTTTTAATACAACAGTCCCTTTTACTTTAACAATGTTACAAAATAACATTTAACAAATTAACATAATAACATTTCCTGAACTAGGGAAAGAGGGTAGACTGCCTCAATTCCCAGACTTAACCCTGGGGCGTATTCTGCCCAACTGTTGGAGGTTATTCTCTAGACTACATGTTCAATCTGTCAGGGGATGGTGTCTGGGGTGCATCAGTACCCTGAGTAGGCACACCCACTGGTGCAGGTGAGTAGGGAACACTTTCCCTGTTTTCAGGTGGCTGCAGTGGATGTTCAGATGATGGCTCAAAACTAGAGATGAGCCGGATACTCGGCTGAAACGAGTATCCGGTACGGATAAAGCATTTTGCCAAGTACGATTATAATACGAGTAATCGGAGTCATTATCTGTGCTCGGACTGAATGAAAATCCTCACACAGCGTCACAGCGGTCCTCCCGTCACACACGGCTCTGCTCACTCACTCACAGAACAGCTCTCTGTCTCTCAGTCACTCAGGTTCACTGCGCATCGGGACTGTTCCATAGGCTCAGTCAAGGAAGCAGAAATGATTCGTTCATTTCCCGACTGGGTCTTCGGGTACGAGTCTTTGGAAAATTTTTCACGAGACCTGCACTGGCTCAGTAGAGGAGCGCTGGAGATGCGAGGGACGTTCACTGTCTCCCGGAGAAATGAACACTCTGTGTTTTTAGTTTAGAAAGACGTGAATTATATTTGTTCACAAGTCATATTGACTGGTTTTGTTATTTTCACTTTACATTTACACTTACTTTACAGTAAAGTAAACCTCTATTAAATACAGTACAACATGACAGTTTGCAGAGGTGGGACCAAGTCATTTTTTTGCAAGTCCCAAGTAAGTCTCAAGTCTTTGCCCTCAAGTCCCGAGTCAAGTCCCAAGTCAAGACAGGCAAGTCCCGAGTCAAGTCCAAAGTCAAGACTGACAAGTCTCAAGTCAAGTCCAAGTCCTGCAGTTTGAGTTTCGAGTCCTTTCAAGTCCTTTTGATTACAGAGTAATAATATATTTACACAGATCATGTATGCTTTTAAAATCTGTATTTCTTTATTAAAACTTGTGGGAGCCGCTCCTATGCAGTGCAAAAAAGGACAACGGCTCATAAATCCAATCCAAAAACAGTTATTTTTCATTAAAGGAGATCTTTACAAATTTAAGTGCAATGACATTAAACATGTCAAACATTAAACATTTAACATGTCAACACAACATTTAAGAACTTTTGGGAGGACATGTCAAGACATGAACCACATGACAGCTAAAATAAAAAGTTAAAATGCCGCTGTCCCACTGTATATTTAAACTTTTGGTTAAACTTTGGTCCATCTTTCGAGCACTAGTCTACAAACATCTTGTTGAGTTTGAGCAGCAGCTGATTTTCAAGGTGAGTAGAGCTCATCCGGGCTCGTTTTGCAGTGAACAGCAGGCGGCCGAGGCAGGTAGGCCAGTAGGCTATTGAGTTTCAGGCAGTGTTGTCCATGAACACGTTCATTTTTATGAGAACGTTGAACTAAACGCAACTTAATGACAAATAATGAATTTGAACGGTAAACACGTTCATATTATCTGAGGTCAAGCTGAAACATTACGTAATGTTTTCCTTCTCCTGAGGAGAGACGCTGTCTAAAACGAATGCTTGCACCATGTCGTTGTGATCGTTGTTGTGTTTATTTGAAATGAAATGCAGTCTTACAGGGCAAAATACCGTCTGAAAGTTGCAATTCCGTTTTTCAACTTTTTTTTGTTGAGGGGGGGGGGCTCTTGCATAGAGCCCCAAATATTCTAGGGCCACCCCTGTGTAGCGCAGTGATTCTCTGTAAGGTGCGCTCCACCGGTGTGGCGCGGAGGCATAACAGGCTGGCGACCGGGAGGAGAAAATGAGAGGCGGATCTAATATTCTAGCCGAACTAATGTTTTGACGTCCGCATCTCTTTAACGGCGGAGCAGTAAACAAATCGCTCTTTCGCCGTAGCCAGGGGTCTGCAACCCGCGGCTCTGCAGCCCCTCCGCAGTGGATCCCTGTGCAGTGTTGTGCCTGTCGCGCATATTTTTCGCGAACAGTGAACTTTACGATCAGTTTTCATATGTTGAATGTGCACGTTAGGGAACGTCATCCACTCTTTGCAGCATCTACCACTGCAGTGAGAATTGCCTTGCCTTTCGTTACTTGACACCCCTGACGCACACATACACAATGAAAGATGCAGAGCGTTCCTTAATAACATACTTTTTAATCTTTGGGTTTTGGGGAAAGGAGCAAGTCTTATCAAGTCAAAAGGCTCAAGTCCAAGTGAAGTCACGAGTCATTGATGTCCAAGTCCAAGTCGAGTTGCAAGTCTCTTTACATTTTGTCAAGTCGAGTCTAAAGTCATCAAATTCATGACTCGAGTCTGACTCGAGTCCAAGTCATGTGACTCGAGTCCACACCTCTGACAGTTTGTATGGTTTGAAATTGTCATTTATTATCACACTGGCATTTAATTATCACGGCAAACAATTACACTGAACTAAACTTTAAGTGTTAATGTAAAGTGAAAATAACAAAACCAGTCTGTATGACTTGTGAACGAATATAATTCACGTCTTTACATACTAAAAACACAGAGTGTTCATTTCTCCGGGAGACAGTGAACGTCCCTCGCATCTCACACACACACACACACACACACACACACACACACACACACACACACACACCCACCTGGTGTGGAAATAAATTTAAAAAAAATAAAAATAAAAAAATCATAAAAAAATTTCAAAGTTAAAAAAGAAAGTTATGTTGAACCAGCCCCCTTCCGGGTTAAATCACACCCACTTCCGGGTTAGGCCCCGCCCACTCCGAGTACGGATACGGATACGGATAATTCATATGGTTAACAGATACAGATACAGATAATGCTGTACTCGCTCATCCCTACTCAAAACCATGGAATGGCTCCAGTAGCTGTTCTGGGTTTGCCATTTGACCTGAGTCATCACTGAGGTTGGTTCCTGACAACAGTTGATCCACGTGTCTCCTCCAGATGATGTTCTCTGGTCTTAGAACTGTGTAGGACACAGGGCCTGTTTGTGCGACAACTGTTGCTTGTATCCACTTTGGACCTTTGCAGTAGTTCCGAGCAAGAACTCTCTCACCAGATCTGAAGCTTCTGTCTTTTGCTTTGCTCCGTCTCTCCACCTGTGCTCTCTGTTGTGTCTGTACGACCTGCTTAGTCTTCAGTGATCTCAGAAGGTCAAGTCGTGTGCGAAGCTGTCTTTTCAACATGGCTTACGCGGGGGCCACTTTGGTTGTAGCATGGGGGGTGTTTCTGTAGGTCAACAGGAAGGTGCTTAGGCGCTTGTTGAGCGATCCGTTTCCTTGTGATGATTTTAGAGCTTGCTTCATCGTCTGCACAAATCTTTCCGCTAGGCCGTTCGTGGCGGGATGATAGGGAGCTGACTTGATGTGCGGAATTCCGAATCCAAAGCGACTGAAGATGGACCGTAGCTCTTCGATGGTTCTCCCTGATGAAGTGCTCTTCATTATGGCGACCTCTGGTCATTTGCTATGTGCCTCAACTACGACTAAGAACATACCATCCTCCAGTGGACCTGCAAAGTCTATGTGGACTCTCTGCCAAGGCTCCTCTGGGAAGACCCATGGGTGTAGTGGCGCTAGCTGAGGCATGTTTCTCATCTTTTGACATGCAGAACATGACCTGGCCCTGTCTTCGATAGCTGCGTCTAAGCCTGGCCACCAAAAGTAGCTGTGCGCCATCTCCTTCATTTGCACCATGCCACAGTGCCCTGAATGGAGTTCCTCAAGCACCTGCTTTCTCAGTGGTGGCGGGATGATGACTCGAAAACCCAATAACAAGCATCCAGCCTGAACTGTGAGCTCATTCCTCCTCACCAGGTAAGGCTTTAGGCTGTCTGCCAGCTCTTTCTCTCCCATGAGTGACAATGTCCATGACCTCAGACATCGCTGGGTCAGTGCGGGTGAACTTCTTCACATGGGCCAAGGTAACTGGGGCATTGCTCACTTCCTTGAAGTAGAAGATTTTAGCCTCGGAGTGCTTGGTGTGTGAGACAGGTAAGGGAAGCCTTCAGAGGCCGTCTGCATTACAGTGCTGCTCAGCTCTTCCGTACTTGATGTCATACTGGTGAGCAGACAACAGTAATGCCCATCGCTGCGAGCGATGGAATTCCAGTGTGTGGACCAAAGATGGAGGTGAGTGGTCTATGGTCTGTGAGCAGCGTGAATCGTTTTCCGAACAGAAACTGATGGAATTTCTTTACTCTGAAGATTATAGAGAGTGCTTCACGCTTTATTTGTGCATACTTGCTCTCTGCTTTGCTTAAAGTCCGTGATGCGAAAGCCATTGCCCTTTCTTCACCTGATGGCATTATGTGTGAGATCACAGCACCAACACCATACGGCAATGTGTCACACGCTAACTGTAATGGCAAGTTGGGGTTGAAGTGGGTGAGGGCTTTTGAATGGACTAAGGCTCTTTTAGCTTCCTTAAAAGCTTCCTCACATCTGTCTTACCATTTCCACTGTGTGGTTTTGTTCAAAAGTTCATGCAGTGGTTTTAGCATGTTTGATAGGTTCGGCACAAACTTTGCGTAGTACGTCAGTAGTCCCAAGAATGATCGCAGCTGACTCACATTTTGTGGGGATGGAGCTTCCTCGAAAGCTTTTACCTTAGATGGTGCCTTGTGCAGCCCAGCACCGTCGATAATGTGGCCCAGGTCCTCAACTGAAGACTGGAAAAACTCAAATTTGTCCGTCCGGACCCGCAGTCCGTACTCCTCCAGTCTCTGTAGTGCGGCGTCAAGGTTTCTCAGGTGCTCCTGTTCGTCTTTACCAGTGATGATAAGGTCATCGAGGTAACACTGGACACCGGCATGCATCTGACGATAGGCCTGACATAAGTCTATCTTACTGCATTTCTGTCCTCCAGCTAAACCAGCAAACAGATCGTCAATGAAGGGTAATGGATACTGTTCAGCTGTCAAGACAGGGTTAACAGTGACTTTGAAGTCGCCACAAAGTCTGATGGATCTGTCTTTCTTCATGACTGGAACAACTGGTGTAGCCCATTCACTAACACTTACTGGGTCCAGTACTTCACTCTTGACTAGTTTGTCTAGTTCAGCTTCAACTTTTGGCTTTATGGTATATGGGACAGGCCTGGCTTTGAAGCATTTGGGCTTGCTGTTTGGTTTCACTGTCAATTTAACTGTTAAGTCCTTAATTCTACCAAGTTCTCCCTTGAACACTTCAGCATGTTTCCTCAATATTCATTGTAGGTTTATGTCCTCAACTTTTGCAACCATATGAATTTGCTGCCAGTTTAATTTGATCTTTTCCAGCCACGTGCCTGACTAGCAAAGCTGGCTAACTGCCCCTCACAATGTAGAGTGGTAGCTTTACCTTCTGTTTGTTGAGCTTCACTGTTAGTCACGATTCCTCTCACTGGTACAGTCTCACCAGTGTACGTTTTCAGCGTGATCTTCGTTGGCTGTGGTATGAGCTGATGTAGTTTCTCCTTGTATACAACCATAGACACCAAGGATACAGCTGCTACTGTGTCCACTTGCATCCGTACTGCTTTTCCATCCAGTAGCGGTGTAACCCAGTATCCATGCCCATCATCTGAAAAAGACAAAACATGCACAGACTCTTCCCCTTCAGATGGGGTGTCACTTTGGTTTTCCTCTGTGTGTTCCAGTTTGTGCACTTTCTTTTTGTACTTCCTGAAGTCACTTTTCCTTTGTTCAATATTTTTGGTTGACTGTCCATTTTTGCTTTTACATACTTGTCAATGTGACCCTTTTTGCCACAACTTCTGCAGTCTAAGTCTTTGCAACAACACTCCTCTGCTTGGTGACCTGGTTTCCGACAGCGATAGCATGGCTTGCAACCTACGGTTTTGTATCTGAAATCCGTAGACACCTTATGCCCTTGGGTTGATGCACTGCTGAGCATCTTTGTTTGCCATTTCCATTGAAGTACTCACTTCTATTGCCTTCTGCAATGTTAAGTTACTCTCAGTCAATAGACGTTTCTGAATTGTCCCACTGCGCATCCGCACACTAACCTATCACGTATAGTGTCATTTAGAGAACGTCCAAATTCACAGTGTTCTGATAACTGTTTCAGTACAGCCACAAAATGTGAGACTCCCCCTCCTCTTGATTTCTCTTGTGGAATCTGAACCTCTCAGCAATGATCAGTGGATTTGGAAAATAATGTGCTTTTAAAGTAGCCACTATTTCATCATAACATCTGTCACCAGGCTTTTCAGGTGTTACTAGGCTGCGCAGTAGATTGAACGTTTTTCCTCCCATGAGAGTCAAAAATGTTGGCACAATCACATCTGCTTTGATGCTATTAGCTAACACAAAGTACTCAAAATGTTCTGTGTATGAACTCCATTGTTCCACAGATTCATCAAATGGTCCTTTTTTTCTAATCAGTGCAGCCATTGTCACACTGTTACTCACTGCCCTTTTTCTCTCAACACTCGCGAAGAATCCCTTTTCTCCCGCGGCAAACTTTCCCTCTCCTGCTGACGTGCCGTTGGAAGCTAGCCAGCTTCACTCTTCACCAGCTACCTCCTCGTTTTCTTCGCGTCTTTTTACCGCGAAAAAAAAACGTATTAAACTCGGACTTTTCACCGAAAACAATAACACAAACGTGAGAACGTTTCTTCCTCGTCGCCAGTTTTTTTGTATAGCACACTCTATACTGCTACAACTAAGTAATGATTAGACATGAGACTGTGATGGAAATAACGTGCATTCTTTACTGTGTGTTTCACAGGACAAAAATACCCAGCATTCAATGCGGGTAAACAGCGGGGCATTCCGGATTCCCAGAGGGAACAAACAGTGACATTGTGAATGTATCCACTCTTTGCAAGACACACTCACTGGTGACAGATTGTGCGTCTCTATCTTCACATGTTCAACACAGTGCAGGGCCAGTTGTTTGAAATCTTTAATCAGTGCGACACCTGAGTTTCTCTTCATTAAATGTCAACATGTCACTCTACAAAACATGATTTTACTTTATTACTTTACGTTTACCTTTCTACTGTGTGTGTGTGTGTGTGCGCGCGCGCGCGTGTGCGCGTGTGTTCAAACACTGCAACATTTTTAATAGGCCTGAAAGGACGTGGACACACAAACACACGCTCTGTTGTGTATCATACCGAGTGTAAATATGTTTTTTAACGTTGGCGGAGACCACACAGGCTCCATAGCTCAGTGGTTAGAGCACTGGTCTTGTAAACCAGGGGTCGCGAGTTCAATTCTCGCTGGGGCCTAACGTAAAATATAATTTTTTTTTTTTTCTCCGCTTTTGTCAGCCGGCACTCATGAAATACTTAAGGTCAGCACACTAGGGCTGCAACTAATGACTATTCTGATAGTTGATTAGTCAGCGATTATTGAAACGATTAATCGACTAATTGGATTATGAATGACACAAATTCTCAATTGCTCTTATTCAGCAAACAGCTTTTAAATTTAGCTTGAGGTTGTTCGAGGCATGTGATGACTGAAAATACAGACAATAAAGATTGATACTTCATTAAAAAAAATGTCTTTTTATAAACTTTGTTGCATATAAGGGTACAGTTGACACAAAAGCAAAGACAAATCAAGTTTTTGTCCATTTAAAACCAAGGACAGGCAAAGTGCTAATAAAAAATATTAATTTAAATTTAAGTTTCCCTTTTTACTGTGAACCAAGAACAGGCCAAGTGCTGGTACTAAAAATAAATTAAAAATCAAGTTTCCATTTTTCGTGTTAACAAAAAAGGACAGGGAAAATAACAATAATAAAAACATCAACAAACGAAACTACAGTCTTCTTCGGACTAAATCATTTTGATTAATAAAAGACGTTTGTCAGGCAATGAGATAACATAACGCCTTTAAACTCGTTAATAAAAAGTTTAAACCATATTTTGTAATGGATTCTAGAATCCTGCGCGCGGGTATATACGTGTATATATAACATCTGACAGAGGCGAGTCCGCATCGTCTCCGTTACGATGTCACACGTGTCTCCTCGTCACATGCGCGTGTCCTGCTGGCCTGGAGAGCAGGTCCTCTGTACAGATACTGCAGGTAGTTTTTTCGGGCTGTTACGGATGAAGTTCTCCGGAACTTTTTACTTCCTGGTGCGCGACTGCGGGCGGCAGCGGACGCCGACATCGGTCCATGTTTTATCGCTATTGCACATGCGCGCCTTTCAGAGATAGGAAGGGAGCAAGATGGCTCACTCCTCAGCTGCTTCCATCAGCACCTCCGGTAAAACGACGTTTAGTACCGGTGCGCGGCACGAGAAACACGCGCTATGACGTAACCAACGAATCATCAACGAGTAAATTCGTCGGCGACTATTTTGGTAATCGATTTTTGTCGACGACGTCGACTAATCGTTGCACCCCTACAGCACACACAACCATAGTATACCAAGCAAACAGCTCACCACTGACACCCTGTGGTGTCTCCACACACAACAGTGTCTCTCACAATGGATTGATGAATGTTGTATACATTTATTTTGTTGAGCTGTTTAAATGTTGCACGATAATTCAAGTCAAAAGTATATAATCAAAAATATCACCTCAAAATAAAAAAAAAACAGTCCCAGATCATCCATGGATACAGAATGTGGTGTGAACACCAAGGCAAACACAAAGTCACACAGACCTTTTGTCCCATCCACTCAGTTTGAGGGAACTTTCCTCTGTGCACTGAAAGTCATTGATATGCACAGCATCACCTCTCAGGCGCTGGAGCCAGGCTTGAGCCCTTGAGCACCTTGCACCCTGCCAATATGTGGCTTAACCTCTCACCCTGGTTCTGTGTATCCAGCATGTCAGTCCTGACTCTCCTGATACTGCCACATCTCAAAGGCTCCCTGTTAAATAGTCGGTAGTATTAGTATACATTATCCATTAAATAGTTTTCATGGGTTAGGGTTAACCCGGCTTGCTGTTTCATGCAACATTTAAATTGAACGAACTGCAAATTACTCTCAAACTAGACTTTTATATTTCTTTGGAGATATTGAAAAGTGTCCTCGTATTGTGTTTTGCTAATTCTTGTGAGTGTTTCTTTCACTCGTGTGTCTGTTGGAAAATAGATTTTTGAGAAAATGGTCTGACAACTTATGTCAATGAAATATTTCCATTTTATTATTTAATACATTTGCAAAATTCTTTTCACTTTGTCTGGGGTAGTGCTCATGAAAATGAAAACACAAAATAAAGCCTTTTTTTCAGAAAATACTTTCGATTAAAGACCTTTGATTCAAGCAGCTTACAACCACATAAAAATACCAAGTGGACAGGCAATGGATCAGATCTGTTACAAATGTATACAATTAGCAATAGTAACCACTAGGTGGTAGTGTTTCTTCATCTATTACTTCGGCTTTGTAATTTGGGTTTTGGACAAACTGAGTGCAGAAGTTAAATAGCTGTGTACTTCATGAGAAGACAAAAGAGGAAGCAGATGCTTGAGAAAATCTTTTATGAATGATTTATGTGCAGCCTCAGTGGCACTCTGTCAACCAGATGATCCAACGCATGAAGGAAAAACTAATGAAGCCTTTATGAAATTGAATCCTTTGCAACTTGCTTTAAAACTAAAATAACATATCTTGAAGGTGGCAGAGGCAGTGATGAATGTATCCAACTGTTTCTTCCACTGCACCCGTGCGATTTGCAGGATGTCAGAAATATCCTCATGTTTTCAGGAGGACAACTCAGTGTTTTTTTAGGATCAAGGATCTTTCCCAGTTAAAACCCTCTAATCCTTTAATTTAAGTGAAAACGCAAAGATCACCAAAAGTTTATTTAAGAGGTTTTTAATGCACATGAAACTAACCATGTAAGAGTGTGTGGTTTGTGGTGTAAAAACTCAGAGCTGCTGCTTGTTGCTGTATCCGAGGCCCTGACAGCATCCAGTCAGCTTTACAGGATTCCGATTCACTTCCATCATCATTCAGGTCTCATGTCTGCTTTAAAATTATCATCTCTGTCTCCATCTGGACTACCTTCTTCTGACCTTACATTCAATATATTTACATACACTTTGCAGGTTGGAACAGAGATGCTTCTCTCGGTAATGCCAAGTTCACATTGCAGGGGTCCAAAGCTCCAGCATATGTCCTTCTCCCTCCTTACAATTTTTGCTTTCACACCCCACCCCTCTCTCTGCCTGAGGCCAGTGGTGTGGCATCCCAGCTCCACAGGGGAATTCTGGGAATTTCTACCTCCTGTCAAAACTGATTATCATTGGAGCCATCAAAGTGTAAGTATGTACTGTATGTTTGTACAGGAGAAGAGTGTGTTTCAACTTAGCATGTGCTCAAAACAAAACATACTTTGACTGATGGTATTGACATTCCTTTCTTTATATGCAAATAATCAATCAGAATGATATGGATGTTGTTAAGTGTATTGTGTGTATACTTTGTTCTTTATAGAAACATAGTGTTTTTTCTCATCTGATAATGGAACCTTTCCTACAGATTTCATATAACGTTACACTTAACCTGTAGAAAATGTATGTTGTATTGCAGTTTGTTGCTGCTTTTAGCATATTCATGTATTGAGCCTAGCGAGGCACATTTGCCGTCTGCAACTTTGTTAAGCCAGTCATGATTTTCACTATGACACCGCTACTATAACATTAAGGTTCTGCTTTGTCAACTCTCCTCATCAGAAATGCAGCATTGAGCAGAAGAGGGCAGGTGATGAAAGAGGAACAGAGCAGCACAGACTGTAGAGAAACTGTTTTGGAACAGCAAGTGAGGACTAACTATACAGCTGTAAAAATCTATTTGAATACTATATCTAGACATACTAATTTCTAATAGTTAAAAATTATGCAAGTCATGTAGGGAAGCAGTGTCACTTGGGGCACAGAGAATGTGGATAATGAAATTCTCTAGCAAATGGAAGAACCATGGGTAGACCTATATGACAAAGAGTAAGGAAAATCTACCGAAAACACAACTTTAACTTTAAGGGGAAAATATGTAGAAACCTTAGAGAGAGGCACATGTGAGGGATCCTTGGACGCACAGAAGTGCAATACATGCAGTGTGTAGCAGAGAACATCAACAAAAAAACAATATTCACAACATTCATGAGAAAAGAGTGTCTAACATAATGGAGAGGTGTATCAATGTTTTCAGTAAAAAAGGACAGAGATAAAGGGAGTAGTAATGACAATTGTAATGATAGAGATATTGCCAGTAATGATAATATAAGTGAGTTAACATATTGTATATCCGAGCAATCTTTTAGTAAATCTTCGATCACTTCCCCTCATCATCCATGATCCCGATCTACGGCCCACAATCTGGCCGCAGTTGCGATCCTGAATCTGCAACAATTCAGGTTACTCCAGCAAACTAGTACTCAAATGTTGTTCAGTGCTCTTACAATCTTTTGGTATTCCTCAGTATGACAACTATTTCCTCAAAGAACCCACTTGAATGAATTTTCATTAAGAAATTATAGGGTTGGATTTCCATCTATGAGTACTTTTAAAGGAGACATATTATGCCCATTTTACCACAAGTTGATATCAATCAATCAATCAATCAAGTTTTATTTGTATAGCCCACATTCACAAATAACAATTCGTCTCATGGGGCTTTAACATTGTGTGACATCCTCTGTCCTTAACCCTCAACAAGAGTAAGGAAAAACTACTAAAAACCCTTTTCACAGGTAAAAATATGTAGAAACCTCAGAGAGAGCCACATGTGAGGGATCCCTCTCTCAGGACGGACAGAAGTGCAATAGATGTCAGGTGTAAGAAAACATCATCAGGATTTTTAGCAGCATCCATTAGGCTAAACATTTTTCAATACTATGTGTCAGGCAGTCCCGCTGCAATCACAGTCTCTGGCCAGCAGCAAGACCACGATCCAGCATCAGGATGGGATCCACTATAATCCACAGTCATTGTCCACCGCCGCCAGTTAGAATCCATTATCAGCTGCCGCCTCGGTCGTGGTCCCTCATCATCCGATGCCAACGCGACAAAGGATCCTCCATTACAACGACGATCAGCTGGCACGATACAGAATCCACCGAACTGGATCCACCATTGCGACCTCCGACACGCGATCCACAATCATAATCCATGGTGCGGCCACAGCTGTGGCCCTGCATCCGCGGGCGCTAAGGCACAGAAACTCCGGGAAAAGGGGTCAAGTTAGTAACATGTACTGATCAGATAAGAATTATCTTGATGTGATAAATATGGAGAAAAGGAAGGAGAAGCAGGAAAGAGAAGCTCCGTGTGTCTTGTGTCATAAATTCCCTGTGCGTCTTAGCATCATCAGGGGTTTTTGCCATTTAATCAAATTTGGAACATCGCACAAATTAGCTCTAACTATAAGCTTTATAAAAAAGGAAGGTTTTGAGTCTACTTTTAAACGAACAGAGCGTGTCTGCCTCCCTAACTGAAAGTGAGAGATTATTCCACAGCAGTGGGGCTTGATGGCTAAAAGCTCTGGCTCCTACTCTACTTTTAGAGACTTTAGGGACAACAAGTAAACCTGAGTTCTGGGATCGGAGTGCTCTAGTAGGTTGATATGGAACTAACATCTCTTTAAGGTAAAGAGGTGCCATATCATTAAGGGCCTTGAAGGTGAGGAGGAGAATTTTAAATTCTATTCTAGATTTAACAGGAAGCCAGTGTAGCGATGCTAATACTGGAGAAATGTGCTCTCTTTTCTTAGTTCTCGTCAGGACACGTGCTGCGGCATTTTGGACCAGCTGCAGAGTCTTTAACGACTTGCTGCTGGAGCCTGATAATAATGAATTACAATAGTCCAGTCTCGATGTAACAAAGGCGTGGACTAGTTTTTCTGCATCTTTTTGCGAAAGGACATGTCTGATTTTTGAGATATTACGCAAGTGGAAAAACGCGGTCCTAGAAATTACTTTTAAGTGACTATTAAAGGACAAATCAGGATCGAAGATCACTCCCAAGTTCCTGACTGTGTCATTGGAAGCAAGGGCAATGTCATCTAGCGCAGCTATATCATTAGATAATGTATCTCTAAGGTGTTTAGGGCCGAGTATTATAACCTCTGTTTTATCTGAGTTTAATAAGAGAAAATTGCGGGTCATCCAGGTTTTTATGTCCTTGAGACATGCTCGAAGTTTAGTTAATTGATTACTTTGATCAGGTTTTATTGACAAATATAACTGGGTGTCATCCGCATAACAGTGAAAATTTACCGAGTGTGTCCTGATAATGTTTCCTAGTGGAAGCATATATAATGAGAATAAAATTGGGCCGAGCACAGACCCCTGTGGGACACCATGGTTAACTTTGGTGCGCACCGATGACTCATCATTGATTTGAACGAATTGGGAGCGATCAGCAAAATAAGATTTAAACCAGTTTAAGGCCGTTCCTTTAATGTTAATTAACTGTTTTAGTCTCTCTAATAAAATTTGATGGTCAATTGTGTCGAATGCTGCACTGAGATCTAACAGAACGAGGACAGACACAAGTCCCTGATCTGAAGCTATTAGAAGGTCATTAGTGACTTTTGCCAGGGCTGTCTCTGTGCTATGATTGGTTCTAAACCCAGACTGAAAGTCTTCATATATATTATTTTCCTGGAGAAACTCACACAGCTGATTGGCTACAACTTTTTCTAAGATTTTAGATAGGAAGGGGAGATTAGATATTGGCCTGTAATTTGCTAAAACCTCTGGGTCTAGGGTGGGTTTTTTGAGTAGGGGTTTGATTACAGCTATTTTAAAAGACTGTGGTACATAACCTGATGATATGGTTCCTTGGGGTCTTAATGAAATGTCTGTAACATTTTTTGGTCAAAATACCACAAGGATCATTTAAAACAGCACCCTTTGTACCCTGTCTAAAACAGCCCTCCTCAGATTGACCTGTTTTGAGTGCCCCCCTCCCCCCTCTCACCGCCCCGCCCCCCCGTCACCGCCCCCCTGTCACTCACACACTGACACATCCACTTTCACGTCTTAAATCCCTCCTTAGCATATTTAAGGTTGTTAAAATCATTTTAAGTCACTGTCCTACACATCTATTTCTGTATCTATTCATTTAAATACATGCATTAGATTCGTGTATACAGTATATAATTGTATGTGTATATTTATTCATACAGGGCTTATATTCTGAGCGCACACAGACACACAGACAGACAGACAGACAGCTAGACAGACAGACAGACAGACAGACAGACAGACAGACAGACAGACAGACAGACAGACAGACAGACAGACAGACAGACAGACAGACAGACAGACAGACACACAGGGAGCCCGGCCGAGGTGCACCGGGAGAGCTGGAGGTGCCGAGGTGCGCAAGGAGAGGTGGAGGTGCCGAGGTGCGCAAGCACCGGCCGGTGCTCGCTGCACCGGAAGAGGTGGAGGTGCCGAGGTGCGCGAGCACCGGCGGAGGTGCCGAGGTGCGCGAGCACCGGCGGAGGTGCCGAGGTGCGCGAGCAACGGCCGAGGTGCTCGCGCACCGGGAGAGCTGGACGTGCCGAGGTGCGCGAGGAGAGGGAGAGGTGGAGGTGCCGAGGTGCACGAGGAGAGGGAGAGGTGGAGGTCCGAGGTGCGCAAGCACCCTCCCGGTGCTCGCTGCGCAGAGGTGCAGCTCCCGGCCGGGCTCGCGTCCAGAATTTGGGAGCTGCACAGCTTCACACGATCCCTTTGTCTGTCTGTCTGTGTGTCTGTCAAAAGTCACATAGAGCGGAGGCAGCAGCCTGGAATAAACATCAACAAGTCCACCAGGAGCGAGCCGCTGACATGGAGCCAGCAGCCCCCCCCCCCTCGAGTTGAGGACTTTACCCTGGTCTCCTCCTCCGCCAGATCTCCACCTCCAGGGGGGGGCTATGGCAAGTTCTGACGTAGAAAAAGCCCATAATCCCATAGGACGCACTCTAGGGTAGCGTTTCTGACAGAGAGGAACCACATCAAATCACATGAGTTGTTTTTTTCCAGAATTTTTGGGACGGTAGACATGCCAGATACCCAAATTAACGTGTAGAAGAACTACAAAAGTGGAATTTTCATAATATGTCCCCTTTAAGCTTATCTCACGGAAATAAACCATTGCTCTTTAAAGGCTTTCTTTGCCTTTAAGTAATAGGACTGATTGTTTGTTTTGTTTGTCTATTTTTCCCATTTTTGAGGGATGTGGCCTCCTTAATGTTTTGATGTTAAGTTAAATCTGGGACATGATGTTAAGAGCTGGCTGGGTAGAAAATACAGTTTTACAATTAGTGTGCCATTAAACAGGCAATCATGTCACCTTGTCAATGACCCTATACAGAATCTCAGCCTTTTCATTCTTTAAATGGTATAATTTGAAAAAGGACCCAAACGCAGTCCACCCATTAGAGAATATAACATTTTTACGGAATTTATGAACATGGCTTATTGAGGGTTGAGGCAGGCAAGAGTCAAAAACCAGGGAGAGCGGTCCAAAGAAACAAACACATGTGATGGGGGAACAGAGAAATCCAAACACAGGGTACTGTGACAAGAGGGGGGAAACACAAGGTCACAAACTGAGGACTTATTGACTACCAGACACTATAAGAACAGAGAACTGGCGGGAAAACATAAGAACAGGAGGTAAAATAACAACAGACTAAAGAGTGGTCATTTAAAAATGAAACAGGAAACCTTGGCCACACAGAAAGTTCACACAGGGACCCATGTGACTGGCTCATTTAAGATACTCCAAGCTACACACAAAACTTTTCCACTCTGCATTTGGGATTTTTTAACAGGAATAAAAAAAATACTTGAAGCACATGCTGCCATAGGACTGTATATTGTAAAACATGTATAATGAACATTACGCCTATGTAGATGCTAAACAAGGCTTTTATAACTTTTCAGGATAAAAACATTGCAATGAAAATTAAACAAAATAAAAATAAAATTAGACCTATCAGTTTTTTTTATTTACAACAAAAAAGGTGAAGTTGAAAAAAATGAATGACTGTAAGAAAAAGTATTAAAAATGTCTCTTTATAGGAAGGACCTCAGAGCCAAGAGACTGGCTCATGTTAACAAAAGCTGCAGCCACAGTTCACTTCTAGTTTACAATTGGCCTGTACACACATTTTGACCATGGCCTGTTTTCCATGCAAAGCTCCCTCCATATAAACAGGAGCTGTCTATTAATAGGTGGAGAGGTTACGTGGTGACTGACATCATTGGCCCATTGAGCAGAGATGGTGGCTCCAGCTGGGAGGTACCTTATTCTCACAGGTTGGAGTCTCTGTCTTGAACCAACAGCCACCAGAACTACTGAGGCACGAACATAGTCACATCTGAGGTTTAAACTATTCCTTTTCTCAGAATAAACTGTAATAAAAGTCCAATAAATATCATTCATCTAATAACTTCCATCTGATTATGTTTCAAATGTGATCCACCTCCTTCAGAAGGCCTATCCTAAAATAAGAGTTGCAATTTCCTGTGTGAAGGCCTCCAAGTGTAAAGGGAAACCACATAATGCTCAACACCAGCTACGATTACTCAAACCAAGCAACTTCTGTCCCTCTAAGTGTGCCTGTGAATGGTGTGAACAACACTGCATCATTTTAAACCACAGATATATCGGGAACGGCAAAAACCCCCAACCAGAAATCACCTTCTCTTATAATTCAAGGGTAATCTTTAGAATGGAATGGCTAACATTTTTTCAAGCAGGATTTGGAAAAGAATTTCTGTAAAGGGAAGCCCTTTAACTCCTTTAGTTACTTACAGCTCTTCCTGGCACTGAGAGTCTACTGTGCTTTCTTCTTTGGTGATCGACAATGTGTAACTAAGGCCAAATTCTTGCTTTCAGATTCAGCTGATGCATTTGTTTTTGTGGATAAATGTTGTCATACAAGGAACAGCATAAAGATAAAAAAGTGTGCCGGTAGTTTCATGTTCTCTTTGATGAGCGACCTTCCCACGTATGTGTAAACTCTCTAATAAGAGGTTAAGATTGCACGTCGTCTCTACTACTGGCCTATGTCTGCACAATCTAACACTTCTCCCCCGTCTTCCCTGTGTCACCAAAATACACCTCAGATTGCAAACATTTTTTTTGAATTTGAAACATCTGACCAGACTTTGTTCTCAATTCACATTTTCCAGGACAATTACAAACTCACCTGCATGGAAAAGCTTTGTTTCTCTATTCATCCAGGTACTTTGTCCTCCACTGACCCTTGACCGCTGTAAAGGCTAGATAAACACAGAACTCAAAGCAAAGATAAGTTAGATAAGCAGCAAAAGCACTGTGTGTGTGCGTGAGAGAGAGAGAGAGATGAGCTCCTGAACTTGTTGTTAACCTGGGAAAAAACTACCAGTCGGTATAGTGGGATAAACCTGGATATGTTTAAAAGGACGTAAAGAGGATTGTACCAACTTTAACATATTTCCACCACACATCCAAAACCTGGAGTTAAAAACATGTTTTCGTACACAATTACCTGAAAGATACTCTGAACCATGGATTAACAAAGGAACCCACTCAAGAACCCACTGGTGAAGCTGAACTGACACCTGGTATTTAATCCTGAACCTGAATTAGTACTGCTAGTCTGTGGTACCCTCTAACCCCCCAAAAAGTGGACAAAAAGTCAACAATACCATAGTTATCCTTCAATAACTACATCTTTGGAACGTGGACACCAAAGTAGGACTTGGATACCAAGCCTTCTAGGACAATATATTTGGCTGCAACCTCAAGCAACCCTGTGGTGTGAGGAGAAAAGGCGAGAAAGGCCTTGAACCTGAACAATGGAAGCATAGCTCAGTTGTACTGTTTATATAGCCCTCACTTACAAGCCACATTTTTCTATTTCATTTGAAGTAATTTGTTCCTTTTATGTTTATATTTCCAACAGCACAGTCAGAAATAAAATTTGTGTTGTTTCTACACTTGCTTTGGAAATGTAAACGTCTGTTTCCCATGCCAATTAAGCTCCTTTGAATTTGAGAGAAAGTTAGTCATCGGTCCAAAACAAATGGCTAGTTCACTGAAAAATGAACCTTCACTCATCATCTACTCACCAGTATGCCTATAGAGGGGTGGGTGAAGTGATTGAGTCCACAAAACCCTTCTGGAGTCTCAGAAGTGATCTTTTTAGCAGCCGAATCTGATACAATTGAAGTAACCAAGACTTCAGACGTAACAGAACAACAGCAAAAACATAACATGCCTCCATACTGCTCGTGTTGTGTCATCCAAGTGTCCGCTAGTTTAGCCACTTCTGGTGGACTTTTAGGATTGAAACACTGTGTAAATGACCTAGTTTTGAGTAGAATATAAATGTCAGGGCTTGCAGGGCTAAATATAACAATAATATTGACAAGTAACCTCAATGAACACTAAAAGATAAATAGCAAAATCAGCAACAAGTAAACAACATTTCTAGTATTTACAGGACAGACTGCAGAGGGGATGACAAATTTTGAGTTTTAAAAACAAGAAAAACAAAACAACCCACTGATGTCAACAACATGTCAAGAAGAGTGTGTTTTCTGTGATGCGAGTTTATCGGGATGGGGAAGTTTGGTTAGTTAGGCAATGTAAAACAGTTTTACAGCATTGGGGAAGAAGCTGTTTTTCAGTCCTTTGGTGTGACCCTGTTTCCTCCTGTATGTCCTGTCAAAGGGGGGAGGTTTGAAGGGGAGAGGCCCAGAGTGACCTGGTTCACAGATGATGTTTGAGGCCCTGCCCTAAAATTGGGCTTCTCTGCGTACTGCATGTGGTTCACTGCAAAATAAACAGCGAAAATGGTATTTCACCTTAGTTTCAATGTCTACCTGTAGAATACGTCACAAACATAAACAATTGCAACACCTCCTGGACTTGGTTCAAGCTAAAAGCACTCAATCATTTATTTTATACTGTTAATTTGTTTTTGCAAGGTTTTTACTGTTATTGCAGGACCAGAAGATACTGTGCAAAGTGTGAGACAGATGCTAGACGGTCAGACAAGGATAGCTGGTCATCAAATGTGATACCCATGTTTTTCACAACCTTTATTATGGAAGGTATGATGATATTAACGTTGTGCTGGAGAGATTGGAAGGACTGACAGGTTCATGAATAGTTACTTTTTAGGGGGGATGTTAAGTCTTAAATGGATAATGGTGTTCCTTTATCCATGTGGATGTCATAGAGACAAGCAGAGATTTGCATCAAGAGCATGGCATCACCTAGTAGAAATCACAGGTATAGTTGGTTGTTGTCTGTGTAGTAGGGAAATGAGACGTCATGCAAGTTGATTATTGGACCCAAGTAGGTGGTGTACATTCCAAACAGAACTGGGCTCAGCACTGAGTCTTGTGGCACCTGTGGGAGGGGATGGGAAAAGGATGTCTGTCCATGTCATTACTCATTTAAGGAATACTCAGTGAGATAGGATTGAAATGAACAAATTACTTTGATTTTCATATTGGAGAGAACAGATAGCAGGATGCTGTGGTTCACTGTATCACAGGCTGCTGACCAAAACCTGCACCCTCTATAGCCATTGATACAAATGGATGTAACAAGACCAGTCAAAAGTTCAAAAGTTTTGCATGTTAAGTGAGGGGTGTTTTAAGAAGTTACCTTAAGTAGTTTGAGCATTTGTTTCTTACCTTATCCAGTTTGAAAAGGCCCCAAAGCCACAATGGTGGGAGATATGGCTTAAAGGAGGTTGGTGAGAAAAATGTCCATTCAATATGTGATAGGACAACTACAGTCATTAGTATTGATACCTCATTCCCCCATGGGGAAACAGAAAGATACACATTGTAGGACTGCTACATATTATACTTTCAGGAGTCATGCAATAACATAAAGAGCTGAGTGAAAGAGTTGGAAACTGGCATGGACTGCAGACATGTTTTTGTTTACAGCTCATGAACACCATCGGCCCCCATCCCCACTTGAATCTTAATGTCTTTCAAAATTGACATCTTGGTTGGTCTCACTTATTGTTATATGGCTCCTCTTTTTCATTCAGACTTTTGTATTCTTGTTGGGATTCTTTCAGTTCTGGGTCCATTAGAAACATCCCAAACATGCCCACTCACTCGCATTGAATGTCCATCTTTATTCTCACTTGGGCTCACTAGGACAGTATCCAGAGTTTTTAGTGGGGGCTGGTAGGAGAAACTCCGGAAGATGTCCGTAGCAACTGACATTTTTTTTCTCATACACAGCCCCTCCGGAAAATTTCACAAGATTCTGTGCATGTCTGAAAGATGCTTAAGTGTTTCAGAGAATTTGTTACTGATGGTTTATTTTCAGTACAGAATGAGGAAAAGATAACAGCTGAGAGGTTAGGGTCTGGTGGAGGTGGTGGAGTACTGAATAATGTGCAAAGGCAGAAAACAATTACAACTAAACTAAGAACACTTTCAGGACATTGACATAACAGTTACAAAGTTACAAGAAACACACAGACCAACATTCAGTACAACAAACAAGTTGTTCTTAGGTTGAGGACAGAAGCTATTGTCTGTCCAATGTCTCTCCACAGCCAGATGAGTGTGTGTATGTGTGTTTGTGTCTGTGTGCTAGTGTGAACTGACACGCTGAGTCAATGTGTGGGCTCACTGATAACCTCTTGAGAAAACAAGGTTTTATGAAGTCAATAGTCCTAACCCTTGTCTACTGGACAATACATGGACCTTCAGTGGACAAAGTTCAACTGTGGAGATGTCAGATGTAAATGCAGTAACACAATGGAGGGAAAATACAATTTGTCTCAGAACAAATGGAGGTGTTCTTCCTCTAATGAGTCTCTTTTCCTCTTGTATATGTAGAAAATCAATTTAAGAAGTAGGAAGCTGTACATTCCACAATCTTTTCAAAGAAGCAGTGAAAAAAAAGCTTAAATTATGAGGAAAAGGTGGATGTGTTTTTATTTGTCTATACTCATTTTTGTAAGCTCTGTATAAAATAGAGGTTGTGGCTCAGGAGGGGGCCCACTTACCAGATTGTCGTTGGTTAAATCCCAGGCTCCTTTAGTCTGCATTCCAAAGTATCCTCAGCAAGATACTGATGCCCAAATTGCCTCTGATGACTGCCGCAGCATTGTAAATCATTTGTGTTACAAACGTGCAGCAAATAGCAGCACTGTATGAAAGTGTGTGAATTGGTGAATGTGCTGTGAGTGGTTGAAAAGACTAAAAGGGCCATATAAACCCAGTATATGTACCATGTTTCTGTTACTGTTACCCTGTTTTTCAACAAGCTTCAGGTGTTCAAGAGTGGCTCTTTAAAAATAATAAAGTTGTGATTTTTTGGATGAAACTATATCAGAACCAGCTTCATTTGGTTGCAGAGGTCTTTTTCAACACCTATAACTGCCTCTGTTGATAACCATAAGTGAAAGCTGCAGAATAAACTAAATAAAAAAAGAAAATAACATTAAGTAAAACACAGCTGGAATAATAAAGAAACTCTTAATACCGGTAGGTGAAGTCAGAATTGCAAAAACCGTAATGGAAACTGCATTGAGTGGTCATCAAGACAATAAATACAGAGCATTTATCATAAGTGAAGAATTCTATGCCTTGACTTAATCAAGTGTCCTGATGATGTGATGCACTTTTGTATGGGAGGTTGATATAAAGTTCAATAGTTCAGTTCGAACTGGCTTCATCATGAAAAAGGGAAACTGATGTTGTTCATCGTGAAGGGCAGATCAATACACTGCATTAAGGATATATGCAAAAACTAAAATATTAAGCAGATATATATTTTTTATATCGCATTACCCATGTTATGGGTCAGAGTTAGCACTCCTAAGCTCCTTTCGCACGAGACAAAAGCCCAAATAAAATCCAATAGGGTCGTAGTTTTTTGGGCGGGGGTTGACAAACTGAAGCCAGACTCAACAAAAACAGACAACACACAGTATTCCAATCCTGTAGCCTTCATTGAGCTGCTGAGCAATGCTTAGCCTGCCACAAAAAAGAAGCCTCATTGTGTCTAAGTGCTTGTGGCAACTATCATGCTGTTTATATTTTTCAGAGAGATGTTTTAGGACTTGCACCCCTGTCGTTATCCCCAGTACTTCCGAGCCGACACTTTGAAACAAACAGGGGAAGCATTTAAAGACATGACTTACACCACCTCCAGTTAGCCAACTTTGTTTATCAAGATTGGGAGAAGCATAGGGTGTAAGCTCGTCCTCGATCACTTGCTGCTGAATCTGTAAATTAGGTTGATCTTGACCAAGCAGCTTTATCCTCTTTCCCTCCTGTTGGGGAGTTTTTGTAAAGAATTAACAGATTTGCCGGAGGTCCAGCAAAGCCAGTCAACTTGCAGTATTACAGAACTAAATACGGCTTATTTGTCTCAGGGTGTTGGAAGGGGTGGCGCCCCAGTGCCTTGTATTAACCTGCCACCAGTGGAGCACATTCAAGGTGGAAGTTGGTTTCTATTTAATAGTGACTTTGAGCACTGTCAGCTGTTCAGGACCTGGCTTACACATACATCTTATTTATAGCACTTCTTTGATTCTCTCATGAAATAACCACTTGGTCATGTAAGAACAGTGATATGAAGTACATAATGATATTGGGGTGGAAGCTGACCACAGCAGCGCAGATTTGCATTTCGCTCTCAAGTTTTAATAAGTTACATCCCCCATCTCTCTCTAACCTTCCCTGTGTCTCTCTACATAATCCCTGTCAAAATAATAATGGTGTAATTGCAAAGAAAAAAAATACTGTAGGGAATTATGGCCCCTTGCAGCTTTACTTGCTGTAGTAAATCCCAATAATGGCCACTCAGCCCTCAACAGAAATCAAGTAAAGCTTTAGAGACTTCTGTTTCCCTTTTTTTTAAAAAATCAATTCAAACACCAGCAGCCAAAAATAACAATAACAAATTCTTCATTTGGTTATCACCATTCTATTGAGGCTACACAGCAAAATCGGGAGTGTTAATTCAACTCACAGTGTTAAATTTAACACTTTTTCTGAGTTTATATAATCCTCACGGATTCTGAGTTAAAATTACACTTTGAAAAGTGTTAATATTTTAACTCTTTAATAGTGATAAATATTTGACATCCTTGGTGTTATTTTATGACACCACATGAGTGCACCTTTAACTCTAAATTGTGTTATTCCCTTTCACTGTGAGTGTTAATTTTTAACATACATAGTGTTATTTTATGACATGTAAAAGTGTATTTTTAACACTAAAATCGTGTTATTTCATTTCACTATGAGAGTTAATTTTTAACATACATAGTGTTATTTTATGACACATTAAAGTGTATTTTTAACACTAATATTGTGTTATTTCATTTCACTATGAGAGTTAATTTTTAAGATACATAGCATTATTTTATGACACATTCAAGTGTATTTTTAACACTAAAATGGGAATGAGGGTTAGTCTCACACCTGTCTTGATAAAGAGAGCTGAGGGTTTTTGTTATGGTTCATTGGGTGCAGCCGAGAGAGGAACATAGCTCCTCCCATATTTTAGGCTCAACTCCACCTGAAGTGAATCTAACTCAGTCACAGGTGTTAACATTTAACTCGCTTGATTGACAATGCTCGCAGAGCTTTTTGATCACTACAGGTGTTAAAACAACTCCAAAATCAACACCCACCAACTCAAAAATATTAACACTGAAAAAACAACACTACAGATTTTGCTGTGTACTCAGGGACCATACAGTCAGATGAGAGACCATCATCATCTATCAGCCATCTTCTCTACATTGCAGCCCACAGGACAGACTCTTCTGTGCTGTTTTGATCATCTCTGTCCCATAGAGCTTACTTTTTATGTGCTATTTAGCTAATCAGACAATCAGTTTAAACAGACAGGGACAGATTATATTTGCGATTAACACCTGTCTGACAACTGCAGATCATATGTTACATCTCTTTAGTTTATTACTTCAGGAAGTGACTAAATGCATATTTCCCCAATTTAGAGAACTTAAATGACTGTCCCAGATAACCCAATGCATGATGTCTCACATTATAAATCAGGTTTCATAAAGTGGAAAAACTAATGTTGAAAAACAACAAAACCCAAAACACATATTTAACAACTCAATGCATATTTTATTGCTTGGATACACCACAAACGTAATTTGATAACAATCAGGAACATTGTCTTATTTATGACATATTTATATCCTTCACATTAATCTTGTCAGAATCTTGTGTCATTGACCTTGCGCCGTCCCTTTCTGTGACATCACCTCCTTGAAGTCATGTGATTTGTAAGCTAACAACAGAAGCTTTTTGGTAATCTTTGGTTCTTTTCTTTTTCTCTCTGTCACTACATCTGCCGCTCTATATTTACTAGAAGAAAAAATAAGGAAGAAAAAACTAATGGTGACTTTACTATGTAAAGTTCATTGTATGATATGATTCGGCACTATAATTGAATAAAATTCAATATTTCCACCTCACATTTTGAGTGTTAAAATATTTGGATACAATTCCAAAGTTAAAACTAGGGCTACGTTGTAGCACTTGCGGGCCCGAGCACCTGCACGTTGAAGCCTGTTGCTGTCGGGGGAGAGAGCGGTCGATGACCAAGCGCACGTCTCCGCCTTGGATGCGTTTTCCTCTCTGTGGCAAGGATAAAAGCTTCACTTCCTGTAGCCACCAGGGGGCGCTGTGATTTAAAGTCATGATTTCTGTGTAGATGACATCAGGCTGGGACTCTAGTCTTACATGTCTAGTTTGGACTCAATTGGACAATAAACGCTTCACTTCCTGTAGCCACCAGGGGGCGCTGTGATTTGAAGTCATGATTTCTGTGTAGATATCATCAGGCCAGGACTCTAGTCTTAAATGTCTAGATTGGACTTAATTGGACAATATATGTCCGAGATACAGAACAACGTGTTTTGATGGCGTGTAATCAAACTTCGACGCCACGGTCACACGGCCTTGAAACCATATGAATATCTCCAGGGGGGGGGGCTGTTGATACACACATGTAGTTTGAGTGAGATAGAACCATGAACACTGAAGTAACAGCATTTTGTGATTCACGGCGAGTTGATGAACTTTGACGCCACGCCATGGTCACACGGTGTGACGAAAAATCAATCCCTAAGTCAGTTTTTATCTCCATCTTGTTGTGATGACACTCATCTGAATTTAAAGTTGAACTGATAAAAGCTCTGGGACAAGTACATCAAAGTAAAAATGGTGAATATGGTCAAAATGGCCACTAAATTCAAAATGGCGGACTTCCTGTTTGATCTAACATATTGATCCAAGACACTTATTTGTTTGTAGTGAAAAGACACATGCCCTAATTATTTTTTGTACAAGTCGGCCAATCGTAGCGCCGGGGCTGCCCTTTAGGGGGCGCTAGTCAGCTTTTTTGCCACGCCGATTCCCTAAAACCATATGAATATCTTCAGGGGGGGGCTGTTGATACACACATGTAGTTTGAGTGAGATAGAACCGTGAACACTGAAGTTACAGCAATTTCGTGTTTCACGGCGAGCTGATGAACTTTGATGCCACGCCATTAATACAGTGTTTGACGAAAAGTCACAGTAATCTTATATCTTCATTATCAATGTCTTGAGACCCATTTGATAGAGTTTGACATGGTTGAGGTCAGTGGATGAGGAGAAATACATCCAAGTGTAAGACATGCAAAAAAAAAGACATTTCCTGTAGCCACCAGGGGGCGCTGTGATTTTAAGAAATTATTTCAGTGTAGATGTCTTCAGGCCGGGACTCTTGTCTTATGTGTGTAGTTTGGATTTGATTGGATCATGTATGTGCGAGATACAGAAGCTCGTGTTTTGATGGCGTTTAATCAAACTTTGACGCCACGCCAAGGTCACACGGTGAGACGAAAAGTTGATTTTTTAAGTCAGTTTTTTTCTCCATCTTGTTGTGATGACACTCATCTAAATTTAAAGTTGATTTGATGAAAGCCCTGGGACAAGTACGTCAAAGCAAAAATCGCCAAAATGGCCAAAATGGCCACTAAATCCAAAATGGTGGGCTTCCTGTTGCGTTTTTCATAATGCCCTTTGAGACTTTTTTTCATGATTTGTCACGATACACCTCTTGCCCGATTTTGGTGAAAATCGGTTATGTGGAAACCTAGGGGCTGGGTTCCAGGGGGCGCTGTTGAGCCATTTTGCCACGCCTATTTCCAAATACTCCAGAATACGTACATTTTCACCACTCTCTAATTATCTGCAAAGTTTGGTAAGAAGTTCACCATTTTAAAACCCTCAAAAAGCCAATTTACTTTAGTCACAATAATAACTAGGGCTACGTTGTAGCACTTGCGGGCCCGAGCACCTGCACGTTGAAGCCTGTTGCGGTCGGGGGAGAGAGCGGTCTATGACCAGGCGCACGTCTCCGCGTTGGATGCGTTTTCCTCTCTGTGGCAAGGATAAACGCTTCACTTCCTGTAGCCACCAGGGGGCGCTGTGATTTAAAGTCATGATTTCTGTGTAGATATCATCAGGCTGGGACTCTAGTCTTACATGTCTAGTTTGGACTCAATTGGACAATAAACGCTTCACTTCCTGTAGGCACCAGGGGGCGCTGTGATTTAAAGTCATGATTTCTGTGTAGATGTCATCAGGCCGGGACTCTAGTCTTACATGTCTAGTTTGGAGTTGATTGGACAATATATGTCCGAGTAAGGAACCTCGTGTTTTGATGGCGTTTAATCAAACTTCGACGCCACGGTCACACGGCCTTAAAACCATATGAATATCTCCAGGGGGGGGGGTGTTGATACACACATGTAGTTTGAGTGAGATAGAACCATGAACACTGAAGTTACAGCATTTCGTGTTTCACGGCGAGTTGATGAACTTTGACGCAACGCCACGGTCACACGGTGTGACGAAAAAACAATCCCTAAATCATTTTTTATCTCCATCTTGTTGTGATGACACTCATCTGAATTTAAAGATGAACTGATGAAAGCCCTGGGACAAGTATGTCAAAGTAAAAATGTGGAATATGGTCAAAATGGCCACTAAATCCAAAATGGCGGACTTCCTGTTTGGTCTAACATATCGATCCAAGAGACTTATTTGTTTGTTATGAAAAGACACATGCCATAATAAATTTTTGTACATGTCAACCAATCGTAGTGCCAGGGCTGCCCTTTAGGGGGCGCTAGTCAGTTTTTTTGCCACGCCCATTTCTTAAAACCATATGAATATCTTAAGGGGGGGGATGTTAACACACACGTGTAGTTTGAGTGAGATGGAACCATGAACACGGAAGTTACAGCAATTTCATGTGTCATGGCGAGTTGATGAACTTTGATGCCACGCCATTAGTATGGCGTTTGACGAAAAATCACAGTAATCTTATATCTTCATTATCAATGTCTTGAGACCCATTTGATACAGTTTGACATGGTTGAGGTCAGTGGATGAGGAGAAATACATCCAAGTGTAAGACATGCAAAAAAACATACATTTCCTGATGCCACCAGGGGGCGCTGTGATATTAAGTCATGATTTCAGTGCAGATGTCATCAGGCCGGGTCTCTTGTCTTATGTGTCTAGTTTGGACTCGATTGGATCTTGTTTGTCCGAGATACAGAACCTCGTGTTTTGATGGCGTTTAATCAAATTTTGATGCCACGCCAAGGTCACACGGTGTGGCGAAAAGTTGATTTTTTAAGTCAACTTTTTTCTCCATCTTGTTGTGATGACACTCATCTGAATTTGAAGTTGATCTGATGAAAGCCCTGGGACAAGTACATTAAAGTAAAAATCGCCAAAATGGCCAAAATGGCCACTAAATCCAAAATGGCGGGCTTCCTGTTGCGTTTTTCATAATGCCCTTTGTGACTTTTTTTCATGATTAGTCACGATACACCTCTTGCCCGATTTTGGTGAAAATCGGTTATGTGGAAACCTAGGGGCTGGGTTCCAGGGGGCGCTGTTGAGCCATTTTGCCACGCCCATTTCCAAATACACCAGAATACGTAAATTTTCACCACCCTCTAATTTTCTGCAAAGTTTGGTAAGAAGTTCAGCATGTTAAAGCCCTCAAAAAGCCAATTCACTTTAGTCACAATAATAATAATAATAATAATAATAATAATAATAAGACTAATCCTTACAATTTCAATAGGGCCTCTCACCATTCGGTGCTCGGGCCCTAATAATAACAAGGGCTACGTTGTAGCACTAACGGGCCCGAGCACACGCGCGTTCCAAGTCTGTTGCGGTCGGGGAAGAGAGAACGTTGGATGAGCAAGCGCTCGTCTCCGCGTTGCATGCGTTCGGCACTGCGGCAAGGATAAACGCTTCACTTCCTGTAGCCACCAGGGGGCGCTGTGATTTTAAGTCACGATTTCTGTGTAGATGTTTTCAGGTCGGGAATCTTGTCTTATGTGTCTAGTTTGGATTTGATCAGACCAAATATGTCTGAGATACAGAAACTTGTGTGTTGATGGCGTTTCATCAAACTTTGACGCCACGCCATGGTCAGAGGCTCTGACGAAAAAATAAAATTTTGATAACTTTGAATCTCCATCTTGTTGTGATTAGACTCATATAAATCTTAAGTTGATCTGAGGAAAGCTCTACGACAAGTATATCAAAGTAAATATGCAGAATATGGCCAAAATGGCCACCAAATCCAAAATGGCCGGCTTCCTGTTTACTCTAGCATATCTATCCAAGAGACTTATTTCTTTGTCATGAAAAGACACATGTCCCCGTCGATTTTCGTAGCTGTAGGCCAATCGTAGTGCCGGGGCTACCCTTTAGGGGGCGCTAGTCAGTTATATTGCCACGCCCATTCCTTAAACCCGTCTGACAGCTTTCAGGGGGGGGCTGTTGACACACACATGTAGTTTGAGGGAGATTGAACCTTGAACACCGAAGTTATAGCAATTTCGTGTGTCATGGCGAATTGATGAACTTTGATGCCACGCCATTAATATGGCGTTTGACGAAAAGTCACAGTAATCTTATATCTTCATTATCAATGTCTTGAGACCCATTTGACATAGTTTCACATGGTTGTGCAAAGGGGATGAGGAGAAATACTTCCAAGTGTGAGACGTACCAAAAACAAGACATTTCCTGCTGCCACCAGGGGGCGCTGTGATTTTAAGTCACGATTTCTCTGTTGTTGTCTTCGGGTCGTGACACTTGTCTTATGTGTCTAGTTTGGACTTGATTGGACCAAATATGTCCGAGATACAGACGCCCGTGTTTTGATGGCGTTTAATCAAACTTTGACGCCACGCCACGGTCACAGGCTCTGACGAAAAGTTGATTTTTTTGATAACTTTAGTACTCCATATTGTTGTGACGACACTAGTCTAAATTTTAAGTTGATCCGATGAAAGCTGTACGACAAGTACATCAAAGTAAAAACGTGGAATATCGCCAAAATGGCGACTAAATCCAAAATGGCGGACTTCCTGTTCCTTATTTCATAACGCACTGAGAGACTTTTTTGTGCGTCTGGTCACGATACACAACTGGGTATTTTTTTTGTGAGGATCGGTGAATGCTAAATGAGGGGCTTATCCGTAGGTGGCGCTATTGAGCTATTTTGCCACGCCTATTTCCAAATCCTACAGAATATGACCATTTTCACACATTTCTAACTAACTGCAAAGTTTAACAACTTTTTGAACATGGGAAAGCCCTCAAAAAGCCAATTTAACTTGGGGAAGAAAAAAAAAAATAATAATAATAATCTTATCAATTTCAATAGGGCCTCCCACCGGAGGTGCTCGGGCCCTAATAATAATAATCTTTTCAATTTCAATAGGGCCTCCCACCGGAGGTGCTCGGGCCCTAACTAGGGCTACGTTGTAGCACTAACGGGCCCGAGCACACGCGCGTTTCAAGTCTGTCGCGGTCGGGGAAGAGACAGCGTTCAATGACCAAGCAACCGTCTCCGCGTTGCATGGGTTTTTTGCACTGCGGCAAGGATAAACGCTTCACTTCCTGTAGCCAGCAGGTGGCGCTGTGATTTTAAGTCATGGTGTCTCTGTAGATGTCATCAGGTCGTGACCCTTGTCTTACATGTCTAGTTTGGTCTTGATTGAACCAAATATGCCTGAGATACAGAAGCTCGTGTTTCGATGGCGTGTAATCAAACTTTGACGCCTGGCCACGGTTACACGCTGTAACCTATAGTTGATGTTTTGATAACTTTAGTACTTCATCTTCTTGTGAAGACACTCATCTAAATTTTAAGTTGATCTGATGAAAGCTGTACGACAAGTATATTAAAGTAAATATGCAGAATATGGCCAAAATGGCCACCAAATCCAAAATGGCCGGCTTCCTGTTTACTCTAGCATATCTATCCAAGAGACTTATTTCTTTGTCATGAAAAGACACATGTCCCCGTCGATTTTCGTAGCTGTAGGCCAATCGTAGTGCCGGGGCTACCCTTTAGGGGGCGCTAGTCAGTTATTCTGCCACGCCCATTCCTTAAACCCGTCTGACAGCTTTCAGGGGGGGGCTGTTGACACACACATGTAGTTTGAGGGAGATTGAACCTTGAACACCGAAGTTATAGCAATTTCGTGTGTCATGGCGAATTGATGAACTTTGATGCAACGCCATTAATATGGCGTTTGACGAAAAGTCACATTAATCTTATATCTTCATTATCAATGTCTTGAGACCCATTTGACATAGTTTCACATGGTTGTGCAAAGGGGATGAGGAGAAATACTTCCAAGTGTGAGACGTACCAAAAACAAGACATTTCCTGCTGCCACCAGGGGGCGCTGTGATTTTAAGTCACGATTTCTGTGTTGTTGTCTTCGGGTCGTGACTCTTGTCTTATGTGTCTAGTTTGGACTCGATTGGACCAAATATGTCCGAGATACAGACGCCCGTGTTTTGATGGCGTTTAATCAAACTTTGACGCCACGCCACGGTCACAGGCTCTGGGGAAAAGTTGATTTTTTTGATAACTTTAGTACTCCATATTGTTGTGATGACACTCGTCTAAATTTTAAGTTGATCCGATGAAAGCTCTACGACAAGTACATCAAAGTAAAAACGTGGAATATCGCCAAAATGGCGACTAAATCCAAAATGGCGGACTTCCTGTTGCTTTTTTCATAATGCTCCTTGAGGCTTTTTTGTATGATTAGTCACGATACACCTTTTCCCCGATTTTGGTGAAGATCGGCCATGGGGAAACCTAGGGGCTGCGTTCCAGGTGGCGCTGTTGAGCCATTTTGCCACGCCCATTTCCAAATACTCCAGAATATGTAATTTTCCACCACATTCTAATTTACTGAAAAGTTTAGCAACTTTTTGAGCATGGGAAAGCCCTCAAAAAGCCAATTCATTTGGATGATTAATAATAATAATAATAATAATAATAATCATTTCAATTTCAATAGGGCCTCCCACCGGAGGTGCTCGGGCCCTAACTAGGGCTACGTTGTAGCACTTGCGGGCCCGAGCACCTGCACGTTGAAGTCTGTTGCGGTCGGGGGAGAGAGCGGTCGATGAGCAAGCGCACGTCTCCGCGTTGGATGCGTTTTCCTCTCTGTGGCAAGGATAAAAGCTTCACTTCCTGTAGCCACCAGGGGGCGCTGTGATTGAAAGTCATGATTTCTGTGTAGATGTCATCAGGCTGGGACTCTAGTCTTACATGTCTAGTTTGGACTCAATTGGACAATAAACGCTTCACTTCCTGTAGCCACCAGGGGGCGCTGTGATTTAAAGTCATGATTTCTGTGTAGATGTCATCAGGCCGGGACTCTAGTCTTACATGTCTAGTTTGGACTCAATTGGACAATAAACGCTTCACTTCCTGTAGCCACCAGGGGGCGCTGTGATTTAAAGTCATGATTTCTGTGTAGATGTCATCAGGCCGGGACTCTAGTCTTAAATGTCTAGTTTGGACTTGATTGGACAATATATGTCCGAGATACAGAACAACGTGTTTTGATGGCGTTTAATCAAACTTCGACGCCACGGTCACACGGCCTTAAAACCATATGAATATCTTCAGGGGGGGGGTGGCTGTTGATACACACATGTAGTTTGAGTGAGATAGAACCATGAACACTGAAGTAACAGCATTTCGTGTTTCACGGCGAGTTGATGAACTTTGACGCAACGCCACGGTCACACGGTGTGACGAAAAAACAATCCCTTAATCACTTTTTATCTCCATCTTGTTGTGATGACACTCATCTAAATTTAAAGTTGAACTGATAAAAGCCCTGGGACAAGTATGTCAAAGTAAAAATGTGGAATATGGTCAAAATGGCCACTGAATCCAAAATGGCGGGCTTCCTGTTTGGTCTAACATATTGATCCAAGAGACTTATTTGTTTGTTATGAAAAGACACATGCCATAATCAATTTTTGTACATGTCGGCCAATCGTAGTGCCGGGGCTGCCCTTTAGGGGGCGCTAGTCACTTTTTTTGCCACGCCCATTTCTTAAAACCATATGAATATCTTCAGGGGGGGGATGTAAACACACACATGTAGTTTGAGTGAGATGGAACCATGAACACGGAAGTTACAGCAATTTCGTGTTTCACGGCGACTTGATGAACTTTGATGCCACGCCATTAATACTGTGTTTGACGAAAAGTCACAGTAATCTTACATCTTCATTATCAATGTCTTGAGACTCATTTGAAAGAGTTTGACATGGTTGAGGTCAGTGGATGAGGAGGAATAAATCCAAGTGTAAGACATGCAAAAAACAAGACATTTCCTGTTGCCACCAGGGGGCGCTGTGATTTTAAGTCATGATTTCAGTGCAGATGTCATCAAGCCGGGTCTCTTGTCTTATGTGTGTAGTTTGGACTCGATTGGATCGTGTTTGTCCGAGATACAGAACCTCGTGTTTTGATGGCGTTTAATCAAACTTTGACGCCACGCCAAGGTCACACGGTGTGGCGAAAAGTTGATTTTTGAAGTCAGTTTTTTTCTCCATCTTGTTGTGATGACACTCATCTGAATTTGAAGTTGATTTGATGAAAGCCCTGGGACAAGTACGACAAAGCAAAAATCACAAAAATGGCCACTAAATCCAAAATGGCGGGCTTCCTGTTGCGTTTTTCATAATGCCCTTTGTGACTTTTTTTCATGATTAGTCACGATACACCTCTTGCCCGATTTTGGTGAAAATCGGTTATGTGGAAACCTAGGGGCTGGGTTCCAGGGGGCGCTGTTGAGCCATTTTGCCACGCCCATTTCCAAATTCTCCAGAATACGTAAATTTTCACCACTCTCTAATTATCTGCAAAGTTTGGTAAGAAGTTCAGCATGTTAAAGTCCTCAAAAAGCCAATTCATTTGGGTTAGAATAATAATAAGAACTAGGGCTACGTTGTAGCACTAACGGGCCCGAGCACACGCGCGTTCCAAGTCTGTTGCGGTCGGGGAAGAGAGAACGTTGGATGAGCAAGCGCTCGTCTCCGCGTTGCATGCGTTCGGCACTGCGGCAAGGTCGGGAATCTTGTCTTATGTGTCTAGTTTGGATTTGATCAGACCAAATATGTCTGAGATACAGAAACACATGTGTTGATGGCGTTTCATCAAACTTTGACGCCACGCCATGGTCAGAGGCTCTGACGAAAAAATAAAATTTTGATAACTTTGAATCTCCATCTTGTTGTGATTAGACTCATATAAATTTTAAGTTGATCTGAGGAAAGCTCTACGAGAAGTATATCAAAGTAAATATGCAGAATATGGCCAAAATGGCCACCAAATCCAAAATGGCCGGCTTCCTGTTTACTCTAGCATATCTATCCAAGAGACTTATTTCTTTGTCGTGAAAAGACACATGTCCCCGTCGATTTTCGTAGCTGTAGGCCAATCGTAGTGCCGGGGCTACCCTTTAGGGGGCGCTAGTCAGTTATATTGCCACGCCCATTCCTTAAACCCGTCTGACAGCTTTCAGGGGGGGGCTGTTGACACACACATGTAGTTTGAGGGAGATTGAACCTTGAACACCGAAGTTATAGCAATTTCGTGTGTCATGGCGAATTGATGAACTTTGATGCCACGCCATTAATATGGCGTTTGACGAAAAGTCACAGTAATCTTATATCTTCATTATCAATGTCTTGAGACCCATTTGACATAGTTTCACATGGTTGTGCAAAGGGGATGAGGAGAGATACTTCCAAGTGTGAGACGTACCAAAAACAAGACATTTCCTGCTGCCACCAGGGGGCGCTGTAATTTTAAGTCACGATTTCTGTGTTGTTGTCTTCAGTTCGCGACTCTTGTCTTATGTGTGTAGTTTGGAGTTGATTAGACCAAATATGTCAGAGATACAGACGCCCGTGTTTTCATGGCGTTTAATCAAACTTTGACGCCATTCCACAGTCACACGCTCTGACGAAAAGTTGTTCTTTTGATAACTTTAGTACTCCATATTGTTGTGATGACACTCGTCTAAATTTTAAGTTGATCCGATGAAAGCCCTACGACAAGTACATCAAAGTAAATATGCTGAATATGGCCAAAATGGCCACCAAAACCAAGATGGCGGGCTTCCTGTTGCTTTTTTCATAATGCTCCTTGAGGCTTTTTTGTATGATTAGTCAAGATACACCTTTCCCCCGATTTTGGTGAAGATCGGCCATGGGGAAACCTAGGGGCTGCGTTCCAGGTGGCGCTGTTGAGCCATTTTGCCACGCCCATTTCCAAATACTCCAGAATACGTAAATTTTCACCACTGTCTAATTTACTGCAACGTTTGGCAACTTTTTGAGCATGTTAAAGCCCTCAAAAAGCCAATTCATTTGGAATGTAATAATAATAGGAATAATCCTTTCAATTTCAATAGGGCCTCCCACCGGAGGTGCTCGGGCCCTAACTAGGGCTACGTTGTAGCACTAACGGGCCCGAGCACACGCGCGTTCCAAGTCTGTTGCGGTCGGGGAAGAGAGAACGTTGGATGAGCAAGCGCTCGTCTCCGCGTTGCATGCGTTCGGCACTGCGGCAAGGATAAACGCTTCACTTCCTGTAGCCACCAGGGGGCGCTGTGATTTTAAGTCACGATTTCTGTGTAGATGTCTTCAGGTCGGGAATCTCGTCTTATGTGTCTAGTTTGGATTTGATCAGACCAAATATGTCTGAGATACAGAAACTCGTGTGTTGATGGCGTTTCATCAAACTTTGACGCCACGCCATGGTCAGAGGCTCTGACGAAAAAATAAAATTTTGATAACTTTGAATCTACATCTTGTTGTGATTAGACTCATATAAATTTTAAGTTGATCTGAGGAAAGCTCTACGACAAGTATATCAAAGTAAATATGCAGAATATGGCCAAAATGGCCACCAAATCCAAAATGGCCGGCTTCCTGTTTACTCTAGCATATCTATCCAAGAGACTTATTTCTTTGTCATGAAAAGACACATGTCCCCGTCGATTTTCGTAGCTGTAGGCCAATCGTAGTGCCGGGGCTACCCTTTAGGGGGCGCTAGTCAGTTATATTGCCACGCCCATTCCTTAAACCCGTCTGACAGCTTTCAGGGGGGGGCTGTTGACACACACATGTAGTTTGAGGGAGATTGAACCTTGAACACCGAAGTTATAGCAATTTCGTGTGTCATGGCGAATTGATGAACTTTGATGCCACGCCATTAATATGGCGTTTGACGAAAAGTCACAGAAATCTTATATCTTCATTATCAATGTCTTGAGACCCATTTGACATAGTTTCACATGGTTGTGCAAAGGGGATGAGGAGAAATACTTCCAAGTGTGAGACGTACCAAAAACAAGACATTTCCTGTTGCCACCAGGGGGCGCTGTGATTTTAAGTCACGATTTCTGTGTTGTTGTCTTCGGGTCGCGACTCTTGTCTTATGTGTCGAGTTTGGACTTGATTGGACCAAATATGTCCAAGATACAGACGCCCGTGTTTTGATGGCGTTTCATCAAACTTTGACGCCACGCCACGGTCACACGCTCTGACGAAAAGTTGATTTTTTTGATAACTTTAGTAGTCCATATTGTTGTGATGACACTCGTCTAAATTTTAAGGTGATCCGATGAAAGCTCTATGACAAGTATATCAAAGTAAAAACGTGAAATATGGCCAAAATGGCCACTAAATCCAAAATGGCGGACTTCATGTTACGATTTTCATAATGCACTGAGAGGCTTTTTTGTGCGTCTGGTCATGATACACAACCTCCTTTTTTTTTCGTGAGGATCGGTGAAAGTTAACTGAGGGGGCTTTCCGTAGGTGGCGCTGTTGAGCCATTTTGCCACGCCTATTTCAAATTACTCCAGAATGCAATTACTTTTTTGGGCTTTGTACTTCCTGCAAAGTTTCAAAAAATTTCAACTATGTCTAGGCCCTTAAAAAGGCAGAAAAGGGAAATAATAATAATAATAATAATAATAAGAAAAATGCCTTCAATTTCAATAGGGCCTCACACCGGAGGTGCTCGGGCCCTAATAATAATCTTATCAATTTCAATAGGGCCTCCCACCGGAGGTGCTCGGGCCCTAATAATAATAATCATTTCAATTTCAATAGGGCCTCCCACCGGAGGTGCTCGGGCCCTAACTAGGGCTACGTTGTAGCACTAACGGGCCCGAGCACACGCGCGTTTTAAGTCTGTTGCGGTCGGGGAAGAGAGAGCGTTGGATGAGCAAGCGCTCGTCTCTGTGTGCATCTGTTTATGCGCTGTGGCAAGGATAAACGCTTCACTTCCTGTAGCCAGCAGGTGGCGCTGTGATTTTAAGTCATGTTGTCTCTGCAGATGTCTTCAGGTCGCGACTCTTGTCTTACATGTCTAGTTTGGACTTGATTGAACCAAATATGCCTGAGATACAGTAGCTCGTGTTTCGATGGCGTGTAATCAAACTTTGACGCCAGGCCACGGTCACATGGTATGAAGAAACGTTAAAATTCCAATAACTTTAGATCTCCATCTTGTTGTGAAGACACTCGTCTTAATTTGAAGTTGATCCGATGAAAGCTCTACGACAAGTACATCAAAGTAAAAATATGGATTATGGCCAAAATGGCCACTAAATCATAAATGGCGGACTTCCTGTTTGGTTTAGACTATGTATCCAAGAGACTTATTTCTTTGTCATGAAAAGACACATGTCCCCGTCGATTTTCGTAGCTGTAGGCCAATCGTAGTGCCGGGGCTACCCTTTAGGGGGCGCTAGTCAGTTATATTGCCACGCCCATTCCTTAAACCCGTCTGACAGCTTTCAGGGGGGGGCTGTTGACACACACATGTAGTTTGAGGGAGATTGAACCTTGAACTATGAAGTTATAGCAATTTCGTGTGTCATGGCGAGTTGATGAACTTTGATGCCACGCCATTAATATGGCGTTTGACGAAAAGTCCCAATAATCTTATATCTTCATTATCAATGCCTTGAGACCCATTCGCCACAGTTTGACATGGTTGTGCAAAGTGGATGAGGAGAAATACTTGCAAGTGTAAGACGTTGAAAAATCAAGACATTTCCTGCTGCCACCAGGGGGCGCTGTGCTTTTAAGTCACGATTTCTGTGTTGATATCTTCACGTCGTGACTCTTGTCTTATGTGTCTAGTTTGGACTTGATTAGACCAAATATGTCCGAGATACAGACGCCCGTGTTTTGATGGCGTTTAATCAAACTTTGACGCCACGCCACGGTCACAGGCTCTGACGAAAAGTTGATTTTTTTGATAACTTTAGTACTCCATATTGTTGTGATGAGACTCGTCTAAATTTTAAGGTGATCCGATGAAAGCTCTATGACAAGTATATCAAAGTAAAAACGTGAAATATGGCCAAAATGGCCACTAAATCCAAAATGGCGGACTTCCTGTTGCGATTTTCACAATGCACTGAGAGGCTTTTTTGTGCGTCTGGTCATGATACACAACCATCTTTTTTTTCGTGAGGATCGGTGCAAGCTATCTGAGGGGGCTTTCCGTAGGTGGCGCTGTTGAGCCATTTTGCCACGCCTATTTCAAATTACTCCAGAATGCAATTACTTTTTTGGGCTTTGTACTTCCTGCAAAGTTTCAAAACTATTCAACTATGTCTAGGCCCTTAAAAAGGCAGAAAAGGGAAATAATAATAATAATAATAATAATAGGAAAAATGCCTTCAATTTCAATAGGGCCTCCCACCGGAGGTGCTCGGGCCCTAACTAGGGCTACGTTGTAGCACTAACGGGCCCGAGCACACGCGCGTTTCAAGTCTGTTGCGGTCTGGGAAGAGACAGCGTTGGATTAGCAAGCGCTCGTCTCTGCGTTGCATGCGTCTGCGCGCTGTGGCAAGGATAAACTCTTCACTTCCTGTAGCCAGCAGGTGAGGCTTTTTTGTATGATTAGTCACGATACACCTTTTCCCGATTTTGGTGAAGATCGGCCATGGGGAAACCTAGGGGCTGCGTTCCAGGTGGCGCTGTTGAGCCATTTTGCCACGCCCATTTCCAAATACTCCAGAATACGTAATTTTCCACCACATTCTAATTTACTGCAAAGTTTAGCAACTTTTTGAGCATGGGAAAGCCCTCAAAAAGCCAATTCATTTGGATGAATAATAATAATAATAATAACTAGGGCTACGTTGTAGCACTAACGGGCCCGAGCACACGCGCGTTTCAAGTCTGTCGTGGTCGGGGAAGACACAGCGTTCAATGACCAAGCACTCGTGTCCGCGTTGCATGCGTTTTTTGAACTGTGGCAAGGATAAACGCTTCACTTCCTGTAGCCAGAAGGTGGTGCTTTGATTTTAAGTCATGGTGTCTCTGTAGATGTCATCAGGTCGTGACTCTTGTCTTACATGTCTAGTTTGGACCTGATTGAACCAAATATGCCTGAGATACAGAAGCTCGTGTTTTGATGGCGTGTAATCAAAGTCTGTCACCAGGCCACGGTCACACACTGTAACATACATGTTAAATATTCTAATGTTACCCTCAATCATGAACTAAAGTTATCTATCAACATTAATTGTCAAACATCTGTAAGTGTAGCTGAGTTTCCAACACATTAAAACTGTGTGAATGAATTCCTATGAAAGAAAATGTGGTCCTTGGTCAACACACTGTAACGTACATGTTAAATATACTATTTTTACCCTCAATCATGTACTAAAGTTATCTATCAACATTAATTGTCAAACATATGTAAGTGTAGCTGAGTTTCCAACACATTAAAACTGTTTGAAAGAACTCCTATGACCTGTGAAAGAAAATGTGGTCCTTGGTCAATTCATGGTCTTATACTGCCATCTTGTGTCTAAACATTGCCAGTCCAGCTTATTTGACTCAAATATGAGTCAATGTGTTTCCTTCAGACTTTGTTCAACGCCACGATCACACGGTGTGATAAAAAAATTATCTTTTGATAACTTTAGATGTCCACATTGTTGTGATGACACTAGTATAGTTTCACTTGGTTGCACAAAGTGGATGAGGAGGAGTACTTCGAAGTGTAAGACGTACCAAAAACAAGACATTTCCTGTAGCCACCAGGGGGCGCTGTGATTTTAAGTCATGTTGTCTCTGCAGATGTCTTCAGGTCGCGACTCTTGTCTTACATGTCTAGTTTGGACTTGATTGAACCAAATATGCCTGAGATACAGTAGCTCGTGTTTCGATGGCGTGTAATCAAACTTTGACGCCAGGCCACGGTCAAATGGTATGAAGAAACGTTAAAATTCCAATAACTTTAGATCTCCATCTTGTTGTGAAGACACTCGTCTTAATTTGAAGTTGATCCGATGAAAGCTCTACGACAAGTACATCAAAGTAAAAATATGGATTATGGCCAAAATGGCCACTAAATCATAAATGGCGGACTTCCTGTTTGGTTTAGCATATGTATCCAAGAGACTTATTTCTTTGTCATGACAAGGCACATGTCCCTGTTGAATTTTGTAGATGTAGGCCAATCGTAGTGCCGGGGCTGCCCTTTAGGGGGCGCTAGTCAGTTATTTTGCCACGCCCATCTCTTAAACCCATCTGACAGTCTTCAGGGGGGGGGCTGTTGATACACACATGTAGTTTGAGGGAGATGGAACCTTGTACACCGAAGTTATAACAATTTCGTGTGTCATGGCGAGTTGATGAACTTTGATGCCACGCCATTAATATGGCGTTTGACGAAAAGTCACAGTTATCTTATATCTTCATTATCAATCCCTTAAGACCCATTCGCCACAGTTTGACATGGTTCCGCAAAGTGGATGAGGAGAAATACTTCCAAGTGTATGACGTACCAAAAACAAGACATTTCCTGCTGCCACCAGGGGGCGCTGTAATTTTAAGTCAGGATTTCTGTGTTGTTGTCATCAAGTCGCGACTCTTGTCTTATGTGTGTAGTTTGGACTCAATTGGACCAAATATGTCCGAGATACAGACGCCCGTGTTTTGATGGCGTTTAATCAAACTTTGACGCAACGCCACGGTCACACGCTCTGACGAAAAGTTGATTTTTTTGATAACTTTAGATCTCCATATTGTTTTGATGACACTCGTCTAAATTTTAAGTTGATCCGATGAAAGCTCTACGACAAGTACATCAAAGTAAAAACGTGGAATATTGCCAAAATGGCGACTAAATTCAAAATGGCGGACTTCCTGTTACGTTTTTCATAATGCTCCAAGAGGCTTTTTTCTATGATTTGTCACGATACACCTTTCCCCCGATTTTGGTGAAAATCGGTTATGTGGAAACCTAGGGGCTGCGTGGGGCTTATCCGTAGGTGGCGCTGTTGAGCTATTTTGCCACGCCTATTTCCAAATACTCCAGAATACGTAAATTTTCACCACTTCCTAGCTCCCTGCAAAGTTTAGCAACTTTTTGAGCATGTTAAAGCCCTCAAAAAGCCACATCATTTAAGCGGAGAAAAAGAATAATAATAATCTTATCAGTTTCAATAGGGCCTCCCACCGGAGGTGCTCGGGCCCTAATAATAATCTTTTCAATTTCAATAGGGCCTCCCACCGGAGGTGCTCGGGCCCTAATAATAATAATCATTTCAATTTCAATAGGGCCTCCCACCGGAGGTGCTCGGGCCCTAACTAGGGCTACGTTGTAGCACTAACGGGCCCGAGCACACGCGCGTTTCAAGTCTGTTGCGGTCGGGGAAGAGAGAGCGTTGGATGAGCAAGCGCTCGTCTCTGTGTGCATGTGTTTACGCGCTGTGGCAAGGATAAACGCTTCACTTCCTGTAGCCAGCAGGTGGTGCTGTGATTTTAAGTCATGTTGTCTCTGCAGATGTCTTCAGGTCGCGACTCTTGTCTTACATGTCTAGTTTGGACTTGATTGAACCAAATATGCCTGAGATACAGTAGCTCGTGTTTCGATGGCGTGTAATCAAACTTTGACGCTAGGCCACGGTCACATGGTATGAAGAAACGTTAAAATTCCAATAACTTTAGATCTCCATCTTGTTGTGAAGACACTCGTCTTAATTTGAAGTTGATCCGATGAAAGCTCTACGACAAGTACATCAAAGTAAAAATATGGATTATGGTCAAAATGGCCACTAAATCAAAAATGGCGGACTTCCTGTTTGGTTTAGCATATGTATCCAAGAGACTTATTTCTTTGTCATGACAAGGCACATGTCCCTGTTGAATTTTGTAGATGTAGGCCAATCGTAGTGCCGGGGCTGCCCTTTAGGGGGCGCTAGTCAGTTATTTTGCCACGCCCATCTCTTAAACCCATCTGACAGTCTTCAGGGGGGTGCTGTTGATACACACATGTAGTTTGAGGGAGATTGAACCTTGAACACCGAAGTTATAACAATTTCGTGTGTCATGGCGAGTTGATGAACTTTGATGCCACGCCATTAATATGGCGTTTGACGAAAAGTCACAGTTATCTTATATCTTCATTATCAATCCCTTAAGACCCATTCGCCACAGTTTGACATGGTTCCGCAAATTGGATGAGGAGAAATACTTCCAAGTGTATGACGTACCAAAAATAAGACATTTCCTGCTGCCACCAGGGGGCGCTGTAATTTTAAGTCAGGATTTCTGTGTTGTTGTCATCAGGTCGCGACTCTTGTCTTATGTGTGTAGTTTGGACTCAATTGGACCAAATATGTCCGAGATACAGACGCCCGTGTTTTGATGGCGTTTAATCAAACTTTGACGCAACGCCACGGTCACACGCTCTGACGAAAAGTTGATTTTTTTGATAACTTTAGATCTCCATATTGTTTTGATGAGACCCGTCTAAATTTTAAGTTGATCCGATGAAAGCTCTACGACAAGTCCATCAAAGTAAAAACGTGAAATATGGCCAAAATGGCGACTAAATCCAAAATGGCGGACTTCCTGTTGCGTTTTTCATAATGCTCCAAGAGGCTTTTTTCTATGATTTGTCACGATACACCTTTCCCCCGATTTTGGTGAAAATCGGTTATGTGGAAACCTAGGGGCTGCGTGGGGATTATCCGTAGGTGGCGCTGTTGAGCTATTTTGCCACGCCTATTTCAAATTACTCCAGAATATGGCCATTTTCACACATTACTAACTTATTGCAAAGTTTAGAAACTTTTTGAGCATGGTAAAGCCCTCAAAAAGCCAATTTAACTTGGCGGAGAATAATAATAATAATAAGAATTATTTCAATTTCAATAGGGCCTCCCACCGGAGGTGCTCGGGCCCTAATAATAATAATCATTTCAATTTCAATAGGGCCTCCCACCGGAGGTGCTCGGGCCCTAACTAGGGCTACGTTGTAGCACTTGCGGGCCCGAGCACCTGCACGTTGAAGTCTGTTGCGGTCGGGGGAGAGAGCGATCGATGACCAAGCACTTCACTTCCTGTAGCCACCAGGGGGCGCTGTGATTTCAAGTCATAATTTCTGTTTAGATGTCATCAGGCCGGGACTCTAGTGTTACACGTCTAGTTTGGAATCGATTGGACAATAAACGCTTCACTTCCTGTAGCCACCAGGGGGCGCTGTGATTTAAAGTCATGATTTCTGTGTAGATGTCATCAGGCTGGGACTCTAGTCTTACATGTCTAGTTTGGACTCAATTGGACAATAAACGCTTCACTTCCTGTAGCCACCAGGGGGCGCTGTGATTTAAAGTCATGATTTCTGTGTAGATGTCATCAGGCTGGGACTCTAGTCTTACATGTCTAGTTTGGACTCAATTGGACAATAAACGCTTCACTTCCTGTAGCCACCAGGGGGTGCTGTGATTTAAAGTCATGATTTCTGTGTAGATGTCATCAGGCTGGGACTCTAGTCTTACATGTCTAGTTTGGACTCAATTGGACAATAAACGCTTCACTTCCTGTAGCCACCAGGGGGCGCTGTGATTTGAAGTCATAATTCCTGTGTAGATGTCATCAGGCCGGGTATCTAGTCTTACATGTCAAGTTTGGACTCGATTGGACAATATGTGTCCGAGATACAGAACCTCGTGTTTTGATGGCGTTTAATCCACTTCAACGCCACGGTCACACGGCCTTAAAACCATATGAATATCTTCAGGGGGGGGGGGGATGGTGATTCACACATGTAGTTTGAGTGAGATAGAACCATGAACACTGAAGTAACAACATTTCGTGTTTCACGGCGAGTTGATGAACTTTGACGCAACGCAACGGTCACACGTTGTGACGAAAAAACAATCCCTAAATCATTTTTTATCTCCATCTTGTTGTGATGACACTCATCTGAATTTAAAGATGAACTGATGAAAGCCCTGGGACAAGTATGTCAAACTAAAAATGTGGAATATGGTCAAAATGGCCACGAAATTCAAAATGGCGGACTTCCTGTTTGATCTAACATATTGATCCAAGAGACTTATTTGTTCGTTATGAAAAGACACATGCCATAATGGATTTTTGTACATGTCGGTCAATCGTAGTGCCGGGGCTGCCCTTTAGGGGGCGCTAGTCAGTTTTTTTGCCACGCCCATTTCTTACAACCATATGAATATCTTCGGGGGGGGATGCTAATACACACATGTAGTTTGAGTGAGATGGAACCATGAACATGGAAGTTACAGCAATTTCGTGTGTCATGGCGAGTTGATGAAATTTGATGCCACGCCATTAGTATGGCGTTTGACGAAAAGTCACAGTAATCTTATATCGTCATTATCAATGTCTTGAGACCCATTTGAAACAGTTTGACATGGTTGAGGTCAATCGATGAGGAGAAATACATCCAAGTGTAAGACATGCAAAAAAAAAGGCATTTCCTGTTGCCACCAGGGGGCGCTGTGATTTTAAGTCATGATTTCTGTGTAGATATCATCAGGCCGAGACTCTTGTCTTATGTGTATAGTTTGGAATCGATTGGACCAAATATGTCTGAGATACAGAACCTCGTGTTTTGATGGCGTTTCATCAAACTTTGACGCCACGCCACGGTCACACGGTGTGACGAAAAGTTGATTTTTTTCAGTCAACTTTTTTCTCTATCTTGTTGTGATGACACTCATCTGAATTTGAAGTTGATCTGATGAAAGCCCTGGGACAAGTACATTAAAGTAAAAATCGCCAAAAATGGCAAAAATGGCCAAAATGGCCACTAAATCCCAAATGGCGGGCTTCCTGTTGCATTTTTCATAATGCCCCTTGAGACTTTTTTTCATGATTAGTCACGATACACCTCTTGCCCGATTTTGGTGAAAATCGGTTATGTGGAAATCTAGGGGCTGGTTCCAGGGGGCGCTGTTGAGCCATTTTGCCACGCCCAATCCAGATTACTCCAGAATACAAAAATATCCGCAGACCTTGAATTTCCTGCAAAGTTTCACAACTTTCTGAGCATGTCTAGACCCTTAAAAAGCCCTCCAAAGGGAAATAATAATAACTAGGGCTACGTTGTAGCACTTGCGGGCCCGAGCACCTGCACGTTGAAGCCTGTTGCGGTCGGGGGAGAGAGCGGTCGATGACCAAGCGCACGTCTCCGCGTTGGATGCGTTTTCCTCTCTGTGGCAAGGATAAAAGCTTCACTTCCTGTAGCCACCAGGGGGCGCTGTGATTTAAAGTCATGATTTCTGTGTAGATGTCATCAGGCCGGGACTCTAGTCTTACATGTCTAGTTTGGACTTGATTGGACATTATATGTCAGAGATACAGAACCTCGTCTTTTGATGGCGTTTAATCAAACTTCGACGCCACGGTCACACGGCCTTAAAACCATATGAATATCTTCAGGGGGGGGGGGGCTGATGATACACACCTGTAGTTTGAGTGAGATAGAACCTTGAACACTGAAGTAACTGCATTTTGTGTTTCACGGCGAGTTGATGAACTTTGACGCCACGCCACGGTTACACGGTTTGACGAAGGATAAATCCCTAAATCAGATTTTATCTCCATCTTGTTGTGATGACACTCATCTGAATTTAAAGTTAAACTGATGAAAGCCCTGGGACAAGTACATCAAAGTAAAAATGGTGAATATGGTCAAAATGGCCACTAAATTCAAAATGGCGGACTTCCTGTTTGATCTAACATATTGATCCAAGAGACTTATTTGTTTGTAATGAAAAGACACATGCCCTAATCATTTTTTGTACAAGTCGGCCAATCGTAGCGCCGGGGATGCCCTTTAGGGGGCGCTAGTCAGTTTTTTTGCCACGCCCATTTATTAAAACCATATGAATATCTTCAGGGGGGGGCTGTTGATACACACATGTAGTTTGAGTGAGATGGAACCATGAACACTGAAGTTACAGCAATTTCGTGTTTCGCGGCGAGTCGATGAACTTTGACGCCACGCCACGGTTACACGGTGTGACGAAGGACGAATCCCTAAATCATTTTTTATCTCCATCTTGTTGTGATGACACTCATCTGAATTTGAAGTTGATCTGATGAAAGCCCTGGGACAAGTATGTCAAAGTAAAAATGGTGAATATGGTCAAAATGGCCACCAAATCCAAAATGGCGGGCTTCCTGTTTGATCTAACATATCAATCCAAGAGACTTATTTGTTTGTTATGAAAAGACACATGTCCCCATAGATTTTTGTACATGTCGGCCAATCGTAGTGCCGGGGCTGCCCTTTAGGGGGCGCTAGTCAGTTTTTTTGCCACGCACATTTCTTAAAACCATATGAATATCTTCAGGGGGGGGATGTTAACACACACATGTAGTTTGAGTGAGATGGAACCATGAACATGGAAGTTACAGCAATTTCGTGTTTCACGGCGAGCTGATGAACTTTGATGTCACGCCATTAATACTGTGTTTGACGAAAAGTCACAGTAATCTTATATCTTCATTTTCAATGTCTTGAGACCCATTTGATAGAGTTTGACATGGTTGAGGTCAGTGGATGAGGAGAAATACATCCAAGTGTAAGACATGCAAAAAAAAAGACATTTCCTGTTGCCACCAGGGGGCGCTGTGATATTAAGTCATGATTTCAGTGCAGATGTCATCAGGCCGGGACCCTTGTCTTATGTGTCTAGTTTGGATTTGATTGGATCATGTATGTGCGAGATACAGAAGCTCGTGTTTTGATGGCGTTTAATCAAACTTTGACGCCACGCCACGGTCACACGGTGAGACGAAAAATCAATCCCTAAATCATTTTTTATCTCCATCTTGTTGTGATATCACTCATCTAAATTTAAATTTGATTTGATGAAAGCCCTGGGACAAGTACGTCAAAGCAAAAATGGCCAAAATGGTCAAAATGGCCACTAAATCCAAAATGGCGGGCTTCCTGTTGCGTTTTTCATAATGCCCTTTGTGACTTTTTTTCATGATTTGTCACGAAACATCTTTTGCCCGGTTTTGGTGAAAATCGGTTATGTGGAAACTTAGGGGCTGGGTTCCAGGGGGCGCTGTTGAGCCATTTTGCCACGCCCATTTCAAAATACTCCAGAATACGTAAATTTTCACCAGTAACTAATTTACTGCAAAGTTTCATAACTTTTTGAGCACGTTAAAGCCCTCAAAAAGCCCATCCTTTTGCCGGAAAAATAATAATAATAATAATAATAATAATAATCATTACAATTTCAATAGGGCCTCTCACCATTCGGTGCTCGGGCCCTAATAACTAGGGCTACGTTGTAGCACTTGCGGGCCCGAGCACCTGCACGTTGAAGCCTGTTGCGGTCGGGGGAGAGAGCGGTCAACGACAAAGCGCACGTCTCCGCGTTGGATGCGTTTTCCTCTCTGTGGCAAGGATAAAAGCTTCACTTCCTGTAGCCACCAGGGGGCGCTGTGATTTAAAGTCATGATTTCTGAGTAGATGTCATCAGGCTGGGACTCTAGTCTTACATGTCTAGTTTGGACTCAATTGGACAATAAACGCTTCACTTCCTGTAGCCACCAGGGGGCACTGTGATTTAAAGTCATGATTTCTGTGTAGATGTCATCAGGCTGGGACTCTAGTCTTACATGTCTAGTTTGGACTCAATTGGACAATAAATGCTTCACTTCCTGTAGCCACCAGGGGGCGCTGTGATTTAAAGTCATGATTTCTGTGTAGATGTCATCAGGCCGGGACTCTAGTCTAACATGTCTAGTTTGGACTCAATTGGACAATAAACGCTTCACTTCCTGTATCCACCAGGGGGCGCTGTGATTTAAAGTCATGATTTCTGTGTAGATGTCATCAGGCTGGGACTCTAGTCTTACATGTCTAGTTTGGACTTGATTGGACAATATATGTCCGAGATACAGAACCTCGTGTTTTGATGGCGTTTAATCAAACTTCGACGCCACGGTCAAACGGCCTTAAAACCATATGAATATCTTGAGGGGGGGGCTGATGATACACACATGTAGTTTGAGTGAGATAGAACCATGAACACTGAAGTTACAGCAATTTCGTGTTTCGCGGCGAGTTGATGAACTTTGACGCCACGCCACGGTTAGACGGTGTGACGAAAAAACAATCCCTAAATCATTTTTTATCTCCATCTTGTTGTGATGACACTCATCTGAATTTGAAGTTGATCTGATGAAAGCCCTGGGACAAGTATGTCAAAGTAAAAATGGTGAATATGGTCAAAATGGCCACTAAATTCAAAATGGCGGACTTCCTGTTTGATCTAACATATTGATCCAAGAGACTTATTTGTTTGTAATGAAAAGACACATGCCATACTCAATTTTTGTACAAGTCGGCCAATCGTAGCGCCGGGGCTGCCCTTTAGGGGGCGCTAGTCAGTTTTTTTGCCACGCCCATTTCTTAAAACCATATGAATATCTTCAGGGGGGGGCTGTTGATACACACATGTAGTTTGAGGGAGATGGAACCATGAACACTGAAGTTACAGCAATTTCGTGTTTCGCGGCGAGTTGATGAACTTTGACGCCACGCCACGGTTAGACGGTGTGACGAAGGACAAATCCCTAAATCATTTTTTATCTCCATCTTGTTGTGATGACACTCATCTGAATTTGAAGTTGATCTGATGAAAGCCATGGGACAAGTATGTCAAAGTAAAAATGGTGAATATGGTCAAAATGGCCACTAAATAGAAAATGGCGGGCTTCCTTTTGCGTTTTTCATAATGCTCTAAGAGGCTTTTTTTCATCATTAGTCACAATACACCTCTCGCCCGATTTTGGTGAAAATCGGTTATGTGGAAACCTAGCGGCTGGGTTCCAGGGGGCGCTGTTGAGCCATTTTGCCACGCCCATTTCCAAATACTCCAGAATACTGTCATTTTCACCAAGTTCTAATATACTGCAAAGTTTAGAAACTTTTTGAGCATGGGAAAGCCCTCAAAAAGCAAATTCCGCATAGTCACAATAATAATAATCCTTACAATTTCAATAGGGCCTCTCACCATTCGGTGCTCGGGCCCTAATAATAATAAAAATCCTTACAATTTCAATAGGGCCTCTCACCATTCGGTGCTCGGGCCCTAACTAGGGCTACGTTGTAGCACTTGCAGGCCCGAGCACCTGCACGTTGAAGCCTGTTGCGGTCGGGGGAGAGAGCGGTCGATGACCAAGCGCACGTCTCCGCATTGGATGCGTTTTCCTCTCTGTGGCAAGGATAAAAGCTTCACTTCCTGTAGCCACCAGGGGGCGCTGTGATTTAAAGTCATGATTTCTGTGTAGATGTCATCAGGCTGGGACTCTAGTCTTACATGTCTAGTTTGGACTCAATTGGACAATAAACGCTTCACTTCCTGTAGCCACCAGGGGGCGCTGTGATTTAAAGTCATGATTTCTGTGTAGATGTCATCAGGCTGGGACTCTAGTCTTACATGTCTAGTTTGGACTCAATTGGACAATAAACGCTTCACTTCCTGTAGCCACCAGGGGGCGCTGTGATTTAAAGTCATGATTTCTGTGTAGATATCATCAGGCCGGGACTCTAGTCTTACATGTCTAGTTTGGACTTGATTGGACAATATATGTCAGAGATACAGAACCTCGTGTTTTGATGGCGTTTAATCAAACTTCGACGCCACGGTCACACGGCCTTAAAACCATATGAATATCTTCGGGGGGGGGGCTGTTGATACACACATGTAGTTTGAGTGAGATAGAAGCATGAACACTGAAGTTACAGCATTTCGTGTTTCACGGCGAGTTGATGAACTTTGACGCAACACAACGGTCACACGTTGTGACGAAAAAACAATCCCTAAATCATTTTTTATCTCCATCTTGTTGTGATGACACTCATCTGAATTTAAAGATGAACTGATGAAAGCCCTGGGACAAGTATGTCAAAGTAAAAATGGTGAATATGGTCAAAATGGCCACTAAATTCAAAATGGCGGACTTCCTGTTTGATCTAACATATTGATCCAAGAGACTTATTTGTTTGTAATGAAAAGACACATGCCCTAATCATTTTTTGTACAAGTCGGCCAATCGTAGCGCCGGGGCTGCCCTTTAGGGGGCGCTAGTCAGTTTTTTTGCCACGCCCGTTGCCTAAAACCATATGAATATCTTCAGGGGGGGGCTGTTAATACATACATGTAGTTTGAGTGAGATGGAACCATGAACCCTGAAGTTACAGCAATTTCGTGTTTCGCGGCGAGTTGATGAACTTTGACGCCACGCCACTGTTACACGGTGTGACGAAGGACAAATCCCTAAATCATTTTTTATCTCCATCTTGTTGTGATGACACTCATCTGAATTTGAAGTTGATCTGATGAAAGCCCTGGGACAAGTATGTCAAAGTAAAAATGGTGATTATGGTCAAAATAGATAGATAGATAGATAAATAGAGTACTTTATTCATCCCCGAAGGGAAATTAAGTTGTCATAGCAGCCGGTATATTTGAATACAATAAAATACGATACAAAACAATAAAAATAAAAGGTAGAAAGAATAAAAAAACAGAAGCACAAGATAAAAATACAATAAAATAGGTAGATAAGGTGCATTGGCAAGATGATGGTAAAAGTACTGATGATATGATGGTAATGGTATTGTTAGACAGTATATAAGAATAGTACAGTATATATAGTATATAATATAACATAATATATATTTATATATGATAGTAATTATACCAATATAAAAGCAGTATATGGTAATAATGGCAGCAACAGTATATATAATAATAATAGTAATGGTGATATAATAATAGTAATTATAACATGTAGACATAAATAAATATGTGTATATAGACTTATGTAAACAAGAATATACAGAGAGTATGATATGATATATAGTAGAAGTATGAATATGAATATAAGTATTTGACTATACAATAGGTAATATAATATACTATGAGTCTAAGAATATGTATACAGAGTGTGCAAAAGACAATATTATTGTATAAAATGATATATAATATCAATATGGTTTATATACACACATATCACATATGATGTGAAGTAAGTGTATAAGGAGTGTTGTACAGGTACACAGTGCAGGAGACATGTTTAGTGCAGTTCTGTGATGGAGGCTCTGACAGAGGTAGAGGAGTTGTACAGTCTTATTGCAGTTGGGAGGAACGATTTCCTGTATCGTTCCTTAGAGCAGCGGGGTTGAATGAGTCTGTGGCTGAAGCTGCTCCTTAGCTTGTCCAGGGTTTTGTAGAGGGGGTGAGAGGGATGGTCCATGATTGCCAGCAGTTTTGCCGGCATCCTGTCCTCCACCACCTCCTCCAGGGTGACCAGCTTAGAGCCAACCACAGACTCTGCCACTAAATAGAAAATGGCGGGCTTCCTGTTGCGTTTTTCATAATGCTCTAAGAGGCTTTTTTTCATCATTAGTCACGATACACCTCTCGCCCGATTTTGGTGAAAATCGGTTATGTGGAAACCTAGCGGCTGGGTTCCAGGGGGCGCTGTTGAGCCATTTTGCCACGCCCATTTCCAAATACTCCAGAATACTGTCATTTTCACCACGTTCTAATATACTGCAAAGTTTAGCAACTTTTTGAGCATGGGAAAGCCCTCAAAAAGCAAATTTAGGATAGTGACAATAATAATAATAATCCTTACAGTTTCAATAGGGCCTCTCACCATTCGGTGCTCGGGCCCTAATTAGGTCAACAAGCCTTTAAAACTGTACTGAGTGCTTTGAATGGTCATCAAGACTAGATAAAGCACAATATAAACAAAGACAATTTTATGGTCTTTAAAAATACAAATCATAAAATGAAAGTTTGTGGTAAAAATAATTTATACTGTACACATAGTAAGAACAATTAGTGCAGTGTCCGTTCTAAACCTGCCTGCTTGAAATGTACTGTTTGCTTGGTCTTTGGTAATGCTCCTGTAGCTACTTAAGAATTATTCCTTAATCATTAGTGAGTCATCCTAAAACAGACCTACAATTTTCTCATGTCACTTTTTGTTTGCAGTGCTTTTTATGTACTGTCTATGGTGCAGAGTGAATTTAGAAAACAGTGTATTAATCCGATTTGGTTTATCTGCAATGAAGACTTTGTAGTCAATGTTTTTCATAACATGAAATTATGATATTGCAATTGGAAGCAAGTGGACCCGCAGTTTAGGAAATGTTAAACTTATTTTTTTCTTAAAATCCATCAAGAGCAAACTGTTTTTTTAAGACTTTATTGGAGCAGACTTAATTGCCTAGTGGTTTGAGTTTTCTTCAATTTTTTTTTTTTTTTTCCAAGGCAAGAGACAAGACATTGACAAAACAATACAAGCAGGTCAAGAACAGTGGTTACTGACATGTTGATGGATGTCAAAGCAGAATGTGTGTGTGTGTGTGCGTTCCTTTCTATCTAAAAAAGAGAAGAAAAAGTACTGCTTATAATAATAAACATTATTATAATAATAAACATTATTATACACTCTGCACCATAGACAGTACATAAAAAGCTCTGCAAACAAAAAGTGACATGAGAATATTGTAGGTCCTAAGGACCTAATAATAACTAATAAACATTATTATTAGGTTACAAAGTGTAAGAAATAATGAGGTACATTTTCTTTTCCTTTTTTATATTTTAAAAGGACATTAAAGCTCCCTTGTTTTAGATTACAACAGATATTGTAGAGAGTGAACGTTTTGAAATCAATCGTTAAACATTATCTAGAATCTTGACATATTTTTCTGGTATTGGAGCTACATGATTCTTGGGCCTTGTCATAGTTCTTGTTATGTAATTGTAGAAAAATTATGTTCATAATTTGTATAATCTGACACACCGCAGGGCCAAGAATAGAACCTGGGGGAACCCCACTTTTAAATTGTGCCTTATAATACAAGATATAGTGGAGCATTTAGCAACTGATATTTCCCACATTGTTATGGTATATTGGATATACTTTCTACTTCCACCACTTCACTGATACCGTAAATTATAGTATATTTGATAGCTAATATATCAAAACTGTGTATAACACTTTTTTCGTTGCTCCTAAAATAAACAAAAACTAAATTAGTTACTGCATGAAAATCCTTATAAAAATGGAGAATGTTCCTCTGCACTATCCTATACACACAAACCTACATCTGAACTCTTCAGAGAAGAGGGCACTATTCATTGCACACATTCCTGTCACTCCTCTCAGCAGAGACCAGACCCATTACAGCCTCATTCAGATTGATACAATAGAAGCTCCCCATCTGGCCGCTGATATCCCTGATCCTCACTCTGTGGACTGTGTACATATCTGTCCCATATAGCACTTCGTCCCCGCCCACATGTGGATCAAATACGGTCGACATGCATTGGCCATGTAAGCCCCTCCTAACCCTGCATTACGGCTGAGTCCTTTATAAATGAATAACGGTTACACCACGCATGGCCATCAGGGCCTTATCTTCTGTCATGCACAGAGCCAGATGGCCAGTGTCTCGCTCAGACATGTGTCACACACTAAGACAACCCTGCAGTGTACAACAATCATGCATTAGTAAAAAGGCCATCCTTTATGACAGACACTGGATATTTTTATACCTCAAAATTCAAAAGCCTTTCTTGGTTCAAAACAGAATACCTGACATCACAAATACAATTTTTACTTTACTCTATTTTGTCTGTTTCAGATGTCCTCCAGTTGTATACAGCGAACAGAGACAATTTCACTGTCTCGCAAAATTCTGAATCTGTTGAAACCTTGTTATATTAATGAGAAAAGAAAAGAGTTCTAAAAAATGTCCTCTCTCATCAACATGAGACAAATAGTGATTTGTGAATATGGGCTATACAAATTGATTGATTGATTAAACATAATGAGAAAACAGTATCTCCAAAGTCAATCATATACTGTATTCATGTAATTTCCTCAGAAAATGACAACGTTGTAAATAAGATTTCCCCACTAACCTCCTTTTAGCAACCAATATGTTGTTATGGTTATGTCCACACACTCACAGCACCCAGTTATGATAAGGAATGTGACGACTTGAGGCAGAATTAAACCCAAAAGCACAACAGCAGACAAACTCAAGTGCAGTAAAAGTGGTTTATTTAACTGCAGATCAATAAGACAGGCCAGGGGTCAAAACAAGAATATCAGTTTGAAAAGCAAACAAATCTGAATGGGCAGGCTGAAAGGGAATCCAATATCCGAAATGATAGTCAACAGGTCAGTAACAGGCAGGCAAGAATCACAGGAACAGAATTTTGGCAAGCTAGGCAGACAAACACTAGACAATCTGCTAGAGAGTGAATGCAACTGAACCAGTATAAATACACAGAGGAACTAATGAGGGAATAGGAAGCAGCTGAGTGTGTGGGGACTCAGGTGAAGGGAAAGGTAATCAGAGGCTTGTGGGAGAGACTGTTCTGTCATTTCAGATCCAGAGACAGGATCAAAACAAGGCATGGCAGGTTGTGACAAGAGCACTATTATAAATGTTGAAAAAGTCAGCGATGAAGCAGCAGACAGCCAAAGTCATAACATTCCTTCTCCTCACTTTTGTCAAAGTATGTTTCTACACATGTAAACGCACAAGGGATCACACAAATACGAGCCAAACATTACAGAGGACATGCTGTCAAATTTTTAGAGGCATGTGCCAGGGCCATGCAAGGCAAATATTTACAGTTTACAGTAACCAGAGATGGGCCTCAAGAGCTTTTATTTGAAAAGTTCTGAACTTGGGTCTGAAGATTGTGTCAGATGGTGAACAGACCTCTGGAATAGCGGATAGGCATGTTCAGTCTTCCCCATCTGCATGAGTGGTCAACCAAGACTAGAAAAGCACTATATAAATACAAACCATTTACTATGTGTACATAGTATTAAAGAAAGTTGTGAAAAACATTGACCATAAAAATTCAGAATCCGATTAATCATGGACGAACAATAACTTAAATGAAGATAATTAACACAAAGCTTTCTAACGTCACTCTGCACAAAAGACTGTAAAAAGTGACAGTGTATTGTAGAACTGTTCTAGGATGACTCATTAATGACACAGAATAATTGTGAAGTAGCTCAGGAGCATTACCACAGGTCAAGCAAACAGGCAAGTTTATAGAAAAGGCACTCAATAGTAAATATTGGCCAAAAACATTGAGTAAAATAAATAAATACAGGTTAAATATAAATTATAAGTCAGGTACTAATATCTTGTCTTTTCACTTTATAAAGAATGGATACTGCAGGTAAGACTAGCGTAATTGGGAGAGAGGAGGCAGGGTGACTTGGGGACTTTACTTGCCTGAACTCAGGACTTGACCTGACTTGACTTACTTTGACTTAATCCCTGCAGTGATTTAACAGGTGAGGTACAGTGACTGACTAAACCGTTAATGATCTTTTGGCTTTGCCCATGTCAGATCATGGTGACTTTTCTCTGGGCATTTGTGTAACTTTCTCTACATATAGTGTTACTCCCAATACATGTAAACATGATCAGGTGGAAAATTGGTACACAATAACCATATTGTGTTGAAATATAGGAATAATGTGGTGAGTCTTTTGTGAAATAATCAGTATCAGTGTTGTCTTCAATACATGGGTTGAATTAAACATTTGGTTTCAGCCCTGAGTAGTGTCTGCGAACCCCACCGAAAGGTAAGGCCGAACACATGTAGTCTAAGCGGGAAAAGAGAAGCACTTGTTGCACCATTCATTGTTGTTCATTAAGATTCAAGTGAGTGAGACTACTCATATATTTATCAACTAAAATCTTTTGGAACAGTCAGAGAGCAACATTCACACAGACTGCATAAAATCAATCTGAAACTATGAAATTGAGTTAGAAAGGAATATAATTTCTTTCTTTTGTCAAACTTCCAGTGAGTCATCAGTCATCAACACATCGACATCAAACCTTACAGCTGTGAGAGAGGATGCCTGAAGGCCAAATAGGGGCATAGAAAAGCTTATAAATATTATTTTCTTGCATTATATTTTAAGGGTTTTAAAAACATCTGGTCTGGAGACAGCCATGACAGGTCATTCTGTGATATTATAACTCTAAGACTGAAAACATCTGTGAATTGACTTCAGTTTGCCCTTACTTGCAGCTGATCCTCATCTTCTTGTTCACCTTCACAAAAGACTGCAGATAGCTGGCTCGCTCGGTTCACATTGAGAAACACCTCACATTTGGCAGTCTCAGATTCCATTCAATCCTGGACTGAAACTAGCCTTGGATGGGTTTTTACAGGTCCTCTTGCAGCAGCTGGTATTTATTAGCAACATGCACTTATCATGCTGCACCAGGATATCATTAGTACTGTAACTAAGAGAAATGGACTTCTCTGCTTAAGCTGTGCACATTCTCTCCCACTGTTGAGACCCTTCAAATACTGTTTGAAATATGTGCTTACACATACCTTAACATCTGTCGAGGCCTTCATGTCAGAGCCAAACACAGACACAGTTTTGTGCAAAGCTCTGGTTTCATGCCCTGCCTTCACTCGTGCAAGTTCACTCTGGCCAGAGAGCGTGGCAGGGTAGGGAATAAATTAGATAAGTTCTGGGAAGTGGCTCAAGAGTAAACATGTCTCAGCTAATGGAATAATTCACACCCAGACCTGAGTCTGAATGAGAGGGAGCTGTGTTCAGGACCAGAGGTGGTTACTGGCAGCTCACACACACACACACACACACATATATACTTACACACAAACATCACAAACATGTGTCTACAGTATGTGTGTGTGTCTTTGTGCGTGTGTGTACTGTATATGTGAGTACTGTATATCTGTTACACTATCTGTACACTTTACGTGTGTGTGTGTCTGTGTGTGTGTGTGTGTGTGTGTGTGTGTGTGTGTGTGTGTGTGTGTGTGTGTGTATGTAAATGGTAAATTCTCTGTATTTATATAGCGCTTTACAGTACAATTCTGACATTCACCCATTCATTCATACGGTGTCGCTATGTCCAGATTTTTCTCTTCCACACATCATTCATACACCAAAACAATTTGGGGTTCAGTATCTTGCTTAAGGACACATTGAGATACAGTAATGGAGACTGGGATCGAACTACTTCTTGTTAGTTGACAAGCCTTTTATACCTCATGAGCCACAGCCACATGGTTTTTGTGTGTGTGTGTTGTGAAATCAGACATCTGGTGCTGGTCCTTTCCCCTCCATCCACGCACACAGTACTTTATTGCTGCTCCTCTAACGGCCATAAAAAAGCATGCCTGAGTGTGTCTGTGTATGTGCCTGTATGTGTGTGTGTATAATCATCGAGCCCTCCCTGCTTTCTCTTCCTCTCATTTCCCCCTTCTGTGTTTCTCCAGAGCCAAAGGTTTTATCGCTTGAGAAAAGTGTGACCCTGAGGTCAACACACAACATTTTTGAATATAATATTGTGAGGTCTCCCCCTACTACTACAATTCTAACTGCTTCAAGGTAACACATATTTTAATTTGGTGCTATACATATAACATTTTAATTGAAAAATTAAAAAAACTTTCAGATTATGGAAAGGGTGGGACAACACTTTGTTCAAGTAAATAGTTTGTTTGTGCATGAGATCACACCACAGGGTTGCCTTGGTGTTAAACTGCTGTTGGGGCAGGAATGCCTGTGGTTTATTTTGTTTACAGTTGCTCAAATTGATCAAACCAAGAAGCCTCCAGGAGTTTTTATCGAGTACCAGAAGTTGTTGGTCATAGTCATTGCTCCCAGAACATCTTGAGAGTTTCTTTGAACTCCGGAATGGGCATTGAAGGAGATCTCAAAGGGCAACAAACGTCATAAGATTGGTGATAAGTGTGCTTTCAACTCACTCAGTATCTGTTTTCAGACATGACCAGTGAGTAAGAATTGGCAACAGAGTTTACCCGCAGTCTGCCTTTCAAACCACAATGTAACGGGAGATTATTTTTGCATCAACTCCCCCCACTTGCTCGCGGTGAATACACCAGGGAATCCCCTGCTGTGTTCTCACATTAAATTCTCCTGAATTTCTATGGACTTAATACTAGTCCGCCAGGTGGGAAAGTCTGTAGAAACTAAGGAGCCTCTCACTGATTTGCGTTTACACATCCATCTCCTCTGGAGAATGTACGGAAGAGCAATAGAGTCCAGTGCATGTTTGAAAGCAGCTACAGAGTGTGTTAGCTTTCCCTCATGTGCTGCCAAGTTAAACTGAGACTCCTGTTGTGTGCAGTAATTGCAAATGTGTGTGCATGTGTCCATCCTAGACATATGAAGCTGTGTGTATTTTGACATGAATATCATGTCAACAAACAAACTTTTCTTGAGTAAAATATTAGCCAACATAGCTGCTTGCTGCCTTTCAGCTCTTATCACCACAACCTCTCTTGATATCTTTGTCTGTGTCTTATACATATATGGCACTGCTTTTTCATCCTGAGATATTCGTACTGTTTTGGTTTTATTGCGTCTCTTGAAAGGATCTCTGGAATTCAGTGCAGGTCTGAAAGATGCTTTAGTCTCAGATCAATTTGTGCACATATCCTGAGCTTATGGTCACTCAGTTCTTTATTAGAACATACAAACAGCCACAAGTCTGCTCTCTAATGCCTCTTTGTTACTTAGCCCCGTTGACCACCCCTCACCACTGTGTTTTCAGTTTATCTACCAGCAGAAAGTCAAGCAAATGCTTCAAGGCCCACCCCTGCTTGTGTTTCCACAATGCTTTGTTTTGAGTCCAAACAGATGACTATCCAGGTATGGTCTTTGAAGTCAACATGGGAGGTGTAAAACACAGACCCTGTGGTTCTCCTCTTTGTGAACCCAGCAATGGATGTCACCTCTATTGTGTTTATTTGGGCAAGGACGGGGAGTTGATGATACGCATTTTTAAAACAGCCCTGATGTGGAGTCATGATAATGTTTAGGGAAGAATAATATTGTTCACATAAAACTGAAAAGGGTTCCCCACAGTTCGAGAACTGATCACAATCATTCAATGATAAGATACATTTAGACAAAAGACAATCATTTACTTTGCATAAAATAAAATCCTTAATTTTAAAACATACCTCCTTTGAAACACTATTAATAAAAAAGAAAGATTTTTAATTATCAGCCCTTATTATGTAATGGGTGGATTAATGCAAAACACATCTTAAATACATTGTTTTCAAGTGCTTCACTTCATAACCCCCCCCCCCCCCCCCCAAAATGATTCTTGGAAGTAAAATACAAATGGTTGTGGTCAGAGGTGGTTTAAAGGTTTGAAAGGTAAACATTTAATAAGCTTGTAACTGAGGAACTGCACTGATGTTGAGGCCAAGGCTAAATGTGCAATGAAATGCGGTGCCAGCAGTTTAATATAGGACACATTCCAGTGCAAACAAGTGAACTCTAAAACAGATGTTTTTTATTGCACATCTGGTGTCAGAGAAACAATAACTGTTGTTTGCCTCAAATGTGCTCTACTCTCTCTCTTTTTATGCATTTCCCTGGTTTTATATTGATCTTTGCACACAGATTAGATTTCTCACACTCACTGCTAGGCAAGTGAAAAGGGACATTCCTAACCACTGTCCCTGACTTCTGGACTGCAGCAGCTCCCTCCTCTGCACACATCCACAAAGTCCAGGAGGCACTCACCTCCACAACTGCACAGTGATAGATGTTCCTATTTATCAGGGGGAAACCCCTTAACTTTGTTTTTAAAATACCTTTAGAACTTGGTGTTATTTAGCTAAAAGTGTCTTTGTGGCAAGAAAGAATTGTAAATGCATATAACTGTAGTTACACCAGTCAAACCTGGACTAGTTCAACAGCAAGGGTGTTTCAAACCATGTTGTTTTGTGAAGTAGTTGATCTGTATCTGTTTAAATGTGGAATAACAAGAGGGTCAGGAAACGTTTCCATTTAACATCTGAATCAGGAGCAAACCCTGGTCTCTAGCTTAGATCCAAATTTCTAAATATTGTCTGCCAACATAGCCACTTAGCTACTGAGCAGGTTTGAAAACTGATATGCAATAATACAGCATTCTGGGCTGAACTGAAAGTGTGGTAAGACTGAATGAAAAAACAAAGCTTATGTTTCCATGCGTTTCCATGACTTTAGAGGATATTACATTGACATTACTATACATTGATGACCTAAACTTAACATTAATTTAACCTTAAAACATGTCTTCAAGTTATAATTAAACCCTTTACATAATAGAGACTTGCTCTTTGTCCACATAAGAAAGACAAGTCCCTATAATTTGAATGTGTAAACCTATTTAGGTCCTCTCAACATAATAATATTACCTGGGCATGTATAGGAAACAATCAAAATATGCAGTCGCACATATTAACATGCTACACAAAGACACACACAGATGTTGCACACACACACAGCATGTGCATTGCAAGCTAGCTTAAAGCTAAGATCTGTACAGTTATTGGCTGTCTAGCTGCTTTCGGACATGAGATTCTCTGCACTTTCTCCAGAGGTGGTGCATGTGTAAACGCAAATGTCCATGTGACAGCCTACAGATTATTTGTGGATTATCCCCCTACTGTAAAGTCCGAAAAATTCATGAGAATCCGATGTGAGAACACAGCAGGAGATCCCCCACTGGATTCACCGCAAGAATGTGGAGGCTTGATGACACTTCTCACACGTTACAGATGAAAGAACAGAAAAAAAGAAAAAAAATATCTCTGTGTGAAAAAGCTGTGTCATACACATAGAAGACACAGACGGAGATGTCTACAGTTTGTGGTGATAAGAGCCGACGATGATGTCAGTGTTTTTTATCAAGAAAATCACATGATCAGTGGAATTAATACGTGACATCCTGCCTCAGCCTTCTGCACCCGCCTGCACCACCTCTCGCCTGAATCATCTTGAGGATTTTTTGCTGTAGAGAACCTCCTGCTGGGTAATGCATTTTTGAAAAACATTCTGCGGGTAAAGTCCAGACCCATTTCTCTGGACTTTTTCGGCTGATCATGTCTGAAAACGGCCTCTGTGGCAAATAGCCAGTCGTCAAAGAGGGGAATAGATTTTTTGGGCTTCAGTTTGAAAACCGTGTTCACGCTCACAGTTGAACACTATCACTCATGCATTTAGTCACTGTGCTGCATGTTGTTGATCCTGAGTCAACACTGGACAGCTTCATCCATTCACATAAAACATTCCTGTTAGAATATCATGTAATAAACACATTGTGGGTTTGTGCTTATTGCATGGGGAATGTAGTACAGTAAGGGCTATTGTAATATATATAACTGTTGACAACATGAGAAGCAGACATGGTGATCACTGTGATATGTTTAAGAAAGTTCAAATGAATAGGAGTGCCTGAGAGGACAAACTAAAAGGTGAAAATTTGGCAAGTGATTTGTGTCAGGTATAGAATTGTTAATACTTTTTCATGTATAAACTTACATTTAATCTGTGCACTTATGAACAAACATTGAGTTCATTCAGAAAATTCTTTGTTCCACCCTGTGTGTTGGCCTGGAGAAGGGGCAATACATGAAACCTGAGGCTGAGTGAAGGATCCACTGAGTCCTGGACCTACTAATGTGCAAAAAAAAGGGTTTATTCAGCTGGAGCAGCTGGAAGATGACCTGCACTAACTCAGATATCCATTACTCCGACCTTCATCCCCATTACCGATCCAAGCTAATCAGATACAGACTGTATGTTGTCAGCCGGTCATTGCTGCAGGATGCCAGCTATGGAGGTAAAAGGGCTGAGTAGTAATTAAAAGCGCTATATTTTGATTCCAGGCACCGAAAGATTATGGATTCCAGCTGCTAGCTGGCCACTGGAGGAAGGCAGGTAATATATCTAAGGTATCAAAATACTGCCAAACAGCAAGGCACTGAACCAAAAAACTGTGAGGTTTCATTTAACATTACTTTAATTCCCTTGAGTTTACATTCCCTAAAGTTCTACCATGCATGCTAATGAAATTCTTTAAACATTTACTTTATTTTAGTTATCTGGAAAATACCCATGTGAGGGTAATAGACTTAGTAGACTTGAACTTCAGCCCGTAGAGTCAAGATTCATACCAAGACATTGATGTGATTCAGGTGGTGATGAAATCCCAGATGAGATTGGGATTTCTTCCTGTGGGTGTCAGGTGATTGACAGGTGGCTGAGCATCACATCGTGCACAGCAAAATCTGTAGTGTTGTTTTTTCAGTGTTAATATTTTTGAGTTGGTGGGTGTTGATTTTGGAGTTGTTTTAACACCTGTAGTGATCAAAAAGCTCTGCGAGCATTGTCAATCAAGCGAGTTAAATGTTAACACCTTTGACTGAGTTATATTCACTTCAGGTGGAGTTGATCATAAAATGTGGGAGGAGCCATGTTCCTCTCTCGGCTGCACCCAATGAACCATAACAAAATCCCTCGGCCAGGGCTGGACTGGGAGAACAAAACGGCCCGGGCATTTTTTGGCTCAGACCGGCCCATATAATTAGCCGAGCACATCTGCCATTAAATTGACGTAACTTATGTCTTCTAAATGTCTTAAAGTAGCTCATATTAAAAGTACTTAAGTATCAAAAGTATCTGGTGTTGAAATGTACTTAAGTATCAAAAGTACAAGAACTAAAATTAAAAATGCAAAGTGCTTTTTATAGTAGGTCTATACAGACACAAAACAACCCAAAATGTTTCTCCTCAAGATTTATCTCAACTGACTGAAAAATTACAACAACAATATGCATATAATGTATAATTTTACCAATTTTGAACCCTAGATGCTGAGGTTGAAATAGTAATGGACCAGTGCATCTGAACTTCTAATTAACTATAAACAAGTGCCTCTTGTGTCTGCCCAAGAACATTAATAAACCACAGTATAACCACTATACTATAGGCACACAAAATAAGACACTATCTCTTATCCTATTCTAGAGGAAGTAAAAGTCGTAACAAGGTTTCTGAAGGTGAACCTGCGGAGCGCTGCACACCCCCCCCCCCCCCCCAACGGCAAACACGCCACCGGACCTGCACATCTCAGGAGGGAGGGGGCAGCGAGAGAGAGTGAGAGGGGGGTGCGCCGTGGGTAGAGGCGTGCGACGCCAACCTCCGCTGCTCAAGTAACGAGCCAGTTTTGAGAATGTATTGAAAATGCGCGCTCACATGTCTGCCTCCACTCGCTCATCATTGTCGAGTCCTCCTCGCTCGTCTCCCGGCGCACCTGCTGCTGCTGGGCTGGTGAACCCGGCACCACATAGGTCCGTCAGTTTGGCACATTTAGCAGCCTCCACCTCCAGAGACTTCAGCTTTTTTTCCCGATGCTTCTCAGCGCCACCCGGGCGTTTTTTTACTCTTATTATCCATTAAGTTAAGTTTCTGTCTCAGCAGCAGCCCGTCCCGCGACTCCCCCGCCAATGCCATGAGGTCCCGCCCCACCCTGGTTTGTGATTAGATTGACAGCACTGTCGGGGCTCTCTGAGCCTGTCAGCCCATGATTGATTGACAATGACAAACAATAGACCAATAATATGTGTCGATGCTGGCAGCACACTGCCAGCCCTCTGTAGCCAATTGGCCGGCCCAATTGGAGGGAATTTAGAGAGGAAGAAGAGAAAAAAAACAAAAAAACAACATAGCGGACCAGACCGGCCCACATTGGGTCAACGGCCCACCGGGATTATGCCCGGTATGCCAGATGGCCAGTCCACCCCTGCCCTCGGCTCTCTTTATCAAGGCAGGTGTGAGACTGACCCTCGCTCTCATTTTAGTGTTAAAAATACACTTTAATATGTCATTAAATAACACTATGTATGTTAAAAATTAACTCTCGTACACAGCAAAATCTGTAGTGTTGTTTTTTCAGTGTTAATATCTTTGAGTTGTGGGTGTTGATTTTGGAGTTGTTTTAACACCTGTAGTGATCAAAAAGCTCTGCGAGCATTGTCAATCAAGCGAGTTAAATGTTAACACCTGTGACTGAGTTAGATTCACTTTAGGTGGAGTTGATCATAAAATATGGGAGGAGCCATGTTCCTCTCTCGGCCTCACCCAATGAACCATAACAAAATGCCTCAGCTCTCTTTATCAAGACAGGTGTGAGACTAACCCTCATTCTAATTTTAGTGTTAAAAATACACTTTAATGTGTCATAAAATAATGCTATGTATGTTAAAAATTAACTCTCATAGTGAAATGAAATAACTAGGGCTGGGCAAGTTAACTCGTTTTAATCGAGTTAACTCAAGTGATGAGTTAACTCGATTGTTTATCCGCCAATTATTTTCTTTTTTCCTGTTCTGCAGCAGTCAGCTACAGACTTTCACAAAATATAAGCCTGACTTTCACAATAAAACAATAAATAATCAAACCTGAGTTAATGCGAGATAAAATAATTAATCGAGTTAACTCATCATTTGAGTTAACTCGATTGAAACGAGTTATCTTGCCCAGCACTAGAAATAACACGATATTAGTGTTAAAAATACACTTTAATGTGTCATAAAATAACACTATGTATGTTAAAAATTAACTCTTATAGTGAAATGAAATAACACGATTTTAGTGTTAAAAATACACTTTAACGTGTCATAAAATAACACTATGTATGTTAAAAATTAACACTCACAGTGAAAGGGAATAACACAATTTAGAGTTAAAGGTGCACTTATATGGTGTCATAAAATAACACCAAGGATGTCAAATATTTATCACTATTAAAGAGTTAAAATATTAACACTTTTCAAAGTGTAATTTTAACTCAGAATCCGTGAGGATTATATCAACTCAGAAAAAGTGTTAAATTTAACACTCTGTGTATTGAATTAACACTCCCGATTTTGCTGTGTGCACTTCCAATATGATTAATTTGACAGTGACTTTATCTGTCACAGAATTTAAATTTGTTTTCATGTTGTGTTTAAATAACATATATTGACATTACTTTATTAACAAATAAATGTATCTCTGACACAGTTTAATATTCTGTATGATTCCTGTCATTGTTTGGAGCAGGCAAGCTGCATATAACCTCAGAACATCCTGGGATGACATCATATCTAAAAATGCACTGCTGATAAGTCCATCAAAAAATTGGTTTCTTGTTTAAGCACTGCGAGTCAAAAGTGACTGAATGCCATCTGGCCATGGTTCTCCAGTTGATGGGGTTGTGCAAAGGTTGTTTTATATTATTTTCGAGATTTAATTATGCCTAATGTGCAATTCAATAATATTTGGAATGATGAGAAAATTGTAGGAAAAACAAACAAACAACAGTGTGATGACCGAGAAAATCCAATATTTCCAGGTCTCTCCGAGCCAAAACAAAGCTGTTTGTCAAACACAGTGGCTGCCCCTTATTAACTGATTAGAGAACTTAAATCCCATTTACACCAGACATTTTGTGTTTTGTGTGACATTTTTAGAGGTGAAATCTGTGGTTTTGTCAGTACAAGTGGAAATGAACTGGACAATTGTGATGTTAATCGTCACCCAACAACTATATGATTGGAAATAATAATCACACATGACTGTTCCAAATTGGTGAGGTTACAGAAGCTTGGCAGCGAACAGCCATTGGACAATTAATAACAGTAGTGGTCTCCTCGGTACTCGCGTTATTTAAGACACCTGGAGATGAGTCGCCATGCAAGAAAACACAACCTTAGTGAATGGATATCATTCTCTTCTATCGTTTTTGTTGTGAGGATGTAACTTGAGCTGGACAGAGTGATCAGACCTCAATGTCGTCACTGATGACACATATTCATCTGGGGCGGTGTGGCCTACGGGGCAGAGTGGGTGTTCTCCAACAAGAAGGTTGCCGGTTCAATCCCTACTCTTCCCCATCTGCATGCCGAAGTGTCCTTGGCAAAGATACTGAACCCCTAAATGACCCCTCATAAATGTTGAGTGTTCTAAAAATGTAAGTCTAGTGTAATGTTATCGAGTTAAATCATACAATTCAGACACAAAACACATTTGCGTGCAAGCATAAATATAAATTAAAAAATATAAAAAACTGTATACAAATATAATAAACATTCGAAACGAGAAACATATATGTGCAATATGAATTACAGATATTTATAATTTGGTGTTCATACAGTGTAAGCAGGGGTTAATTTGTGCCGGATCATGCCGGAACAGGATCCGGCACCTCTTGGTTTTGGCCTGCCCGTGTTCCGGGACTTATTTGGGCTGATCCGGTACCTCTCGTATAGAAAAAAATATTAATACAGAACTGCCAACTCTCACGCTTTCGGCGTGTGACACACATCCAATTTGTGACGCCAAAAAAAAAAGTGATTTCTTACAAGTGGCCAATATGTCAATCGCGAAGGCAGTGTGGGCCGGCGCCGCCACGCCCCCCCCCCTGACAAGAGGTCCGCTACATCGTCCAGGGCGGGGGTGCGGCGGCGGCTAAAGACACACCGCCGCTGATGCGACGTTTTGTAATAAACACGAGACAATTTGTCGGGAAATCAGGGTACTTGAGGCCATGTTGGATCGGCCAGGGCGCTACACTGAACTGAGCCAGAGGGGAATTGAGGAAAACTCTCTCCATGGTGTCACATTGAATGGAGGAAAATCAAGTGACAAAAAACTCGACCCGAAGCAGTTTTTCCTAACTGTGGCTAAGAACTTAGAGGAACGTATGTTATCTCAAGGAGGCCGGCTGCCTGATAAAACTGGATATAACAAGTTAATTGAGGAGCTGAAGGTGCTTTACGCACAGTACTGGCCCGAGGACGCAGGTGCGCTGTATGGAGAGACTGAGGTTGAGTCGCTGTGCAAGCGCTTTAACATTACCAACCCGAGCGCAGTCATACTGGCCTACAGAAAACACAGCGACTCGGATGGAAAAGACATCCCCGATGAACTGATGGAGTTACTTGTTGCTGTCAACAGCATTCCTATTGCGAGTGCTGAATGTGAGCGCGGATTTTCGCAAATGAACTTAATTTGGACTCACAACCGTTCCTCTCTGCTCACATCCACCATATCATCTTTACTCTTCCTAAATCTTGTTGGACCCCCCCTGGCTAAATTCAATCCAGTCCCGTACGTGAGGTCGTGGGTGGCCAAAGGACACAGAACTGCCACAGACACACGCAGTAAAACCCGAAACAGGGAGGAGGAGGAGAATCCGGACATGGTCGTGATGTGGGGTGTTTTGGACTAAATATGATGAGCATACTGTCTATAAATAGGCCGCCGTGCCAATCTTTAAATAATAATTATGGAAGATTTATGTGATTTATTGTAAGCTTTGAACTTTTATTTTTTATGTTTTACAAGTTAGATCTATGTTGAGAAATTAATTGCTGACTGTAAGTCCCACCTGTGTTGATGTGGGCATTTGCCTGTGCTGTGCAGTATAGCCTAAAATAATTGTTAATTATTGTCATAAAATTTATACCATGGATATTATTTGAAATTAAGGCTTGTAAGTCCCACAGCATTGTCAGTGGGCATTTGCATGTTTTTTTCAGCACCGTTTTCTGTATGCGTTCCGGGACCTGTGCCCGTCTCGTCATCCCTGCGCTGTAATATGTACTTTGCGTTCCGGCACCTTGTGATTTACAAATTAAGCACTGAGTGTAGGCCTACTACTACAATATGCTGGTAATCCCAAAAAAGTTCCCATATTTAATTGATGCTCCAACATCATGCTGATCAGGCTGATTGTTATCATACTTACACGACATGGTGAAAACTGAGCACACAAGTCTCACTTTATGAAGCAAAATCTTTAACTTCCCTTGAAATTTAAAGTAATGCTTAAAAATTAAAGAAAGCTTTCCTGTGTCAGTTTTCTTGCCTTGTCTCTGTGAGAGACTGACAGATGGACAGACAGAAAGAGGGAAATGAAACAAACCTAACACAGGTTTCTGTGACTTTGTGAATAGACAAGCAAACCTCCGCTAAAGATCATCCTCTCCTTCAAAGCTTGCTGTGTTCATTTGTCTCTATATCATTCACAAGCCTGATAACCTCCAACAGGATGAAGTTCTTAAAACAACACACTGTCAGTGTCTCAAACCAACATAGTTGAGCAACAGGCCTTATAACAGCAGGAGGGAAGCAGGGAGGAGGGGGAAACTTCAAAAGCTTGGTATGTTTACAGAGAGTTCTGTTTCCCCTCGAGTGTTGACTACCACAGACGCATGCACTTTCACAGGGACAAGCAGGGGGGGGGGGCTATGTCAACTAACCATAGATGTGACAACTATCTGTGACTTATCCATTTCATTGTTTAATTTACTGTCAAATAACACATACTAGTGACAAAATTGAAACTGCAATTATTCCTGTCAACGAAACTTCATGTTTCTGTTATTTAATCTCTCTCTCTCTCTCTATCTCTCTCTATCTCTCTCTCTCTCTCTCTCTCTCTCTCTCTCTCTCTCTCTCTCTCTCTCTCTCTCTCTCTCTCTCTCTCTCTCACACACACCAATTGGTGTAATTTTCCTCCATCAACATTGTCTCTCTTTTCACCTCTTCTTTCACACCCTGAACAGAGCATCTGTCGTGGAGCCCTCGATGTTCAACTTTGATGGAAAATTTTCAACACGAGTGCAAACAAGCACTAATACACAGGGGATCAGGATGAGTTTAAATCAACATAGTAACCGTATTAGGTTACGTTATTCCAAAGACTGCTATAATCACTGGAGATGACAGAGCATAGATAACAATTTCAAAGGAGTTGGCAGGCTGCATGTGTGGAGTATTTAGAACAAACTCAGAAAGATAGATAGATAGATAGATAGAGTACTTTATTCATCCCCGAAGGGAAATTAAGTTGTCATAGCAGCCGGTATATTTGAATACAATAAAATACAATACAATACAATACAATAGAAAAAACAGAAGCACAAGATAAAATACAATAAAATAGGTAGATAAGGTGCAGTGTCAAGATGATGGTAAAAAGTACTGATGATATGATGGTAATGGTATTGTTAGAATACAATAAAATAGGTAGATAAGGTGCATTGGCAAGATGATGGTAAAAAGTACTGATGATATGATGGTAATGGTATTGTTAGACAGTATATAAGAATAGTACAGTATATATAGTATATAATATAACATAATATATATTTATATATGATAGTAATTATACCAATATAAAAGCAGTATATGGTAATAATGGCAGCAACAGTATATATAATAGTAATGGTGGTATAATAATAGTAATTATAACATTTACACATGTATAAATATGTGTATATAGACTTACGTAAACAAGAATATACAAAGTATGATATGATATATAGTAGAAGTATGAATATGAATATAAGTATTTGACTATACAATAGGTAATATAATATACTAAGAGTCTAAGAATATGTAGACAGAGTGTGCAAAAGACAATATTATTGTATAAAATGATATATAATATCAATATGGTATATATGAACAAATATCACATATGATGTGAAGATAGTGTATATGGAGTGTTGTACAGGATCCACAGTGCAAGGAGACAGGTTTAGTGCAGTTCTGTGATGGTGGCTCTGACAGAGGTAGAGGAGTTGAACAGTCTTATTGCGGTTGGGAGAAACGATTTCCTGTATCGTTCCTTAGAGCAGCGGGGTTGAATGAGTCTGTGGCTGAAGCTGCTCCTTAGCTTGTCCAGGGCTTTGTAGAGGGGGTGAGAGGGATGGTCCATGATTGCCAGCAGTTTTGCCAGCATCCTGTCCTCCACCACCTCCTCCAGGGTGACAAGCTTAGAGCCAACCACAGACTCTGCTTTCCTGATGAGTTTTCTCAGTCTGTTGGCGTCCTTTGCCTTGATGCCCGCACCCCAGGACACCACAGCAAAGAAGATGGTGCTCGCCACAACAGACTGGTAGAACATCTGCAGCATCTTGTTGCAGACGTGGAAGGACCTGAGCCTCCTCAGGAAGTAAAGCCGGCTCAGGCCCTTCTTGTAGACGGCCTGTGTGTTGGTGGACCAGTCCAGTTTATTGTCCAGTGTGACACCCAGGTACTTGTATGCCGACACCACCTCCACATCCGTCCCACTGATGCAGACAGGAGAGGGCAGGGGCTTGTTCCTCCTGAAGTCCACCACCATCTCCCTCGTCTTCGCCACGTTGAGCTGCATGCAGAAAGATGCAGTTATATACAATGTATGCAAAGTCCTATTTGGAAAGTGAAGGCAAAGTCATTGTTTACCTGAGAAAAATTGTGGTGACCTACAATCGTCAAGGAAATAAAACTGAAATCTCCAATATAATATGATCATAGAAGAAAAGTGATGTTATTGGAGTTTAAAACCTGTGTTTATTTTCTTTGACAAAAAAGAGATAAACAAAAACAAGAAACAGATCATGGCAATGCTCAACATTTCTCTACATGCATGCCTGAATCATGTTCCCGCAGTGCACCAATAAATACACTGCCATCAGTCAAACTGGGTTAACCTAGCTATGCACTTTAATGCCTTGGCTGTGGGAGCTGGATAGCCTAAAGTGATAGTGAAATTATTTTCCCACCAGCAGAAAACACTGACATTTCAAATATAATATTACAGAGAGAAAAAGTACCTGTTAAGTCACTAATTGTTAAGTTAAATAATTTTACTCTGCTAATATCTCTTCATGGTCAACTAGCTGTACTGTACATTCTGTGTGTGCGGTGGTAAAAAAGAATCTAGATTAAATACACTGCCTGGCTATGTATTTGATAAATAAACAGTATATGCTATGCTAATCATCCTTCTTGAAGCGATTTTTAATAATACTGATTTAAACATCACCATATAAAAATATATACTGTAATAATTCCTCTGCCTTCTACTTCAATCGTGGAATGGGAGGACGACCTGAGAAGTGTCCTCATATAACATACACCTCCGCTAGTGTCTCTCAGAATATAACAACTACTGTTAACCACTGGAAATGCTATCTTCACAATAGTGCTCCAAATGCTAAGTGCTGAAGCACCAATAACTGCAACTAACCCAAAGAAAAACTTTGGGCTTTGGTGACCAAACACCGGTACATAATGTTCTCCAAGCTGGCAGTAGCCAGTCACTTACACCTGTAGTGTAGAGGTAACGGTACAGTGTCTGACTGTCTGCTTCTTTAAGGTCCGACAGACATTCATTGTTGTCGTTGAACATGTATTTAGTGTAAATACAGAGGGTCTATTTTGTCTGCAGTTAATGTTTGTGATGGCTAATTCAAACTTGTTGAGATCAGAGGTGAACCTTGGCAAAGCGTGTGCATAAATGTGTCGGTTTAGCCCCCTGAAGGAGCAGTGAAGAGGGGTAGCAGGTCAGAGACATCACCTGAGCCAGTGTCTGTGTGTGTCTGTCTGTTGGCGCAAGAAATATAAATAAAAGTAAGCAAGCAGCAGTCAGGATGGATTGAATGAATGACATAAAACATATATATAGCATATAGTAAATGCCAGGTTATTGATTATTTATACAGTTTAATGAATTCTTAAGCAAGTAAAATAAAATTACAAATCACCCCCCAAAAAACACAACCAACAATGGACCCAGCCAATCACTGATACCCAACCCCACCTTGTAGTCGGCATATGTGTTGCTGGGAAATCCGTTATGTAAACAATGACATATGTGGAGAAGTTATCATGTGGCTCTAAGGTGGCTCTAGCCCATGGAAAAGCAAACTGGTTCTTAAGAGGCAGGTTTAGTCATAACTAATTTGGGAATATTTAGCAGCAAAATCCAATGGGGATACAATTTAAGTTTTTTCAAGTTTTCAGACAAGAAGAAATGTTCAAAGACTGGTACCACTTGCATCATATTTAATGTAAAGGTGAACATTTGTTCCCTATATAGAAACAGGAGTTCCTTTCAAGAAACTTTGATCTGTGTAAAATTGTAAAGGGGCCAATAAATAAGCTTATCCTCCATACTCACACACACACACAGACTCATACACACACTCTGTGCACAAAAAACAAACATGACCAATAGACATTCAGATCGGCATAAAAAGAGAAGCAGCAACTCACATGGAAGGGGATTAGCTGATAATATTCACATTTACATATTTAACACTGATTTTCATTGCGCTTTCAATGGTTCCAACACCAGTGTTATTTCATTTCTGAACAAATAGTCTACACATACGAATAAAAAAGCTTCACCAGTCTTTCTTGTCTATGTCATCCATTCATATTTCCGTATGATTTGAAAGTTATGTCCTTTTTTGTTTTAAACTGAAGTTACCCAAAATTTGACCAGCCAGGAGTTGCAGTTTTTTCTGCTCATCAAGGTTTGTGTCAACGGTCAGGAGAAATTATGTCAGTATTCCCGGGCTTCTTTTAGTTCTATCTGAAACACTTGTTCAGGAGGGTTATCTGCACATTCCAGCCCATTATTTGGTGGTCTTACTGAGTGAAACCGACTCCAGTCCCCTTTGCACAGAATCCAGGGCAGGACATCCACCTTGTAATGTAGCTCCGGAGAAAACTCTGTACTGATCAAATTTGGAGCTCCAGCTCCTTTTCCTTGTGTTATCAGTCGCATCTGATCATCATAACAGCAGTGCTGTGCTGCTAACGTTGGACTGTCATACGACAGCATAGAGCGGATGCAGAATCTAGCTGATGGTTTGTAGATGTCCAGGCGTTCCTTGGGTCCACTTGCGTCCCTCCAGCGGTAGGTTTTGTGAAGTTTAGTGTCATGGATGTTGACAGCATTGTAAACAGCCTCAGAGGGATAGGAGCAGGGGCAGCTGGGGAGTTCAGTGAGCACTTGATTCAGGTACTTCTGAAGAAAGTCATTCTTGCAGCTTAGCCACTTCTCACAGCTGTCTACATCTGGAGGGTGGGGTTTTTTAAAGAAAGGGTTCATCTGTTAGTCTTCTAAAATGAAAAAACATTTGGTTGATCTTACAGAAACATATACAGTAAAACATAGCGCCCAGTTTCACTTGTTTAAGATTTGTTGTGATAAATTACCATATACATTCAGCAAGTAATGCAATGCTAAGTGCATGATACAACATTTCACTTTGAAAGGTCATCTAATGACTTCTTAACAATAATAAGGAAGCACAATTATGTTGTAGAAATGGTAGAAATATATGGATGGAATAAGCAGATACATAGAGTAAGCAAATACTACCAAAAAACATATATATTAACAGGGGGAAAATACGTAGAAACCTCAGAGAGAGCCACATGTGAGGGTCCCTGTCCCAGGCCGAACAGAAGTGCAATAGATGCCACGTGTAACTGAGAATATCAGAAAAATAAGAGTATGGAAAGGGAATGGGACTTACTCAGCTAACTCAAATCATTGTCCAATCATATTCATGCAAGTACGTTGTGGCCTCTTTAACCAGATACTTTCTACTATCACGCTGCTGATAGCTTCACACCAGGAGTTAGATATTAACAGCCAAAAAGAAGACAAGAAAAAAATTGAAACTCATAATATCCTGGCTTGTTTTGATTGATTTGATTGATCTCCAGCCTTCTCTGATGGGTCAATCAGTGTCTTCAGAAAGAGGGGAGTGAGCAATGAGATGGGGAAAATATTTGAATCTGCTTAAATAAAGGCACAATAAAAGGCTTGGTTCAGCATCTACTCTTGAAAACAAACACAACAACGTGTTTCAAGCTTAGTATCCTTCTTTAGTCAGCATCTTGCAGCTCCCTTCCTTTTTTCTGAGAACAGTCATCTGAAACTCACACTCCTGTTCTAAAACATGAAAGGGTGATTTTGAAAGAAAATATGTGAAATTGAAAGGCCTTGTTTATTTGCTTTCAACAGTAGATGCCTGGATTGAGAGGGAAAATGGGAACATGTTCTCCTTCGCTGTTGCCGGCTTTGTTATGTTTCAAAGAAGAATAGCATTCTCTGGCTGGTTCTTAGTGAAGGAAGAGCAATAAAATGGAAATTATAAAGCAATCAAACATGTTTTAAATATCTGTGTTTCATGGCGCCAGGACAGGAGGAATTATAAATATTTGTCCAGGCTTACACACTGTTTTTGACTGAATCTGAGTAATGTTTCAAATACCACTCCAAAACACAACCTAATTAATATCACGTGGACGCATAGCTCAATACATATACAATAAACTAAAACGCCATACATACTTGTGTCCAAGAAATCTGTACTGTTGGTGGTCTGGATGGGTGTCAGGGGAGTCCCTGAAACCACAGTGTCTACATGATACAGGAAAATAAAGGAAGGTAGTGGGTTAGGGTAGCATCCACAAACAGTAAAGGACACACACTGAAATTCCACTTACATAGGAATGCTAAATATGTATATGTATAATATGTATATTTCAAAAAAGTAAGCGGTATGGCTCTGTTCTGCGACCTCCCTGCCCTTCCAGGTGCATATCTGTAAAGCCTGCAGTAGGGAGAGCACACCTCTCTAACCTCCATTAGCCTTCATGGAAAGTGAGGCCGGGTTCACACCGGACGCAGAAGCGCTGCACCATTCTCAAGCACGCAGCCGCCTGGCTGTACACAGCGGACGCGCATTTCTCCGCGCCAGTCATCCCGCGATTCTGCTACTCCGCTTGTTGTTGTATGTAATGTGTTCAATGTAGGGATTTGGGGTAAATGATGATGGTCTTCATAGACCCCACCCAACCCCTCTCTTTCTCTCTCTACTTGTAGTGGATGGGCAGATGGGGAAATTTCATAATGTGAGGGGAAAAATCTGGGAAATTGAAACTCCAGGACATCAGAAGGGAATCCAAAAAAATGAACTTGAAGGCGAAACCATCGGTGTAGAGCACGAGGCACCCTCGGCGCTACGCGGCCCATCCCAGCCGATGTGAACAGCAAAATTGAGTAACAGGGGGGCGGAAAGGAGGCGGTGGCTTATCTTGGCTTTGCCCTGCGCGACACGGCGGAGGAGAGCAGCAGGTAAGAGATCAGCACATTACGTACAATGATTAGCTCAGATTCAGTATGAAAGGAGGTGTTCGGGTGGAGCTGGGTTCCGAAGTGGCTTACAATGGAAGCAAGACGATTCGGCTGGGTAAAGCAGCTTAAATAGCGCACGTAAAATGAGTGTTGCCAATTCAATGTATAGGAGGGGATCAGCTGAGCCATCAGGGCTTTCATAGATATCTGCTGCTGTCAGCTGAGGTTTGGGATTTTGGCTTCACTTTACTTCAAGACCTTCCCGCACTAAGGCTTTGCTCAATTTAAACAACTGAGTACAAAAAATGACTGGTTTGTTACAATTCAATCTCATGGAGGGAACAACGTTGCCTTGCAATGCGTTGCTTTATGTGTTTCAGACTTGGATGCAGATGATCTGTTTATACAACAGCATTCTACATACACACTGCTCATGTGTTTTTGTGTGTGCTCATCGTTTGCAGTCGTGGACATAGCCAGGCCAGATTGAGAGTAAATAGGATTTCATTATTATGTTCATTGTGTACATGTACATATGCATTGACATGCTATTTGATTTTTGCAGCTCATCACAAGGTCTGTTCATGCAAGTGGCACCTATAGTGCTCTTTTATTATTTTATTTATTTATTTGTAACTGGTAGGCTGTTCTATACATTGGCCACTAAGAGTTTAGTCTTTAGTATTCTTTTGGAAATCTTTAGGCTTAGGTATTAGGTCTTCAAATGTAATAAAATCAAACATTAACATAAGGCTGACACCCAATCATACAAAGTACTTTCAATATTGCTGATTAAAACTAGGGAACACTGGCTTTACTTGTGTTCCTGCTGTTTCTCTTTTAAAATGTAAAATAAAAATGACTTGCCCCTATACTGCACATATTCCAGTAACTCGATAACTTTAAAAAACTTTCCTCACTTCTTGTCAGATCTGCAAATACAAGAGGGCTGATTTTTAGGTTTTAAATTGATGACTGATGAGGTTTAGTATTATGTCATGTTTGAGATCAAAATACCTTCCTTAATAGTGGTTATTTATTAAACAAGTCTTGCCACATCCGAGTTTCTGCTTCTTACCAGCACAACTCTCCAGGTCACAAGTGCGTGACTCAGTCGCAGTGCATGCATAGCCACAGGAACGGGTGCGTTTCTGAGTGCCATGTCCACAAGTAACGCTGCAGGACGCCCAGTGGCTCCACTCCTCCTCATACTCTGAAAACACAGGGGGAAAAGATGGATGGAGGGCAGACAGCGCAGAGGGAAGAAAAGCACAACTATGGACTAATATATTAAGAGTGGGCTTTGAAGTTAGTCTTGTGAATTCCTCGCCCAGCTGGTGTATGCGTGTTATGCAGTAACAAAGTTTTAAACAGTTAAGTTTAAAATTTAACAGTCACTAAATTGCATATTTTGGGGCCAAGTCATGGTCAAGTCATCACCGTGCTAATTATCAGACAAGAACTACAGCCAGCAAGTGTTTATGAATGAGGGTGAAAAGAGTCAGTTGGAGTGTAAGCACATTAAACTATGAGTTTGTGTGTAATCGGACTGGTGGGGTTTGCCCTCAGACAGTCTGCTGAAGGCGAACAGCCTCACAGTGACAACACTGCACATCCCCCAGCTCTTATAAAACCCTGCAATCATGAAAACTTCACTGTACTGTACATTATATGTGCAACACATTTTCACCAGCTATCAACATCACTGGCCCGTTTTCTGGTTTAATGGAAATTTTTTTCGCATGGTATGGTTCAATTGGTTCTACTTATCATAATTAATAATAATGTAGAAATCGTTGTCTTACATTCACCTGTCTCTCCACTGCTCCGCTGTGTGTGTGTGTGTGTGTGTGTCTGTGTGTGTGTGTGTGTGTGTGTGTGTGTGTGTGTGTGTGTGTGTGTGTGTGTGTGTGTGTGTGTGTGTGTGTGTGTGTGTGTGTGTGTGTGTGTGTGAGAGAGAGAGAGAGAGACGCAAATAGGATCTTAATCATACTAAGATATAAAACATGCGCACATACAATCCAATGGTTGGGGAAAGTTAGAAACTTTGCCAGTGATGTCATCAAAGATTGAGTGCAGGAGCATTGAAACGCACAGAAACAGGGATGAAGATCCGTCCCTCTTTCAAACATCCCGCAAAAAAAACATGGCTAACAAAGGTTGCAAATGGTAAATGTCTATTATTTTTGTATCAGTTATTAAGATTCACAACATGCCTGTGTGAAGTTTGATGAGCTCAATTGCAGTATAGAGTAACTGTACTTTGTTCTAGTCTCCTAGTGTTTTATGTGACATGTACAAAGTTCATACACCTTTTTAGCAACGGCGTGAGAGTTTTACCCAGAAATAATAGTTCACCCACCCTTTTTTACCACTGCAGCCCGTTTCTCAATATATTTGGTTATTATGCTTGTCACTTTTACAGGTTTATTTTGGGTGTAAAATGCAACAAACCAATCAATCTACCATCTGTACTCCTTTAACAAGCCAGGTGAGCTTGCAGTTTGGCAGATTGATATTATAAGGGGGATTTTTCAGGTAGGAAGAGAGACTGCATCTCTGCACAAAGTGAAAGTGTGTGAACAGAACAAAGCTCCCTGGTCTGAAAGAGTAAAAACACTTTGTACTGGGTGTCAGATAGCAAGTCTAGTGGCTCCAGCTCTGTGCTTATTTGGGTTCATTGAATAAAATGTGTAGAGGGCAACCTGATGACCAAATTGTTAAGGTTATAGACATGACAGTTCCTCCCCAAGAGCGAAGCCCAAGAAATCCATCAGTCACTGAGGAGTTCATGTTTCTGATAAGCTTTGTTTCATTATGTATTGGATTCTAAGAAAAACTGATAATACGTAATGACTAAGACCGACTTAATTGGTTAATAGAAAGAGAGAGCGAGAGAGAGAGAGAGAGAGAGAGAGAGGGCCACACTGCCTGTGTTAGCAGTGCGTGATTACTGCGCCGTGGCTCTGTGGCGTCTCGCTAGTGTTTGTTGTTCACAAAGGCTCTGTTTCGGCAACATGCCTGCAGAGGAGTTTCAACGTGAGGTTTCTGGCATGGCTTTTGTTATTCCTCAAATAAAAGCATAGCTATATATGCAACTAAATGCATCTTCCTATGCTGCAATAACAATAAAAGCCTTGTTAAAATAAATCAACACAAACACTAGAGGGGTGTTACTTTGAAAGGGGTACAGGAAGTTTTCAAATATTGATGTTGTGACAGATAGACATTGAAACAGTCTATACGACTGTGAACTGCGTGTGGTACGTGGACAAAATAGGCAAGACCTCAATTCTATAGAAAATCCACGGCGCTCACGCAGCCAGTGTGGCCCGAGCATTAGGGTGCATACCACATATGCATATTTTCCCTGAACAGCAGACCTTACTGATTGTCACTCCCAAACAAACAAAAAAATATACATAATGAAAAATAAACAAAAATGTGTCTACTGTGCTGTCAGTAGATGGTGTGTTTAATAAGGCTCTTCAGATTACCAAACTTTGCATGTCATGTCAGACAGACAGACAGACAGACAGAGTGTGTGTGTGTGTGTGTGTATGTGTTTGTATCTGTTTGTGTGTGTGTGTGTGTGTGTGTGTGTGTGTGTGTGTCTGTCTGTGTGTGTGTGTGTGTGTGTGTGTGTGTGTGTGTGTGTGTGTGTGTGTGTGTGTGTGTTTGCTTGTTTGTGTCTATGTGCCTATATGTACAAAAACAGTATGCCTTACACTCAGCCAATATGAAGCTGAGACTGAGCTTTTTCTGGGGCTTTCACCCACATCTTGTGGCCTTCCTTATCAGAGAGAGTTTGTGATGATGATGATGATGATTAACCCCCAGATGTCCAGCTATGAGACTGGCTCATACTCAGACGTTTATAAACCTTCCAACTTCCAACAATTTCCCAACTGAGCCAAAATCATGTAATGAGGCATCAGAAATGTTAAGTTTAACGGTTATAAGTTTATTGTAAAACATATTTTCACTATACCGTCCAGCCTAATGTAAAGTAAATACATAATATGGCATGTAAAACAACATTCTTACCATAATTATCCTTGGCATGCCAGTCTTTGTTCCAGTGACCACCTCCATCCCCCTCAACTCCACTGAGGATGAGCTCATCTGGGTCATAGTTGTAGTCCTCAGACTGCTCCTCCGAACTGGCTGTTCCCAGCCCATTCTCCGACTGCTCCGGGTACTCCCAGAAGAGTGGCCAGAATAGCTTCTTGTGGCTGTTGGCCCACTCTGAGGAGGACACTGACCAGTCATTACGCTGACCCTCCTTGGCCAGGTCCATCTCCACCTCCATCCCAGTCTGGCTGTCGTCCACCACCTCGATGGTCACCTGGGAGAAACACAAAATACTTAGAGCCGTGAATGCAGTGTGTGACACCTTATACACCTGTTATTATTAACATGTGGTTTGTAGTGATCCGATTACAAGAGGACAGCTCTGATGAAGGACCTCTGACTCAGTTGACGTCCTCTGACCTGCTGCAGTTCCACTATGAACTAAACCTTTTGTTACTCTTATCTGTGTCCATACCCTGACTGATACTTTTCTTAAAGTGGTGAAATCTTTCATCACTGCAGCTGCACGAGATTCGTTCAGCGTCTCCTGACTCCTCTCTCTCTCTCATGCTGACACACAGACACTCACAAACAGTGACATCGGATACATCTATAAACTAAGACTGGGTCAAAACAACATCATTTGGTTTTAACTAACAAATTACATACATGTTTAGTGGTCACAGGAGACACATTCAGGACACATTTTGATACCAGGTGTGAACACACTTACTAAGGACTGGCCAATTCTGAGCCAATCTCTCAGGATGGATGTCAATACTAGGTCTGAACAGGGTCTATGCTTGTAGAATGCAGTGACTATGCACAAGCTTGGAAAAAAAAAATCTTCGTACGACATCATCTCCACTAATAAACACTCAACAACTCACTTCAGAGGCATAACATTAAATTGCTACAGTAACCATCAACCTCAGCAAACAGCAAGATCATCAAACTAAATTGCTGCTCTAACTTTCTTTAGTAGTTAATTGCCGTCAATGGCCCTATACAGTAATTCATATAAAACTGTAAAACAGCAACACTCACGAAATAGTGTGATACTCAATGCTAGAGAAGATGAAGCAGCCACCCATCTGTTGTCGTACAGTCTCTCTGGTCAGACCCTCTGAACTCCAACTATAGCGTAACACTTAACAATAGAGTCAAGATTTGGTTTAAAAGCTGCACTGAAGGATTTTTTAGCAAGCTGGTTATAAATGACTAAATTTCAAATATCCCAGTAAAATAAAATTGTATTCTGTAAGACAAAGAATGTTAAATTACAAACGTGTTGGTACAGAGGCTGTCTGATATGATGGGGTTGCATGATGACACTGCTGCAGGAGAAACCTGTTTATTTAAAGATCAGATTGAGGTATTCTCCCATTTTATGAAAGAGGGGTATTGTGCAGTGGAGGAAGGGACTGAGAGGTTGGATGAAAAATGTATCGAGATAGAAAGATGATGTGATAGCCAATTCTGACTTTCTCTCTCTCTCTCTCTCTGTTACACACACACACACACACACACACACACACACACACACACACACACACACACACACACACACACACACACACACACACACACACACACACACACACACACACACACACACACACACACACACACACACACACACAAACAAACACACAGGTCTAGACAAAACCCAGGTTGCTTATGTTTCCAACTGCAACTGTTTATAAAGAAAACGTAGACGGAGATTCAAACGAGATGCTGAATAGCACGGAACAGAGAGGATGGGGGTACTTTGAGGAAAGTCACATGTTTTCTGAACATAAGGGCATATAAACCTGTTCAAGTAAAAACCCAAATCAAAATGATGAACATAATAATATAATACGTAATAGTCTTTTAACAGCGGGAGTGGTAAAGTGCCAGGAAAACGGTTTGAAGGGATTATGCTTTGGGAGTAACATGCAAAACACCATTCAGAGTGCCATCTCCATTCCCTTGAAAAGGCAGGTAAGGTTGCACTGTGTTGTATTGCTCCGACCAGATCATCTCTGAGTGTATGCGCACATTATTTTGATAATTTGAAATACTGCATCACAAACTTCAGACCAGGTTTTGGTGGTCAAAATTGGAATCACTTTCTACTGCATCATGATAACAAAGTACCACCAATACGTTCTCTGATCAGTCTGTGGGGCGTCTGTAGCAGAGGGGGTATGCTGAATTTCATTAGCTATTAATGTGGGAGCTGGACATGATAATGATAACTTTGTAAGTATGAAACTTGCAAAGACAGTTGCGTCACATCTGGTGCTGTTTTCTACTGCTTGGCACCAGGAGTAAGATAGGACAAATATCAACTCAAGTATCTTGTATATGTACTGTAATATGAGTTAAACTGTTCTACTCTCAACTGAATCCAGGAGGGTACGATATGACACTCAGTCAGAAACAATAAGTATTACATCATACCTGAATAAGTGACCTCATGGAATTCCTCATTAAGTCTAAAAATTTCTGTAACACATTCTCTAATGCATTTTTATGCTGCACATAGATACACAGTATGAAGGTGTGTGTGTGTGTGTGAATGGATGAATGTAAAACTGAACTGTAAAGCGCCTTGAGTGGTCATCAAGACCAGGAAGGCGCTATATAAATACAGACAGTAATCTAAATTGCCTCACAGTCAAAAGTGAAAAAAATACTTTTTGACCTTTTATATTTGGCTGTCATGTGTTTTATATTTTCACTTTCCCCACATTTCCTTTCTTTTTGAAATCTTGTGTAGATGTCTCAGGCTCATGGATGGGTTGGAGCACCCAACTGTTAAGGGTCCTGTTTATGGTAACTTAAGAAGCAGTCCTGACTCAAACCAGCTGTACCCAGTGATGGGATGTGTGGAGGGAGAGAAAGACCGATGGAGTGGAGAGAGAAACTGATGAGAGAGTCATCACGGGCTCAGTCACCCACACCTCCTGTGATCAGTTTCTATACACTTTACAGATTATATGAACCCTTCCAGCTATGAGAACAGTGACCTAACCTCTTTCCAATAATACAATAACTTCAAGAAATTCTGACCTCCCCCCACATTGACTACCTGGATATTAGGGTTCTGTGAACTTATGTCTGCATTGGACAGCTCTGGGAAGTTCCTAAGGTCCAGGATGAATGAATCAGTGTCCTCCTCAGGTTCAGGAGGGGGAAGGACACCCTGGTGAAGGTGTTGGGACCAACGGTGTCTGGACCTGTGGGAAGAGGGACTGGAGGGCAGTGTCTGGAGCAGGTTCTCTTGTTGCAGCTCTTGAAGAGTCTGATGATCATCGCCATGGCTCTGCTTTGCTATCACCTGGGAGCAGATAAAGTAATTTTTTAAATATCCAGATTAGATTCAACATCACTGTAATTGCACAAGTAATGAGCAATATAAAGAAACAATGACCATTTATTGTTTGGCCTACCAGCACACACAAATAATGTATGTGTGGGTTAAAACATTGTCAAAATGCCCCTGGTCAGAAACTATGCAGTTAAAATACAGTCAGTTCACTGTATTTTTGCCCAAACTATTATACACTAACGACAGATTTGATGTGAAACCTAAGGAATGAACATCAAGCTGGATATCAGCATGTTCGGCCACACATTTAAGTTGCAATTTTGGTTGTGCAAGGAAGGGTTTGTGGGTGTGTGTGTGGGATGTTTCTGACACTACATTGGATGTTTCTCTTCTTCCTGACTCCTGTCATTTTTTATATTAACTCATTTAGTTGTCGTTCAGATATCCTGCAAAGTAATTTTAGCCTTTTGGATAGTAGCTTGGGAATAGTTTTGCCTCACACCTCTGGATGGATTCTGAGTGTCAGTTTAATTTCTGAAAACGCTTTGAGGTTGATGAATCTGTTACCAGGCCCGTTATCTCTCCTCTTTTAGCCATGCAAGTACAATGGTTCCAGACATGAGAATGTACACAGCAATTTATATTACTGTCTGTATTTATAAAGCGCCTTCCTGGTCTTGATGACCACTCAAGGCGCTTTACAGTTCAGTTTTACATTCACACACACACCTTCATACTGTGTATCTATGTGCGGCACTCTTCTCCATGAGAAGAATAACTTCTGGAACCGACATCTATGGTTCTAGAGTTAATCCTGATGATTTTGGTGGTCAACTAATTTTTCATCATCCTCAGCTGCACTTTGTGTTTATTCCTAAGTATCAGAGGGTAGATGATACAATACGATGTTGACTTTTAATGAGAAATGATCAGCGGATTGTGGTTTATCACTCCATAAAATTCTCAAGAACTTTAACATATTCATGTCATATTCATATGAATATACTTGAACAGTATAGTGAATAAGGTCATCAGGAGATGACATATCCCTCCGACATCGACATGGGTGTTGAATATTGGGTGATCCAGTAATTCAGTGCCAGTCAAGTGAATCCCTTCATATACATACCGTGTACACAGGATGCTGTGTGCTATATTTTCTTTGCTGACTGTTAAAAAATTCAGAGCTGAGTCAGCTGACAGTCTACTCTTAATTTGGTCAAACTCGTTGGCATGGAAACAGGAAAAAATATAAAATTTCAAGACAATACCGAAAGCCGTGACTTCATCAACATACCAGGACAAACACCAATCCCATTTCAGTCAGATAACTCATGTTCAAATGTTTATTGCAGCAGTAGAACAGGTTAAGTGTTTGGCGTCTAGGCTCAAACTTAATCACTCCCCCATATGATTACACAGGGATGATGGGAGTGATGAGCAAATACTTGTAACCCCCCGTCGGAGCCTACAGGCTGATGCTAGGGGGTTGGAGGGGCTGAAGCAACTGGTAGCAATGCTGCAGCCGCAGTGCGAGCAAAAGGGATGATGGGACATTTCTCTCTGCTTAAAAAGATCACCCGATAAAGTCGGTGTGTATTATAGATGGTTATGGAGAGTGAGTTATGTCACAGGATGTATGTCACATGATTGGAGCAGCCCAGCTCGAGTTGGTTGCCTGAACTAGCTTGCAGGCGTCACTCCATTTTTCATCAAGATTTGACAGCTTTGTTTCAACTTCCTTACCTTAAAATACAACTTAGCTAACTGTTAGCATGGCCTTATTTTAGCTTATGTTAGCTGTAGCCTTTTTTTAACACGGAAGATGTGTTTATGTATTTCAGAAAATTAATATCAGACATCACAAGGAAGTAGTTTTTCTAGATGTTATAGTTGCTGCCTAATACATGTCCCCATATCCTATTTTGTGTTGCTTTTGTGGCCAGACAGTTTTAGGACAAAATCTGCACAAATTCGAAAAAGCTGCAAATAAAAATAACTATTTACACCGCTTTGGTCTCATTCACCCTTTCTAAAAATGTATAAATAATACTGAGATAAAGATTCAACACATACTTTTAGCGGTATCTTTGAGTAGTTGTTCACCTCTTGTATAGGCCCAGTCAACTAAATCTGCTTATTTTTTTCCATTCGTAGCATTTTTGGGGTGAAACAAATTCAATTTCTTTTGAAATGTAATCATGTTCTTATTGGTCCCAGACAAAACAAAAAGGAGACAAAATACAGATAATATTCCTGTTTCTAAATTAATAAAAAAGAACAAAATCAAAGGATAGGTTCAAATATAATTTGAGTGTGAGGAATGTGCAAAAAAGTAAATGTGAGGAAATGTGAATAAGTCCTGCTTGCTTTTAGCCCTTTCTCTATGAGAACAGCACAGCCACCAGGAGCAATTTGGGTCTCAGTATATGGGGAAGACTGGGGAAGACTGTGTTAGAATCTACAGTCTATGGTTAGAATCACCAACCCTCTGGTTAGAGGAGGACCCCGCTCTAACCCCTGAGCTACAGCTGCCCCAGTACACAATCAGACTTAAAGACAGACACAGAGGGAAGACATTTTGGAGATACAGATTTAGTTTGTGCTTTTCCTCTCTGCCCTATTTCTCTTTTAGTGGTAACACCATTAGACTTATGGGTATTACTATTATTATTGGCATACCGTTACACAATTGCTCCTTGTTGAGGCAATATATCACCAAGTGTTATACTTCCATGAGATAATGCATGTTGTGACTTGATGACTTACAAGTCAATTGAGTGAAAATGGATAGAATTGATATGAATTGAATGCAGCACAATGTATGATAGCCTACTGTTGGGAGAGTGATTCCTGCCTTAGGGGCAATTTTAATTAGTCATTGTTTAAAATGTAGCCATCCGTTTGTAAAAAGGTGCATATTGTGAACAAACAAAAGTTACATCACACCATCTACAATACTTATTAAAGGTTTATGAAACTCAACATTAAATGCAACTCTGATAGCCTTTATTGATCATCAAAGATTTTTAACCTGAAATCAAAATGTGGATCATAACGTGGCAATATGATATCTCTATGACAAACATTTGATCACAACCTTCAAGTTGTTAAACTTTCCCCACGCTTATCTTTACCCCCTATGTTGTGGACAACAGGGAAGATAGTAGAGTAGTTTACCTTAGCAGGAGACGCTGAAGTGTTTCTGTCTCTGACTGAAGTCCTCTGTAATTTGGTAGGAAATCCGCTGACCGACACCACAGTGACCAGCAGCAGCCACAGATGCGACACTTCCACCCACTGCATCTTCCCTGGGACTCTGAGCTGATCTTCTCCAAAAAGACAGGATGCGGACACCTTCAGACTCAGTCCTCAGCAACAAGAGCAGAGCTCAAACCATGTCAGTGAGCCGAGAGGAAAATAAAACACTAAAACAGTACGCGTGTGCGTCCTCTCCGTGCGCTCTGTGCCGAGTGGCTTGCTCCCAAAGTAATCCTCGGCATCCGATCTCTAGTATTGGTACGTTCATTGATACTAAGAAAGTGTAGTTAAGTGAAACGATTGTCAGTGGTCTAATGCAACCTCCAACCCACTGAGCGAAAAGAAAAGTACGTCCACCTCTGGTGAAGTGACACACAGTCAGTTACACTCCAGCTTGAAGGAGAAACCCTCCCCTCTCCCATGGATGACGCAACAGAGGGAGGAAAAAAAAGTCACATATAAACAAAGAACGTTTACATTAAGTATCATGAACACATTCTAGTATGTTATTGATTATATAAACTGCTAACCATCTTCGATAATCAATAAATTGCAATTGATCAAAATAAAACGATTTTTATTCAGCATAAAATGTAGTTTAACCAAAATAACTGTAGTAAAACACAAAGGTTAATCAAAAGAGCAGGCAGTCTAATAAAAACAAGCAAAAAAGCTAGTCAATAAATTTAATAATTTCAAAGACCTTGGCCTTGAATTATTAACCACCTGTGGTAGTAATATTGCATTTTCCACAAAGACAAAAATTAAATTTAAAATTTAAAAGATATATTTTAATCAATAAAATGTCGTTTTAATCAGAGAGGTAGTACAGTTAATAGTAAAATCAAGTCCATCCAACAATAAGTATTTTAATAAAGGAAATTTAGATCGACCAAAAAGAAATTGGGTGGTCTGAAAAAAAACTTATTATTATCCTTAAATTAATTCAAAGCAAACAATCAAGATGCTTTCAGTTCATTGTTCTATAGAGACCCTTGTCTTGCATAACTTATGTCATATCAAGTTGGACTTCTGATAGTCTTTGCTTCAGCCCAAAACCCCAAACAGTGGATCGGAACTTTGGAGACAACTCTGGTCGGACTCTACTTTGTGGACATTCACTTCACTGTAACCATATTCAGTCTTTGTTGCTAGTTTTGCATTGAACCATTAAAACCACCTTTTGCCTCTGCTCCTCTTCTCTGTCCAAACACGAACATTAACATGTACTTTGATAAAATGTTTTGTATGAGGACTATTTTGAGCATGGACCTTACACCTAACTCCTTCCAGACACAGTTCAAGAAAACCTGTGGTGAGGTGGAGGAGACACAGAGGAGGAATGGAGCAAGGAATGGGGTCAAAGGGTGAAAGAGCTTCCAGATGTTGGGACTGTTTCTTTTTCAAATTAGGGTTCCTCCTCACTTCCTCTTTTGACTGAGACCATGTGTGTGTATGTTTGTCAAGCAAAAGTGTTCAAACTGCATTTAATGAGCCCCTCTTTGGGATCAGTTAGATTATCATCAGGTTATTTCAGACATGGAGTGTTGCAACATATGAATGCTTTTTTTCAGAAAATATTATGCCACATCTCACTGCATATGCTACAGACTGTAATTTTTGCCATTGCCAACGTTTAGTTAGTTATATGCTATATTACCCAATGTAAAAAGACATTTTCTATGTTACCAAATGCCGATGCACAACATACAGTGAAATTGAGCGACTGTCCACAGACACATCATTGAGCCGTGATCTGTGAAGTGACTAATAGGTACCCAAAACTTTCGGCCTTTCACATCACTGACGGACAGATATACACATGGTTAGCTTTCACCCTTGCATTCTCTTTTTGTTTCCCTCAAGAGGTATTACTTTTATATGAGTAAAACTACTCAAAACATATCCAAATGTTTAGTATGCTAACAAGAACAAGTGAGTTTCACTATGCTCTGTCTATTTGTGTCATTCTATTGTGGGAGCTGCAGAGAGAAATAAGAATGGAATCATTCATAGACAAACTAAGTTGTTATAGCAGATTTAATAGGGTTAAAGATAATAGAATTGGATTCAGTTGCTGTAAAACAGAGTTAGGGGTAGCAAACTACCATGATGCTTCTCCTCATGATTTCCAACAAGGTTAAGAGTGCAGAGCCAAAGGAAAGACAGAGGCACTGGCAACAAGGGTATATACATAGCTGTACCTTAAGCACAATACATATTTTGTTGCCAGTTTCCTCTGGTGTTTATGTGCATAATTACCTAATATCATCCTGAAGGTCTGTAGCAAGTCAAAGGAGACATAGAAATCAAAAACTTGGTCAATGGTGACCCCTGCAGTCTGGGATGCACCTTCCCCCCAATGGGTTGAGAGTTCACATGCCTACAATTTAAATAAAGGATATATATATATATATACACAGATACGCATATATACTGATAACAAGAACATAACACGTGCCAATGCAAAATTTCTTTAGTCTAAATCTAGGCATCAGGTTATCTTCTGGAACCTGCCCTTCAACATCATAGGTGGAAAGCCTAAGCTTCATGGAAAGTTAAAGTTAAAAAACCCTGGCACAGAACAGAGCCACCATCAATGACAGCATAAGTCATGCATGAATCTGATTCAGCTTGAAACTGGGTGCTGCGGTGGACACAGTTTGCAAAGAGGATCTGTAGTGAAAGCAGGAAGAGGAGGCAGCCATAAGCAGCTATAAAGAGCGGACAATATAAGCTTTGCAAATTGAAAGAATAAGAGGTCATCAGCTGATGAGATCTGCTCACGTACTGGATTGTGGATACCAATGCAGTTTGCTGCTGATATTTAACAAAGTGCTGCAGTTGTACATTATTTCTTAAAAAGCAGAAAGTGATATATATTAAAGGGGACATATTATGCCCACACAGGAAAAAAAAAGTAATACAACAGAACTTTACTTTTTATTTTACAGATTTTTTCTGTATTTTTAAAATACCATTAAATTTATGATTTTACATGTCAAATGTAAAATAATAAAAAAAAATTACTGTAACTGTGAAAACCCACGATATTTCTGTTTTTTTACAAAAAAAACCCAAATAGAAATACACATATTTATTGTTAAAATACGTTCACAAATGTATCGTAATTTCACAAATATTTGCCTGTTATTTAAGGGAGTAAACTGTTAAATTCAACTTTAAACCTATAAAAAAAAAATAAGAAATCATTTAAAATTACTGAGAAATTAATAGTAAAATAACTATTTAATTTGTAATTTTACCAGAATTAATTTGTTAATTGACTAATATTTTCATTGAAAATAACCACAATTACTGTAATTACCTAGATGGTAACATTTATTTTGAAAGGACATCTGGAGAGACATAGGGAAAGGGGAAAGCTTGAGAGGGTGAATAATATGCAGAGCAAAGAGTTGGACTTGAATTTAGGGCTGCTGCAGCAAGGATTATATAGCCTCTGCTTATGGGGCATCAGCACTACCAAGTGAGCTGCAATTAAATGCTTTCAATAACGCATTTCACTGATGGAGATGCTGCTACTTTATTGCAGCTGCTGCTTCAGTACTGAAGCAGACACACTGTTTGATGACTGGATGTTCTTGTGTCACTGGTAGCATGCTCATATTGTCAAGGGCAGTTTATTAGCCAGACTGTAAGATGCAAACACAGTCCCATTAACACTCAGACATTTGTGTATAATATTATTTTTGGTACTGATTTTAATCCAGGAAAAAGTCTGAGTCTGCAGTCTGAGTATGAATGCCTTGTCATGAGTTTCAAAAGGAATTCCTGCAGACCCTTGCTCCTGAATGACCACTTCCATCAGAACCACTCAACCTCCTAAGATATACCTTCAGCATATGTGTATATGTACTGCAAATGTTAACCTTAATGTTGAGGTTAAAACTTAACTGCCAAGTGAAACTGCATGCATCATGTGAAAATGAATGATTTGGACCGCTCTGTGTAGGCTACTGAAATTACTGTGGTTAATGAAAATAAACATTTGTGAGCAGCCTAGAACTGCTATAGGCTACTATGAAATGCAGTTTAAATGTAGCAATGGTCTCCAGGGAAGGTGAATGCTGTTGTATTGGCAAATAAATCTCAATATCTGTCACAATATAACAAACCAAGAAAAGGAACTGTTAGTGAAGGAGGCCAACACCAGGATAAAACCACATAAACTACATGCTTTTCATCTGTTTCCTCAACCTACCACCTGAAAGCATTATATTCTGTCATTCAGAACAAATCTTAATGACAGAGCATTAATGTCATCTGTGTCTAATTGCTTTTCTACGGAAGAGGATTAGGGCCACTGTGGAAAAAACAAGTGAGTTCTGAGTTTAAACTCAGAATTCTGACTTTAATCTCAGAATTCTGACTTTTTTCTCAGAATTCTGACTTTTTTCTCAGAATTCTGAGTTTAAAGTCAGAAGTATTGGTGCCTGTAGCGAACCAACTTCGGGGCTCAGAGCAACACAACATAGGCTACTACTTTCCCACTTTCCCGAGTACACAAATGCAAACGCGCGAAATAGACAGACAAGATTCATGTGCAGGCATTGCACTCCCTAGGATCAATTAGCCTGTTGATTTATTGTTTGAACCATAAACACAACGGTGCTTACAAGGGTTAGATGTATAGATAATGATTTAACCAGCTCTATTCATCCCATTCTCTCAAGTCTGACAGATGTTTAGTAGCACTAGTTTCACTTAAGTCAACGCAAAGGCTTTTCCTACATGCATGGAAAGGGTCCAGAATACAGTAAACTAGATGATTGCAGGCAACATCTCTGGAATCTGTGTGACAGTGAGAGCATGTAATATCACTTGAACATTTTTGCATGTGCACATTGAAAAAAAATCATTGTCTCTTATTTTATGTCCTCCTCTGTGCAGATCCACTATGATGTCATTGTACTCATTGATGATGCAACTCTGGAAAATTACATTCCTTCCTACGGTGACCGAATTGCTGTCTTCAATTTCTGCAGAAGTAAAAAGTCCCTCCCCAAACGAAAGCAAGGGCTTTTGGAGAGACTTCGTGAGAAAATGATTCAGAAAGGAAAGCACGAAGGAGAAGACATTACAGGAAGACACAAGAACAACAGACACAAAGAAGCTAAAAACTACACAAAATGTAGAGATAGGATGGATTCATGATGATGGTAAATGAGCCAAACAGGTGAGGACAAAACAGGGCGGTGGCACTAGAAAGATACAGTTGCCAACTGATGCTGGATTAAAAGCTATTGTTGAAGAAGGACAGAAACTTTTCTTTCTTGGTGGGACCTCTCCTAAAGGACCAGTGTCTGATTTTCAGTTTGAGGTGTGGGATTTCACAGAACCGCCTCACCGATGAAACTTGCCAGTCTATTGGCATTATGTACGTGACTGCAAAGCTGAGTATGTTACGCTTTTACATTGCAACCAGGCCAAAAGAAGTTGAAGATGATGCCAGGCAGACATCTGATGTGGTTCTTGTCTCGTCACACAGCAGCAATGAAACCAGTACAGCACAACTACAAGTGGGAGATGCCACAGTTGATTTTGATGTCCAGTCTGCTTTAGAGATGTCTGTTGATGCTGACATTTCCTTTGGTCCCCTTCATGATATTGTCGAAGACACAAACGACACGTTGATTTATGAGGATTTTCTCATACTCACTAGTCCACCTAATCCAGAGGATGTAATAACAATCGTTATACATCATGCTAACAGTTTACATGACATGATCACCGCTTTCTCTGATGCAGAGATATTGAACAAAGCAGTGAATGTGAAACGCATACTTCCAGACAACACTGAAGAGGCAGGAAGTGGATCCGGGGTCATGAGAGATGTTCTCAGCTGCTTCTGGCATGAATTCTATGAGCGATGCACACTTGGTACAGCAGTTAAAGTGCCCTTCATTTGGCATGATTTTCCTGCTGAAACATGGAAGTCAATTGGTAGAATCCTTTTAAAAGGTTACCAAGACTGTCAGTATCTACCAAACAAACTCGCACTCCCCTTCCTTGAGCAAGTGCTTTTTAACTGTGTGTACAGTGACCTGAAAGTGCATTTTCTACAGTTTGTAAGCAGGGAAGAACGTGACATTTTCATGCAAGCAATGAGTGATTTCTCCACGGTTGACTGTGATGACCTTATTGAGATTCTTGACAGCTATGGATGCAGGAGGAGGATCACAGCCAAGACTCTTCCTACAATTCTTGACGAAATAGCACACAAAGAGCCTGTCAAAAAACCGAAGTTCGTCATTGACTGCTGGAGAGAGATTACCCATCATCATCTCTTCCTCAGTCCAGAGGCATTGATCGAGTTGTTAACTGACCTGCAACCAACCTCAAAAAAGGTCTGTCAGCTGCTGAAATTTGCAAATGATTTGACTCCAAAACAAAAGGAAGTGAGAAATCATCTGAAAAGATTCATCAGAGAGCTCGATGAAATTAAACTGCAGAAATTTCTGCGGTTCTGCATCGGATCTGATCTTGTAATAACCGCTACAGTTTAACGGTTTATTCATGGTATTTTAGCTGTTTGTGTGTTTGCAGATAAGTTAAGTATGTTTACACAAGTGACAACATATTTATTTTCTGTTTACTCACGGTTGTGTTCGTTGATGTTTAAGACGAAAGGCAGCTCACTTGACCGCAGTCGACTGCAGTCAAGTGAGCCGCCTTTCGTCTTCGCGTAGTCAAGCCAGCCATCAGCACTTCTCCCCACTCAACATGCTGTCAGACCGGGCTGTCCAGTCCAAGTACCGGCTTCCCTGTGTGGAGATCCAACGCCTTGTCACGCGAGTGTCACCACACATCCAGAGGGAAACCCACTGCAATTTTGCCCTCAGCCCGGAGGTGCAGCTCCTGGCCGCGCTGCGTTTTTACTAGAGATGAGCCGGATACTCGGCTGAAACGAGTATCCGGTACGGATAAAGCACTTTTGCCAATTACGAGTATAATACGAGTAATCGGAGTCATTATCTGTGCTCGGACTGAATGAAAATCCTCACACAGCGTCACAGCGCTCCTCCCGTCACACACGGCTCTGCTCACTCACAGAACAGCTCTCTGTCTCTCAGTCACTCAGGTTCACTGCGCATCGGGACTGTTCCATAGGCTCAGTCAAGGAAGCAGAAATGATTCGTTCATTTCCCGACTGGGTCTTCGGGTACGAGTCTTTGGAAAAATTTTCACGAGACCTGCATTGGCTCAGTAGAGGAGCGCTGGAGATGTGCGAGGGGCGTTCGCTGTCTCCCGGAGAGATGAGCGCTCTGTGTTTTTGGTGTAGGGGGACGTGAGTTGTATTTGTTCGCAGGTCGTGGTGACTGGTTTTGTTGTTTTCACTGCACTTACACTGACTTTACAGTAAATTAAACCTCTATTAAATACAGTACAACATGACAGTTTGTATGGTTTGAAATTGTCATTTATTATCACACTGGCATTTAATTATCACGGCAAACAGTTACACTGCACTAAACTTTAAGTGTTGATGTGGGGTGAAGGTGACAGGGCCAGTCTGTGTGACTTGTGGACGAATGTGGATCGCGTCTTTCTGTGCTGGGGACACAGAGTGTTCGTTTCTCCGGGAGGCAGTGGACGTCCCTCGCTACATCTCACTCACACACACACACACACACACACACACACACACACACACACACACACCCCCACACACACACACCTGGTGTGGAAATAAATTTAAAAAAAATAAAAATAAAAAAATCATAAAAAAATTTCAAAGTTAAAAAAGAAAGTTATGTTGAACCAGCCCACTTCCGGGTTAAATCACACCCACTTCCGGGTTAGGCCCCGCCCACTCCGAGTACGGATACGGATAATTCATATGGTTAACAGATACAGATACAGATAATGCTGTACTCGCTCATCCCTAGTTTTTAGTGGGGAGCTTCCTGGAGGTGGTGGGGGACAGCACCGGTCTCAGCAAGGCATCGGGGTGTGGCAGCCTTGACACCGATCCTTCTGTGCCATGCCCAGCACACATCAAAACGCCCACCACACGGGACGAGGTCCGCCAGGTCCACCGTGGATTTCATGCCATGGCTGGGATCCCCCAGGTGATTGGTGTCATGGATGGCACACTGATCCCAATCATCACAATCCCTTCCTGGTGGATCCGTGCTGGAATGGGAGGAAACATTATATTGCCATCAAAACTCAGGTGGTGGTGGACCACGATGGCCTCATCACAGACATTGTTGCCAGGTGGCCAGGAGGCACACACAACAGCTTCATGTGGGCCAACTCAGCTGTGGGGCAGAAGGCCTGCAGAGGAGAGTTCGGCAGCATCTTCCTCGGGGACAGTGGCTACCCTCTCCAGAGTTACCTCGTGACACCGATAACCAACCCAGCAACACCACAGGAGGATAGGTTCAATGAGGCCCTCACAAACACCAGGACCCACATCGAACGGTTATGTTACCGATGTATCCATCGTTCGTCAGGGGGGGCAGCGCTTTTCACCTGTGAAATGTTGCCGCGTGATTGTTGTCACCGCCATGCTGCACAACATGGCGTGTTGAAGCAGATGAGCCGCCTCCTGTGGATGAAGATGGGGAAACATCGGAAGACGAAACAATAAACAAGTGTAGTATAACGTCCCGCACACCAATTTATTGCTGCAATGTTTGGGTGCTTTACCTGAAGGTCTAGCACAGGAAGTATTCTTGCATACAGTATCTGAAAGTATACATGAAATCCAACTTTTGGATAGAGGAGGCCAGGTAACAAGTGGGGAATTAGCGGTGCTGAAAGTAGTGAGAGGATAAGCACGTGCGTCAGGACGCACATTGCGCACAGGTCATGAATCTACTCAAATCAATGACACACAATACAAATTGCCTGGGACTTTTTGTTGCTAGGTTTGACACCCTTATTTCAATGCAAAATGATCCACACAACACATGGTTGAAAAGGAAAAGTAGTTTATTAAAGAAAAAAACAAAGAGAAACAAAAAGCGGTGGCACCGCTGTCTTTACTGGGCGTCTGCATCTGCATCACCAGCAATGAAGGGAGATTGATTAGTGAAATTGAACGGGATACATTGTGCAATGCGGAGAAAAATATAGAAATGCCCCTTACCTGCATCCTGGGGGAGAATTATTGGGACCGAGATGGAGGGACAGTTGAACTGCGCCTCGGCAAGTGCCAGCTGTCTCCGGTGCAGCTCCAACTTCTGGCGTTTGATATGCACCATCTCCTCCTGGAGGGCACTGTCTGTCTCTCCAGTTGGCCCTCTATCCCCACAAGTTCAATAGTGGGTGTCAAGCAAAGTGAATATCTAACCTACAATTTCTAAAATGTTTTTACATCAATAACATGCACCAAAAACGGACAATCAATGGATAAACAGTCGCTCATCAAGTTAATTTTCCCTTCGCTTTCCCTGCCGAATCAAAGGTTTGTGGCCCTTTATTGGTACATTTTTGACAAGAAAACTTATAGATTGTGTTTACACATATCAAGTTTATTAAAATCGTATATCTTGTATAAAACACAAGAAAATAATAATCTAGATAAGACAAGTACTTTCACATTATGTGACTGGGAAAAACTTCATGTTTTTATTTAGATGTCTTCCATTTCTCCAATTATTTGCAGCAGTTCGTCTCTTAACATGATGTACAGATCAGCCGCAGCAAGTGGATCTGCAGGAGCATCCCACCCATTCTTCTCCATCAGGAGACAACACAGTTCAAAAACGGTTTCATCACAAGGAAACTCGCCTTTGGGAATGCACTCTTCCATACTCACAGTTACCTCCTCCATGGAGACAGGTTTGAGTCTATCCTCAGCACTGTGCAGCTCTGGGAATGAATACATCACAACTGGCCGACCCGATGCCATGTCACCACTTGATCTTGGTCTGATTTTGTGTGAATTCCAGTTGGTGACAACTTCGTCAAGTTCATCCTGCATAGAAAGAAGCACAGTACATACAGAAATGTGAAATAGGTTTTGCAACACTTAACTGTTGCCTGTCTATACTAGGCCTAGGTTGCTGTGTTGTATTGTATATGGAGGGGTAGAAAATGCCAAAATCAAAAATAAATAATTGAATGATTAATTACAAACAACATCAACTACTACAATTCCAATACAACCTACGGCAACTTCATTTCAGAGGTTGAGGAAAGATTTTAACCTGAACAAGATTCATGAAACAGAACTGGATTAGACTTTTGTTCATCCAGAACTGCGCACTCTGTTTGCGAAGGGTACCCCACCATCCTTCAATGCGCTGGTTTGCTGTGCTTCTTCCATTTATTTAACCGATGCATTCACGATCTTTACATCCCTACCAGTGCCCGGTGTAGACCGGTGTAGACAGCGAGCAGTGTTCCTCACAGCGGCAGATCTCTCGTGGATATTGTCCGGTAGCAGTAGCACAATCATTTAAGCTAACAAACATGCAACGAGTTAACGAGCTTGTAACATACATCATATCTGCAGCCATTTCTTCGTTTTTGCAAACATCAAGCACCAAACCAACACATATCTTCTTCACTCACCTTCTGCTCTTCCATGAATAAAATGGCTTCCCCCTCGGACCCTTCGAGCACGCAAAAACTTTCTGAGGTCAGACATTTTTCGGTCCGCGGGAAAGTAGTAGCCTATGTTATGTTTCTCTGAGCCCCGAAGTTGGTTCGCTACAGGCACCAATACTTCTGACTTTAAACTCAGAATTCTGAGAAAAAAGTCAGAATTCTGAGTTTAAACTCAGAACTCACTTGTTTTTTCCACAGTGGCCCTAATCCTCTTCTGTACTTTTCAGTAATTTTGAGGTAAACAGTGAAAATATAATTTATAGAAATAAAAAGTAATAGAAAGTATGAAACATTGCAGGGCCACACTGTATTATTTATTTCAAAAAACAAAAACAAAAAACACGTTTAATCAGGAGACATTCTACTGCTGCTATGTCTCCCTGCAGAAACGCACACGTACACACACACCAAAAAAAAATGAAAGTCTCACAGCACACACTGGGGCCTGTACCGGAACAACGTCATGACAACAACGCGACATGCCATTGGAGTACGCGGTTCCCGTTTGGGTTGGTCACCAGAAACTGTTTGAGAAGAAGACATGCCATTGGCTGTTGGGACACTGTACATGCGTCTTTCACGTGATGCTGAACAAGATCAAAAACCACCGCGCGGCGGTTCACAGAAATTTATAGAGAACAGCAGCTAACGTCGAGTCTGGAGGAAGGACGAAGCTACAAGGCAAGTATCGAACTCAAGCTGAGTAGCATTAGCTTTATTTACCACCATGGCTCTGAGTTTACTCAGTCGGCAAAAGGCACCGAATCGTCGATTGAAATGTTATCTAACGATGATGACAACATTTTCACTCGTTTTTGGGCAATAACTTTCACTGTATGACTTGAAATGGCATAATTTTTGGGTAGGAAGCTTACTTTTATGTAACTTGTCAAAATTTGGTTTTGAAATTTTTCTAAGGTTAATAATACACTGTGGGCAAAAAATGCATACACTTATACCCTTAGGGACATTTTTTTCCCCTCAAAACAAAACAACAAAACTGATTTTGATGCATTATTTTTAATTATTTTTGTAGTTTCAGCTTTTCAATTTTACTCTGCATATTTCTAGGCTTTTTTAATGGGTTTTTAAATAGAAGGGCTATGATTACAGTTATGGCTTTGATCAGCACTGTGTGCGTGTGTGTGCTGGCGCATGTGCACGACCACACACACGTACCCACACACAGTACCATAGGGTTAAATTAATCGCCAACTATTTTGATAAAGGAAAAATCGGTTTAACAACTAATAGCATCGGGGAACATTGCGGCGAGCTGAGCAGACGCTTTTGACGGAGCTCGGTGCGAATTTTCTCATTATCCTGATAACAACCGGGCGCTATAAGACATTTTTGTTATGAACACAATAGGCTATGTCCTTGGAAAACTTTTGGCCACAGTCTTTCGACAAGATGGGAAGAACCAGAGGTACTAAAGATAAAAGAGACGTCCCGTCCAAGCCCGGCGAAGACACACAAGATGGCGACCTAGCCGAGTCTGATTCCGCAGATGGACTTGACCCTGCTCTTGCCAAAGCTCTCAACATAATGACCTCCAACATCATTAAAGTTATTGATAGAAAACTCGGTCCTTTGGCCGAGACTATCCGCAAACATGCTACGGAGATCCAGGCCGCTAGTGAGCGGCTAGATGAAGCAGAGGCTACGATACTAGCAGTTGAAAACTCCTCCGCAGCACAAGAGCCGAGGATCGTGGAGCTGGAGAAGCAGGTCAGCGCCCTAACGGAGAGTTTGGACATGGCCGAGAACTACAGCAGGCGTCTCAACATCCGAGTCGTCGGCTTGGCGGAAGGTACGGAGACTGGGCAGCCGGTGGAGTTTTTCGAGTCTTGGCTACCCCGCGTCCTAAAAATGTCCACGAAGGCCGGCTGCATAAAGCTGGAGAGTGCACACCGCTCCCTCGCATCGAAACCGGACCCGAACAGGAGACCCAGGTTGCTGCTGCTGCGATTCCAAGCGTTTAGAGACAAGCAGAGAGTCGTGGAGGCGGCGCGCCAGGCGAGCCAGGACGGTGGCTTAACCTACGACGGATCCAAGGTCTCTTTTTACAGCGATTTCTCCCCGACAGTGATGAAGAAACGCAAGGCATACGATGCAGTGAAACAGCGGCTTCGAGAGCGAGGGATGCTGTATGCCAGAGGTGTGGACTCGAGTCACATGACTTGGACTCGAGTCAGACTCGAGTCATGAATTTGATGACTTTAGACTCGACTTGACAAAATGTAAAGAGACTTGCAACTCGACTTGGACTTGGACATCAATGACTCGTGACTTCACTTGGACTTGAGCCTTTTGACTTGCTCCTTTCCCCAAAACCCAAAGATTAAAGTATGTTATTAAGGAACGCTCTGTTTCTTTCATTGTGTATGTGTGCGTCAGGGGTGTAAAGTAACGAAAGGCAAGGCAATTCTCACCGCAGTGGTAGATGCTGCAAAGAGTGGATGACGTTCCCTAACGTGCACATTCAACATATGAAAACTGATCGTAAAGTTCACTGCTTGCGAAAAATATGCGCGACATGCACAACACTGCACAGGGATCCACTGCGGAGGGGCTGCAGAGCCGCGGGCTGCAGACCCCTGGCTACGGCGAAAGAGCAATTTGTTTGTTTGTTTACTGCTCCGCCGTTAAAGACTGCGGACGTCAAAACATTAGTTCGGCTATAATATTAGATCCGCCTCGCATTTTCTCCTCCCGGTCGCCAGCCTGTTATGCCTCCGCGCCGCACCGGAGGGGCGCACCATACAGAGAGTCACTGCGCTACACAGGGGCGGTCCTAGCATATTTGGCGCTCTATGCAAGAGCCCCCCCCCTCAACAAAAAAAAGTTGAAAAACGGAATTGCAACTTTCAGACGGTATTTTTGCCCTTTAAGACTGCATTTCTTTTCAAATAAACACAACAACGATCACAACAACATGGTGCAAGCATTCGTTTTAGACAGCGTCTCTCCTCAGGAGAAGGAAAACATTACGTAACGTTTCAGCTTGACCTCAGATAATATGAACGTGTTTACCGTTCAAATTCATTATTTGTCATTAAGTTGCGTTTAGTTCAATGTTCTCATAAAAATGAACGTGTTCAATGAACGCGTTCTTTTGAACTCGTTCAAGGGACTCTTACCTTTGTTGCATTTTTACACTTTTTTTGGATAAGGTTAAATTGGTATTAATAAGGTAATGACACTCTAAAATGCAAGACAGACCCACCAGGAGTAAAAACAAACAATTATTTCACTCTCATAATATTTAGTGAAAACTTCAACCAATAAAATTCTTCGGACCGAAGGACCTTATTGGCCGACAGACCTGTCTGTTTGCTGCATGGACATGCAGGTTTTCCGTCTGCTTCTTGTGGCGCATTCGGGCCCGCGTCATCAACTTACCGGTGCTTCTGAATCCGAATCCATTGCTTTGGTAAACAAAAACTCACGTGCGTGCGCGGAGGCAGTAGGTTGAAGTCTGATTGTAAATAAAGTTTCTTCAAAAAAACACCGCGGATGGGAACGAGGGGGTGGGGCATTGGAGGAAGGCGGGATGATTTGAATGTGCTGTAATTCTCAAATGCAACAAAGGTAAGAGTCCCTTTCATGCACAACACTGCCTGAAACTCAATAGCCTACTGGCATACCTGCCTCAGCCACCTGCGGGTGACTCTTCAGCTGTGCTGGATTGCTGTTCAATGCAAAGTGAGCCCAGATGAGCTCTACTCACCTTGAGAATAAGCTGCTGCTCAAACTCAACAAGATGTTTGTAGACTAGTGCTCGAAAGGTGGACCAAAGTTTAACCAAAAGTTTAAATATTCAGTGGGGCAGCGGCATTTTAACTTTTTATTTTAGTTGTCATGTGGTTCATGTCTTGACATGTACTCCCAAAAGTTCTTAAATGTTGTGTTGACATGTTAAATGTTTAATGTTTGACATGTTTAATGTCATTGCACTTAAATTTGTAAAGATCTCCTTTAATTAAAAAATAACTGTTTTTGGATTGGATTTATGAGCCGTTGTCCTTTTTTGCACTGCATAGGAGCGGCTCCCACAAGTTTTAATAAAGAAATACAGATTTTAAAAGCATACATGATCTGTGTAAATATATTAGTACTCGAACTTGAAAGGACTCGAAACTCAAACTGCAGGACTTGGACTTGACTTGAGACTTGTCAGTCTTGACTTTGGACTTGACTCTGGACTTGCCTGTCTTGACTTGGGACTTGACTCGGGACTTGAGGGCATAGACTTGAGACTTACTTGGAACTTGCAAACAAATTACTTGGTCCCACCTCTGCTGTATGCTATGCTGTTCCCGGCTACTCTCCAGATGACACACGGAGGCTCCAAAAAGAGGTTTTTCACCCCGGAGGAGGTACGTGCTTTCGTTGAATCTCTGCCTGGATGATAACTTTGCGGACAGCCGTAGTTCTTCCACTCAGGCTGGCAGATCATGCTCTTTTTGTTTTCTAGATGTCGCTTTCTCTTGAACACTCTGAACATTATGAGCACAATGAACGTTTCTTAACCGAGTGGCGCGGCTGCTCTTAACGTGAATATCGCGTTTCCACCTTATTTCGCTCTCCCTCGTATGGAGGACTTTTTTCTTTTTTTTGGCGTGCTTTTCATCGTGTGCCGTCGGTGCGCTCTTGGTGAGAAAGCCGTTTGTATGTTGAACAGTCCCTGTTTATTCGGGGAACGACCCTCAGTTTGTTTTTCTTTGTTGTATATTTGTTATGCTTTGTTGCTATGTTTAGTGTAGTTCATGTGTCTAGCTCAGGACATGACATGTATATAGGATTTTTGTGGAGGTATCAATGTGTCTCTATTCCTGCCAAGTGTGACAGTCCTGTGCATCCGATAATGAGCCTGTTCTCCTTGGATTCCTCCTCTGAGCCTGAAGAGGACGGACAACCAGATGGAGTAGCAGACCGGGTAGAAGACAGAGACAACTTTGAGGATGACCACATGGTTGAGGAGTCTGCAGACTTCCCATCGTTGGCTGAAGACGAAGCAGGGGGAGGCCAGAGCTGCACCACCGACCCCACCGACCCCACCGGACCTGTGGAAAGAGAGACATTCAACTAAAAAAACGGGGAAATAATATGGGCATCCCAGGCGTATGGCTGAGATGCAGCTGTTGATGCAGCGCTAAGCGGGGTCTCTCCGGGCCCCACGATGCACGCAAAGTCCCACGCCTGTGACATAGGCTCGACGTTCCTCCTGTTCATCACGCCGACGATAGAGAACATCATACTGGAGATGACGAACCTGGAGGGTCGTCGAAAATATGGTGACGAATGGAGAGGGATGGATGAGACCAATCTGCGTGCCTACATAGGGCTGCTGATCTTAGCGGGCGTGTACAGGTCACGAGGCGAGGCCTCCACCAGCCTGTGGCACCCCGAAAACGGCCGGGTGATATTTCGTGCCACGATGCCCCTGAAATTATTCCACACCTACTCCAGACTGCTGCGCTTTGACGACCGCGAGACGCGACGCCGGAGACGAGCCACCGACAAATTGGCAGCAGTGCGCGAAGTCTGGGACGCCTGGGTGGAGCGGCTACTGTGTCTATACAACCTGGGGCCCGAAGTGACTGTGGATGAGCAACTAGTTGCGTTCAGAGGTAAGTTATTTTTATAATTATTATATACAGCTATGTATATATTATATATATACATAGCTGCTGGCTGCTAGTCCTCGTCCTCATCTCCTCTTCGTCTTCTCCTTCTTCATAGGCCGGTGTCTTTTCCGTCAGTACATGCCGAGCAAGCCGGCCAAATACGGGATCAAGTCGTGGGTTGCATGCGATGCAAAATCCAGCTACGCTTGGAACATGCAAGTGTACACCGGAAAGCCAAGCAGCGGACGCCCAGAACGGAACTTGGGGTTGCGGGTCGTGCTTGATCTAACGGAGGGACTGAACGGTCGGAACCTCACCTGTGACAATTTCTTCACCTCCTACGAACTCGCACGGCAGCTGCTGGAGAGGAAGATCACCGTGGTCGGCACAGTTTGGAAGAACAAGCCCGAGCTCCGATCCAGCTGCTCACGGTCAGGGGAAGAGAGCTGTTCTCATCCAGGTTTGCATTTACGCCCACCACCACTCTGGTGTCTTACATTCCCAAAAAAAACAGGAACGTGTTGCTACTGAGCATGCTGCACACCAGTGCCGACATCAGCGACCGACCAGACGGGAAACCGGTCATCGTAATGGACTACAACCGCAGCAAAGGTGGCGTCGACAACCTAGAGTAGGTCATAGGTACATACAGCTGCAGGAGGATGACGGCGCGCTGGCCGATGGTTGTCTTCCACAACATTATCGACGTCTCCTCCTACAACGCCTTTGTGATATGGAGAGAACTCAACCCAGACTGGATGATTGGAAAGCTGTACAAACGGAGGGTGTTCCTAGAGCAGCTGGGAAAAGCTCT